>NC_141153.1:134895337-135251613 GCF_053477565.2 Lygodium microphyllum | reverse complement strand
ACTACTAGTAGAGCATTGTCCTCACTCCCAACTTTTCTCAAACAGAATGGACTACATGCCACTATCACAAACAAGGTTGTCTCCATACATAGTATGGACTGATCTATACGGTACGATCTGTATGGTACAGCACGGTACATATTCATACGATTTAGTATGCAAAAATAAGCACTTTTTGGCCGCTCTCCATTAAGCCTACAACTTTCTTTTTTTGTTTCTCCTCTTTTTTCTTTTTTTCTTCTTTCTTTCTTATTTCTCTTTCCCCCAAGCACCTCTCTCTCTCTCTCTCTCAAGCCCACACTTCTCTTATTTGTATGATCATTCATGTATGACGTATCCACTCCCATCCATGTAGTTGTAAGTTGTAGATAGCCACAGCACATGTTGCACATGCAACATCAAGCTTTGGCATGTTACCCACAAGTATTCATCTTATATACTCTAATAGCATTGCTATTTAGACTTCAAATATCTATTCTATTATCTTTAGTCCAAAATAATCAAGTTTTTTTTTCATACTAATATTGTACCGTATCTTATAAAATCTTATTTTACCATTTAGTACCATATTTTATACCGTATCATACCTTTCATACCTAACAACTATGATGACAAATGCGAGCTCATCAATAATATCATGATTTGGTACATCCAGACAATGAGATTCAATGAAGCTATAGAGTGTAAAGAAATGGTAGGATTTGAAGGGAGGAACACAAAGTGAGTGTGGCAAACGCAGAGACAATGAACTGAGAAACACAATGAATGAAATTGATTAATCACATGCAATGCTGATACAATGGAGAAGCCTCAAAGTTCCATGTCTCATAGACCAGTATTGGGGTGAGCACAGACAACTCTTCGACTGTGCTTCCCTGACTGACCAGGCAGCAACTGTGAGAGTGCGCAACGGAAGAAAAACACGAACACGGAGGAGAGGAGAGAGAAAGCAGAGAATGAAGGAAGAAAATCTGCACTGACTGAAATGAATGCTGAATACACTGAAATGGACTGATCAGTCCCTGCACGTAGCCCAAAGCGTCAGTGAGGGCACCAGATCAGGCTGATGATGACGGCAGCACCGAAGACGGAGGAAGATGACGGAGTCGGAGTGTGCACCTGCCAAAGAAGGAGGGAAGTTGATAATACAACTGACTGGCAAGTGGGAAATGCAGAAACTGCCCTAAAAATGCACACTGGACCCCAACAAATAAAGGGAATGCATAGAAATGCAAACTGACAGCCAGTCGAGACTGTGACTAGCCTCCTCCATCATAACACATGACAGACATGTCAGAGCTCCTAATGTCCTCGTCTGACTCAGACTGAGGCTCACAGGCAGGAGATGACAAGGCATGACAAACATGACTGCTAACAGCAACAGCTCTAAAGGAATCTGCACCCTGAAGGGAGAGAAGTATAGTCCTTCAGGCAAAGAGGTGTCAATGACAACGATGATGGCTGCTCCAGATGAGCAGCTGAAAGGCAAGGCTGAGGATCAGGTAACAGGTCGCACACAGTTGCAGAAATGTCACCAGCACTCCACAGGATGGTGGAATAAGGCATGATTGCTGGGTGGTCAGTTCAGGGCATGAAATGCAGCCTGAAGGGGTGAGGGACAAGTCATCAGCAGCTGAGGAGGAAGGGGATCTGATCAATGAAGAAGAATAGATGGGAGAGTGAAGAATGCCCACAACATGCCTATTTATGGGGATTTTCGTGCATTTTTGTCCTATCATGTGAAATAAGTGCCAATGAATACAAATAAAGCCTATTTTGGGCTGCTAATGCAGACTCCAGAGCAAAATTAAGTGTGAATGCACTACAATTAACTGTTAATGCATTGAGGATTTTTTTCTGCTCAACATAGAGCAATGAACTGTAGCATATCTCTACTTCAGAGACCCTCTCCTAAAATCATTCACACTTAGAGGCAGAAGGGAGATGCAGTGACTATAGCAATCAGGGCTTAAATGCATCACTCAACATTAGCAGATACGGTATCTTTTGCTTGCCACTCAACTTTACAAATTCGCACTGTACCTGTAATTGTGCAGAGATCTGACTAAACCATGCTTGTTGGCCAGCTCGTATCCAACCATAGCCATTTACACCAGTCACTGGGGAATAATCTCCACTGTCCAAGAAATAAAGATTAAGAACACTCTTGCTTGCAAGAACTGAATCATTGACACCACCTATCTCAACATTGTGGTTTCCAAATCCCTCAATTGACATTGACAAAGTGTTGCAAGAATCAAAGTTTGCATTCAAAACATCGCAATGACGTGGAAAAATGTTTTGTGGGTTGATGCGGGACAAAGTCTGTGGCATTTCAACAATCTGCTGCATCAGCTGCTCGCGACCAAGGTGTCCTTCTTGATCATGGTTGCCTAATATTGCAACCCAAGGGATGTTAGAGTCTATTGCAGGAGCAAAAGCTGCTATTTGAGAGGTGGCTGAATCATTGCAGTCTGATCCAAAGATATTGTCACCTAACAGATCGAACAAAACAAAGCACAAAGCTTCAATAACATGCTGAAGCGAGGCATCTGATCCCCTATGTGCCTCTCTCCTGAGAATTTTATGCTTACAGTGTGCTCAATTTACTGCACAAACAAAAGGAACTGCGAGCACGTCTTATTACAGCACATGGTGGAGGAGAACTACATGTGTTGAGTCACCAAAACGTGTACAGTTTACAAATGCTAAGTAGAAGGAAGGCTATGGGCTTTCGGGCATTTAAGCCTATCTGTCAAACACTGAAATGTCATTAACAAATCATCATGTTCTCGTATATGCCGTATCATGCAAGTCATTAGCACACTGACAGATTTTAAATGATGAAATCTACACAATGATTGATGCATTACCTGTGAATACAATTAGATCCGGATTCTCTGCAGCAATCAGGCGCTTGACAAACTTGGTCGTGTTAAGGTCAGAACAATCCTCAAACTGAGAAGGGAGAACATCTTCACACTCTGTGGAAGCACCATTTGCATAATGCTGGTCTGCTATCTGTAGATAAAGAAGGGAGCAAGCAGAGAATCAAGCCTCACAGTTTAGAGTACGATTCGGGCGATTTCTTCTAGGTTTCACAAACTCAATAAGCAGCTGCCTGTTTATTGTGGCACAGATGGGAGCTAGAAACTGAGTTCGCACCTGAAGAATTTTGAACTCGCCGTTTGGGTTGAATCGAAGAGGAAACTCAAGCCCAGACGCCCCAGTAACCTTCATAGCCGCTAAGAAGCATACCAGCCGCAGGCAAGCATGCCATCGCTCGAATTCCATTGCCCCCGCAAATGGCGGGCATGAATCACAACTGTAGAAATGATTTGACAAAGTAGCGTTCCTGCAGACGATCTGACGAACATGAATGACAATTTTGAGCTATGATCCCAAGGCCCCCCATGAATGACAATTACCAAGTCAATTCTCTGGCCGATTGGAGAGCTATTACAATGCTGGCACTTGATTAGATGTTTCATAAGTCTCGCAAACAGAATTAAGGATTGCATTATTTGTCTCATTTTGAAGTTTCTAGGTGCATTTGCTATGTTCACATGCATGATGATGAGAAGAGGAAGAAGTTAGTTCCCTTGGTGGAGAAATTTGTTTTTGTTGGATATGCAAAAGAAGCAAAAAGGCTACATGAATTACAATCCAATCATTCGTGAGCTTCCTTTTAGTTATGAGCTTCCTATTAGTCATGATGTAGTCTTCGATGAGTTGAGTAGTTGGTACACTCAATTGCTATAGCTATTACAATCCGATCACTCATGAGCTTCCTTTTATTAGTCGTGATGTAGTCTTCAATGGGTTGAGTAGTTGGTACACCTTGATCACATGACTACTCATGATACATTCACTAATATGGATGGCAATTACATTCAAGGACATGCACAATGAGGGGGCTATAAGTACTTCATGCAATGGTCTCACTATAGTAGATATAGTTTGGGGCAAATGAGAGCACATGTAAGTGGCTCTAGAATGGTAAGAAATGCATACGCAAGTTATATAAGGCAATCTATAGGCTGAAACAAGCACCAATAGCATGGCATGGTCACATTACATGCGATTTATAGTAGTTGGATTTCATTTATGTCCCTCAAACTCTTTCTTGTTTACATTAGTTAGGGGGAGTGATAAGATCTTGATCATTCTATATTTTGATCTCATTCTTACAAGAAATAAGTGAGTAGCTTATTGCTCAAGTCAAGGGTCAATTGAGTAAGGATTTGAGATGAAGGATCTTGGAGTGCTCAAATACTTTCTTGGAATTGAGGTGTTGAAAGAAGGAGACAATACATGGATGTTACAAAGACAATGTACATTTGACATGTATGGTATAATATCATGTTAGCCCATGAGCACATGGCTTGATCCAAACTCAAAGCTATTAGCACGTGATGGTGATGAGATAAAGGATCTACATATGTACAAGCATATGGTAGGATATGTCATTTACCTTGCCATTACAAGGCCTAAACTAATGCAATTGGAGTTGAGTAAGTTTATGCAAACACCTTGGAGACCACATCTAGATGCAATTCACATGATCATGCACTATGTGGAGTCTACAAGGGGATATGGATTTCATTATAAGGTAGGCATAGAACCTTTCACTATAGGGTAGGCATAGAACCTAGATTTTATGCTTACACTAATACAAATTGGGTAGGTAATGTAGATGATCAAAAATCAACATCAGGATATGCATTCAATCTATTTTTCATGGATGTCAAAGATGTAACCTATTGTTGCTCTATCTTCTATTGAGGCCAAGTATAGAGGGGTAGCAATTGCAACATGTGAGGTTGTATGATTATGTAGCTTGCTAGAGTAGATTGGTTATGACACAATGGTTCATGTAGCTCTTTATTGTGTTCATATTATTTCATGCTCGCATGTAATGCATAGAGGTCCATTACTAGTTTATTCATGAAATGAGAAGCTACTTAGTGGAGATGTAGACCAATAGTATGTGTCTATTAAGCAACAAGTTGTATATATTTTCACTAAGTCTTTCCCCAAGAGAAGCTAGAGTACTTTTGACAAGTTATGGGAGTACATAGCTTAAGCAATGCAAGCCCAAGCACTCATCCTTCTTGTGACTTGAGCTTAAGGGGGGGAGCATTGACATATATGGCACACACGATGACAATCTATATCCATTAACTCATACTTGATAGGCAAAGTAATGTAAATGGAAAATAAGTGGGATGCCTAGCACTATGCTACCCTGCACCATGACTTGTAGTGTGTGTTGGAATCATGAGAGCTCCTCTCTCTTAGTCACATGTACACTAAATTCACCATTACTATATTTGATTATCATGGTGCATGACACTCTTGTGATTCAAATGCATAAAACTAGATTGAAGATAAGAGTGGACTAGATAGTTGAGTTTTATTAATAAAGAGACTAAATTAAAATTACATTGAAGATGAAGCAAATACAAAAGATATTTAGCTCTTTCTCAAGGTTGGCAAGGCTAGACTGACTTGAAATAATACAAGTGAGCTTCACTAGTGGCTCTTATATGGGGAAAATACAAGTTGGGTTGCAAGTGGAATGGTGATATCATGGATGGTTATATTCCTATGTTATATAAATAGTGCTATCCCAATTGCAGTATGTAACAAGCCTAATTCATATGAGCCTATTAGAAGGGCCATACCATTCCTAGCTCAAATAATAGGCTAAAAATAAACAAAGTTAGCTAGGTGGCACTCACTCCCAAAGATAAGTAAGACAAGCAAAACATCTAGAACCTTGAAGTTTCAATAATTCTCTTCAAGTCTAGGACAACCAAACTAATATAGACATAAATAAAAAGAGAGACATTTGAAACTTTAAAGTTTCAATAGTTCTCTTCAAGTCCAAGAACACAAATAGATGGAGATGACCATAAACTAATCCAAAACATTACAAATAGAAAGTTAGAGTAGCCTTTATTAGGGTTGTCTCCACTTTTTTCAAGCTTTGACAACTTTTTGTATCTTCCACTTTCAAGTGAACTCTATTGTCCATTTTTTACTTGTGTGCTTGGCTTCGTTCTTGATATGCTTGATGTTTGACGATTCCATGGACCTTACCATCTTGCAATAAAAAACAAGCAATGATATCAAGCAAAGACCTCAAAAAGCTGTAGAAATCATTTTTGGTGGCTCAAGAACATTTAGAAATGAGTAAAGTGAAGAATAGAAAGCTTGGAATGAGTATGGCTGCCAAGTAAGAAGTTTGAGTATTTTGATCAATGTGACCTATGGAAGCAAAACTTTGAGGAGCCCTTCCACTTGTGATTAGCCAACTATAAGGCCATAAAGAAATAGAAGGTAGCTCAAAGGATAATACAATGTAGAGGGAGAGAGATCACTATGAATCAAAGGCTACAAAAACTACACCAACTTGAGGAAAAGTACAATGCTACATAGTGGGGGCTGAGCTAATCCCATTGATTTTTGCCTTGTGCTAAGGCATCTTGATGTTAGGCAAGATCCTTTTTGTAAAATTTTGCAAGCAATGGTGCAATGTGTCTTGAGATTGAGCTCTTCAACTGCAAGTAGGTAGATAAGTCAAAGATAGTGAAGATAAAGAGAGATTATAAATGAAGTGAATATGTTTATCTTTGACATGTGCACTATAAAGAAAAGTCTTCTACACTTGATGAGGATGCTAATGCATTAATCTAGGATGGGTATATTCTTTGATACCATATCATGAAAAGCTCATCACTCTTGGTCAAATGTACACCAAATACATTAATACAAAATATATAGTGCAGTGTGGTTGTGCGAATGACATTTTCGTGTGGAGCGTATCAACAAAATGCGCTCCACAACGGATTGTGGTGTCATTGCAAAGTTTGAGAAAGAGAGTTGACGGCAAGCCATGGATCCAAACATTGTTATAGAAGAGATGGAGTATTTTGGGAACTTGCAAAGTATTATCATGGTGGATTATCATAGCTTCTCCATGATCCTATTTGATGTACAGTGGTTCAAAGTGGTACTGAAAGGAGCCGGGGCCACTATTCGATGAGGTCCATCTAGATTTCTCAAAATAGATTCCGAAAAAGATGGACGGATTTGCGTGACACGTTTGTCTTGCCAGCCCATTGTGAATAGGTGTATGAACTCATGTTTTTTAAAATTTTATTACGACATGGTATATGTCACAAATATTAAATCCCTATTGTATGTGATTTTGAATGGGTAATTTTCTATCCAAACCCCCGACAACCTCAATGGTGGTATATTGTACCTTTAGCTCCTTGAAGTGCGAGAGTATATGATGAAAGTAATGTTCCCAACGTAGATGAGGACAATATGCAGACAGAGGGGTTGATATTACAAGGGGTGGAGGTAAGCTTGGAGCATGTAGAGAAGGCAGAATCGGGTAATGATGATGGAAAGATAGGAGGCCAAGAATTCTTTGAGAATGAGGTGGACTCATCCTTTTGTGGTGACCTTTCTATCAACCTTTCAGTGTATGTGGAGATTGACATGGGACCATAGGCTACTTCATACTTGTAGTATCCACCTACTCAATTCGTTGATGAATCGCTTATAAGGGTACTCTAGAATATGCATTTTAAGTAGTATAATTTTTTTAAGAGTTATATTACCATGCTTTGCTTGAATCTTTATATTGATTATGCTAACATCAATTTTTGTCTGTGTAGGTGACCTTTGTGGATATTTGGACAACACGATGAGTTGAGGGATGAGTGACAAGGAGCTGCATAAGATCTTTACACGTATGCCTCCAAATCAGATTGTTCGATTTAGAGATATGGCAGACCAGGAGCTACCTTGGACACCATCAGGTTGTTCCATTAGATCTACTTTAGCATGCTCTGATGCTTCAGTTTCCAGTAGATGAGGTCGATGCTCTAGACTTAGGCCATGGAGGGAGTGGTTCTGGGGGATGCTACGGAGACGTGGTGTGGTCGGCTCGAGATACAGGTGCTACTTCTCGCTCTCATGTAGGTTCAAGAAAGGGTGGCTCAGGTGGTTGTTGTGGAGGTACCGACATAGTGTTTTCGTCTCGTCGTTCTATTAGAGTTGTGTCACCTATGGGATTTGTCACACCTATGGGGATGTCTACTCGAGTCACTCCAGCTTTTGCTTAATTGTCCAAAGGTGGCACCCCTATGGGTGCTACTCTGAGAGATACCATCCCCATGGGTACACTAGATGTATAGGGGTCTCCTAAATATGCCTAGGAGCACAGTCGTAGGTGGGAGATGACACATCTTATACATACCCTAGAGGGGTATGGATACCTTGTAGATGATAGGATAGGAGCCGTTATCATGAATGATGAGGGGAGGAGGTTGATGGCTCGTATGAGAGAGTTGTGCCAACAAGTTTTTTGGAACAATGTCTTGGATTATTGGAAGAACATACCGGAGGGGAGCAAGGACTACATAGTAGCATCCTTGCATGAGGAGTTTTTGGTATCCACCGCAACAAATAGGTTTTCCATAGGTTGGATGATGGAGGGCATGCGTGCATACATGTCACACAAATGATCCACGCAAGGCACTTAAGAGTGGGGCCTCAAAGCCTGAGTGGCTAGATGCAAATGACTAGCGCTGACTCAGGGAGGAGGCTATAGATTCTCCAGGAAACTGGAGACAGCAACGCGAGTTAGTGAGGGCATGACTAGAGGTAGAAGTGGTCCATTATCTTAGGAGTGGCGACCAAAGGACTTATCTGGAGGACTTTGTAAGTTTTTCTTTTATTCTTCTCGCTTATTTTTTTGCAATATTACTTATACTAACAATCATGTTTTTAACAATTGTATTTTGTTTTCTTTGCAGCACTCCATTACAAACCACAATCCCACCGACCTAGAGACGGCCTAGAGACTCGATATGCAAAGAGACATTGTCTCACTACATTGATCGATAGATTGTATGCACGTGGCGGCCCAATAAGTCACTCATCTTTCTTCTTCGTAGTTACTAAATTTAATTAAAATGCATTATTGAATGGTTGATTGATGTGTAGTTGTTTCTTTTTTTGCAGAGTTCGTTCGATACTCCTTTGCGATGGGACGAGCTTTCAGATGGCGAGGATCTATAGCTTGCGCTTGGATCCGTGGAGTGGACATCCTCTTCTTTTTTTATCCTGTGATTTATGTAGGCATTTTCTATGCACTATGTTATTATCATCCTTTGTATCTTGCCATGATTCCATGAGCGTTTTCATTAAGCGATCTTGTATGTATTTTATATATCAGTCTTGTAGATTCAAGTACACTTTGCCTTCATTTTGACGACCATTGTACACTTTACTGTAACTCTTTTGTATGGCCCAAATACAATACATAGTGCTACATGTGGTAGGGCACCTAACACAATTTTTTTTCTCTGTAATCGTCACTATTAGCGTTGCAAATTTACCTACACATGTCATTATTATCGTTGCAGTTTACATTGCAAAACGTCGCTATTGGCATCATTATTTGTGTTGTTATTTGTGTCGCAAATGTGACACAAATAACGATAACAATAGCGATGTCGATAGCGATAGCTCTATGGCATTGCTAATACCAACGTGCTTAGCAGAGATGGGGGACAATTTTTTTGGTGAACATTTTTGTTGCTTTGAATGTCGATATGAGGCTTGTATCTTGCAGTGATTGTAAGTGGTTAGCGACACAGGTTGAGGCCATGCCAATAGGGAAGAGGAGGAGAAGGGTTGGAGGAATGGGCCAAGCCGCCTGGACCAAAAAGGGGATGACCGCCCAAAGGGAATTAGGGTTAGGGTTTGGTATAAAAGGCAATAAGTGAATGAAGAAGCTCATTCTTGTGTGTGGCCAAAAGTAGCTCTCTTGTTCTTGTTCTTGTTCTTGTTCTTGCTTACTTAAGCTTGTGCTTTAGAGAGAGAGTGTGAGGGAGTGAGTGTGTAAGGGTGAGGGACCGTGGTGGAGAAGCTCTCCATCTTCTCCTCTCTTCTTTTATTCTTTTATCTTGCTCGCGGCGGCAATGGAGCTTGAGGATCGAGCATGCTTGAACTTGGATCATGGAGCTACCGGAGTGCTTGAGAGAGGAGGCAACTTGATTGGGCATGGATGTAAGCTCACTACACTTGTAGAGAGAGATAGTGTGTGGGCTATGTGAGAGGTAGCTATTATTGCTCGGCTTGAAACTCTTGAAAGAATAAGCAGACTGTGGGTATTGGTGGTTGAGCCTCACCTCTACATTTTGATTCTATTGTTGTTGGGACCAATAGATTCAAGGCTTGAGTGCTTGTATGCTCTGAATCGAGCATTGAAGTAGGGTTTTCTCCCCAAACCAGTGCTTGAGGTAGATAGGTATGAAGCGAGGGAGTTTGAAGAGGTATTCTATCTCCTTAGCAAGTAAGATTTTTGGTTTTTTGGATTTGGAAAAGTAGGTTGGAGTAGTGTAGGTGTTTGCTTTGTGATTTGGATGCATTAGGGTAGGCAAAAACAAAGAAATGAAAGGAAAACAAGCATTAGGGCTTCTACTGTCATAATGGGGCAAGAGGGTTCAATTTGTTTGCCAATTTGTATTTTGGAGTTTATTTGCTATTCTAGATATATACAACCCTTCATTAGGGTCTATTCTTACATTTTAAAAGTTTGTGTGACCCCTCATAACCAAAATCATTAGAATCGAGTTAATTTTTGTCATCCTTGGAAACTCGTCCGTAGGAATCGGACACTGTTACCAGAGTCCGATTCCCAGATTCGGACTCAGACTGTTCGATTCCTAGAATCGGAATCCTAAAGTCGACCAGTCAGACTGTATGATTGGTAGAATCGGGCTATTTGACTAATTAGTCAAACCAGTCGCAGCCGATGGACCATAGCGGACTGGACCATCTTTTGTGTCCAGTCAAAAAATCCCCAATCAACAGACCACCTTGGTCCAATCACCGATCTGACATACCCAATCAAACTTGGATTGCGTCTGGCTCCTAGAGTCGAACCACCCAAAATTGGACTGTTCGATTCTAATACTTGGGTCTTTGAGAGTCGGATAGAAAATTGTCAGAATTAGGTAGGTGAATAAAATACAAATTTGACACATCTAACATCTGAAACCAACCTAGAGACCGTATTGAATCGACAGCACATAATAGATCTATCACTGGGCTAAAATCTAGAGCAAGTAGTTCAAAACTTGACTATGAACGGTCCTTCAAATTGCCGATGGTATTTAGCATAACGTCCGTACAGGCCCGAGGGAGGGGGGGATTGCCCCCCTTGGACCCCCGCAGAGGGGGCTCTGCCCCCTCCGCATCTCCTCCAAGTAGGCTAGAGAGAAAACACGCACCGTGATAGGTCCTCCAAATTAGATCTTAGTGTAGTAATGGCTCTACATAAGCATAGATTCTCACTTGCAAAACAACAACCAAAAGCCCATATCCAAACAAAGACAAATAGAGACCCTAGAACCTCAATGGGCCAATCTAGGCAACAAGGGCAAAAAGGCCATACCACAAAAACATGTATATGTTGCATTTGGACTGCATGTAGTCAAAGCAGAATGCAACAATATCAAGCTACAATTGTGAGGATGACTAGACATGACAGTCCTAATGATAGATGCACCTTGAGCGGCACTCCATAGACGAGACCTAAGACATCAATAGAGCATCCACATTTGGTTGTGCAGTTGGGGACTCAAAGGCATGTGTCAAAAGGCTTGAACTTATAAGCCTAGACCCGAAAGATGAAGACGTAGTATTGCTTGCTTATATTAGGGTCAAACTCACCACAAAAAGAAAGCACAGTGTTGATGCTCTCATCGATGAAGGAGTAGATTTTAATATCTTGACCTATGAAGCATGGACTTGACTAGGCCAACCAGAGCTCACACTAACTAATGCGACTCTTAATCCTTACAGGGGACACCCACAAGCACTTATAGGAAAGTGTAGGATCCTTGTAATTATTGAAATTGAAAGCTTGCCTATCCTATTCCATGTTCCTCCAAATAGTGCAAATTGTGGAAAGGAAACACCCTCTTAGGAAGACCCTTCAAAAGGGCAATGAAGTGTGGTGCCGATTATGTAGCACAGAGGATACACTTGAAACTACTGGGTGTGAGGATAATCACAACCTTTAGCAAGGGTGACCTCATCGAACCTTGAGGGAAAGACAATGAATATTTTGACATACTAGGCAAGCCTACTAATGAGAGCTAGGACTTGTTGAAAGAGTTGATACAAGCGCATGTTGAATAGAGAGAACCAGTGAGAGTGAGGCCATGCTTGAAACAAGAAGGTTAGGAGACAATGCCAAGGATAGGTTTTAGACTTACAAATATCGTAGAAGACTACAAAAGAAGCCCAAGCCTTATAGACGAAGGTATCAATGGGGAGACATCACAATGCTGCGATGGATATCCAAAATGTTGCTACGTGCTCAAGGGTATTACATGGGTAACCGATGTATTTGGGTACCAAAACCCCTACTAAAATACATTTGTCAGCTGAAGGCTGGATTGTATCAAAAGTGAAGGAGCACAAGAGGAAATCTAAACAAAAATCCAAGTCTTGAATCAACAACATTAGAGTGATTGAGCCCCTCATGATTGAAATCAAGAAACCAAATATGACTATTTGAAAGGTAGATCCTTAGCCTATTATGCTTAACAAGCGGATATAAGATGTAACCGTTGAGTTACACAAAGACCATTAGTGCCCAAGAAACCTTTGACTTCCTAAGAGAATAATGAGCACCACAACAGGCACAACATTGCTCATGATAAGGTTGATTGCTTAAAAAAGTAAATGGTAGAATTGTCTCAGAGCCATGAGCAAATCTTCTAGCCAGTGCTGCCAAGTCCACCTAAGAGTCCCAAATCTCTTATACCATCTTTCCCTAAATGCACATAGGAAACATGACTGTAGTCGTCAAGTACAGCTACTCAATCCCAATCTCTATTTCCATTTGAGCTTCCAAATGTCCAAGATGCGGGAGATGACACAACCCCTAATTCTCAGCTAAGGATATGCTTGTGCAATCCGCTGTGACAATAGCTCAACTGGTGCTTGCACAAAGGGAAACAAAGGACATGACCACTTTTGATCTGCCTAAGGACTTGACACCGCACTCTACCAACAATAGCCAGTCCACTAAACTAGGCACTACTACTTCCAATCAGGAATCATAGTAGTCGTAGCCTTTGGCTATGATTGGCAACACCCTTTGTAGAATGTGCCCTTAGAAATTCGCCCATGGAGGAGATCTTGCAACCAACATCCTTGACACCTCGAGCATTTCTGAAGCAACTAAAGCCTAGGCTTGAGGAGAAATCTCTCGAAGATTTGGCCAAAGAGATAGCTCATCTTACCAATGAACTAGAGAGATGAACTGCATAATGAAGCTTGATCACAAGCTGATAGCCATCACATGTGCATACATGCATGTGGACATTGGAAGGCCAACACCAAAGCGCACAAAGCTCATAGCCAAACCCCTAACTTGGGATGAGCAACAACATGTTTGCTCCCGCTATGTAGCTATCGTTGAAGAAGTCATAAAGGGTATCCCAAAAGAGCTATAGCTAGAGAATTGCACCTGATACCCTCACTCTATACTACTCAATGTGAGACAAACAAGGAAAATATCAAAGCAATCAAACGGAAAGGGAAAGGACAAGGTAGTTTTGTGTAGAAATGGTACTCGGGTAGCCAAAATTGGTTGCTGAATAATGACACTCGACGTTGAGCAAAGGAAAGCCCTTTTGGACATTAATACATGATCCCACATATGTTGCACTGACCTCATTAAGAGTGTTGGCAATGGTCCACGAGGTCCAAATTTTTGCCATTACTATCCAGAAACATCCCTTGTACGATAAATTGCTTCTAGAAGAAGATCTACACATGGCTAGCAGGCTAGGAGTAGGGAGCATGGTACTTGATGCTAGTGCATACATCTTTTGCCTCACTCAAGACCATGCAATCCTAGATCTCTATGCTTCCCATCAATATAACCCTAACTTCTTCAGCTGGTTTTGTCCAAACCTACATGACAAAAACCCTAAACCATCTCTTGGTTCTACACTAGAGTCAGCTGAACCTCTAGAGCAAGAGAAAAATAGCTCTAAACACAACACCCGCTCTGATAAGAAACAATGGAGACATGTTCCAATGGGTAAGGACAAGAGTCTAGAGCAAATGCCCGACCAAGAGCAATTGCCAATGCAATCGAACGAGCGGCTAAACAGAGGGGGATTAACTGAACAGCTAGAGTCTCCAAAAAGAGAGGCAATTGTACCCTCAGAACCTTGTGAGGCTGTTCAGTAGGCCACGGCTATGCCCCCATGAGAACACACTAGATAAAGAGAAGGCTGAGGCCCACCAACCAAGCACATCAACGGGCGGCTGGCCTTGTTTAGGGTCTTGAGTTTTTAAAGGATATGACTTAATTACCCAAGAAAAAGAGGAGAAAACAACAAAAACAACGACAGTTGTTGCAAGTGGTTGTAGATGCCAAGAAGATTGAGACCAAGAGTATTGAAGAGCTGAGGAATACATCATCAAGTCTACCCATGAATGAACCCATTGCCATCTCTCCTAACAGTGGTGAAACCTCAGACACATCCGTGTATTTTGATAAATCAAAGCAACCATTACCATCAACGGTTTCTTGCAATGCTCAATCCATCGAGAACAGAACTTACATTGACCAATTAAGAGTGGATATAACATTGTCACAAGAAGTTGACGAAACTATACCAATCACGTCTGAGAAGAACCATGACACAATAACAGCAAAGCCTCGGGAGAAAAATGAAAACCTCGAGGACATGAGCAATCCTAGTATTGACCAATCTTGCTCATCTAGGCCTGAGCCCTTAGCTATGCTAAAGCCTAGGGAAACTCCCAGAACCTTGCATGAGATAGCAACTGAGCAAGCCCTCATCGAATATAGAAGTGTCACAGAGTGCTTGATCAAGTTGGTGATAAACTCAAATTATTTGCCCGTGCTTATATCCTTACGGACATGGGCACATTCCCTAGGGAGCAGATTGAGGAATATTTGTCATATCCGCTCTCTTGGGAAGAGCAAGAATATCTTAACGAGCATTATGACAAGCTTCTATGAACACATGCAACTCATCTCTGACGAGGAAGTTGACAAACTACGCTTAACTGTGACATTCAATGAAGTGCTTTACCAACCCAATCTCTTAGAGATAGAGCAACTAAAGTGACAATTAGAGGGTCGAAGTAAATTGAAAAATGTTGGTTTGAAAACTACACTACAATGGCTAAACTTGGAGCCCAGTCTTACAGGAGCGACTAGCCAAATGGCAATCTCAAAGAGACTTGACCTATGTGGTGCCAACTTCCTTTCGAGTACTGACTATCGTTTTGGATGTGGACTTAGTTGGAACTAGCCAAGAGAACTCTTTGATTGATAAAATTCTCACTGAGGCAGAGCTACATGTTGCCAGCAGACTCGGACAAGGCACCATGCTATTGGCTATTGCAAAATATCTATTGTTACTGAGTAGGTTGCCACAATTACTAGATATGTATGCCACACTTTAGTACAATCCTAAGTTTTACAATTGGTTTTTATCCTCACAAAGTGACATGGATTCATAAATGTGTACATAAATAAATAATATGTTTTGTGACTATGTATAAATAATATGGAAAGAAGGAAAGCCAACACACACGCAAACAATGATAATCAAGCGCAGGTGATATGCATCAAAGTCAACACTATGGAATTTTGATAAGTGATGTTTTTTTGAGCTACACCTATTCATTATGGTTGAAGCATATGACTTGCATGTACTTTCACGAGTTTCCAAGTGAATGCAAGATGACATAGGTCTTTGTACAAAAGCGTTCAATGTCCAAGTCACCACAAGATCACCAAGCCCACAAGAACCATTATGGAGAAACCGACATAAATACCAAGAAACAAAGAGCCATGACGGAAGCCCGCTATCGTGCTGCTACGTGAACACAGTGTGAAAAACTCTAGAGTGCATCATCATTAGGCTTTCTTATTGATCTAGAGAGACAATGCCATATTAGTCATCAATGTTAGTGTCTATAGTGTGGATGGTTCAAAAATACTAGATTTTTGGACAAGTTTAGCTTATTTTTGATAATTTAGATATTATTTCTTGTAAATATCCAAAAGTTGTAGACAGCTTCTAGAATAGGATGACATGTAAAAAAACAAGTGGCTTTTAGCCATTTTTGGGGGATTTTATGCAAAAAGAAGGATTGGCAAAATTGTGTGATATGCGATCGTAGTTTATAGGTAACAAATAGCACTCCGAACTGGGGGAAAAAGAAGGAGTGATTTGGGAGTATTTTGATTAGGTGTCCTAGTATTTTACCCCCCTTTCTAAGCCAACAGAAGCATCAGATTGACTGTCTGAGCAACAAAGAGGAAGCTATTGTTTTATGCATGTTTTTTTTTTGTCTACAAGAGATTGATCTTCTCAGGATGCAAAAATAAATTAACAGGCTTCACCTCTATGAGTATTCTTCTACATCTTCTATTTCTTTGAACTCCTTCTCTTTCATCAATTGTTGTCCCTGAATCTCCCTTGACCCTAATGTCTCTTACCCTCGTGGTAGACTTTTGATCCCAAACACTCCGACAGTGGTGAACCTGACTTGAAAGTCAGTAGGTATGTAAAGATGGGGGATTTTGCATGTTCAAGTGGTGGTGATGCTTTACAATAGATGATTGCTTTGCAGCAACAACAACAGCAGCAGTTGTTACAACAATAGATGCAAACTCGGTAGAAGAATTAATTCCTTAAGTGTGAATGCATTACAGGCAGTGGGACAGGAATTGAAGCAGCTTAAGGGTTAAAATGTTTCGGCCTTCATCTGGTTGTATGAAGAAAAGATGTTGCTTCATGGGGTACCGTAGTATGCATGGAGTCAATATTTCTCCCATTTGGCCATGCATACATTGCATGATCAGATTAATGAGTTATATAGAAGAGATGCTGATTGGCTAGTTTTTAAGAAAGCTTTGAGAAAAGAGAAGATGCAGGATTGGTAAACTAAAAATACATTTACAGATTGGATTGAAAAGCCCAATAAAGGGTTGGCTACTATAGCTTTGCTCCATGAAATTGAAAGTCAGTATGGGCAGTTGGATGTCGATGAGCAGCAATCATTGGAGAGTAAAAAAATTGATTTGTTTCTAAAGGATGCAAATCTTGTCTTGCAGGAGAAGGTGATTGATCGTTTAGAAGATGCCCATTCTAAAACATGGCAAAAATCAGATTGGGCTAATGTAACTGAGGCAATGCATATGTTGGTAAGAGAGAGTAGATGAAATTAAGATGGGGTACATGTACCACACCTGCCAGTGCTCAGAAGGGGGCTGACATTGTAGCCAAGGTGCTTGTGGCTATGGCAGAACAACCAGCTATACTTGTTGGTCTGGCTCTTAAAGGTGATACTATGGATGAATTAATCAAGGGCATGCATGATTTGAGGCTGAAATTGATAGAAATCTATGTAAAGGTCAAAAAGCTAGATGTTAAGGTAGAAGAGAAGGCTCGGGCAATAGCCCAAAGACGTACAAAGAAGGATACAAGAGGAGATGCATTTGGTGTGACATTTTACATCATGAAAAGTGAGACTATATAGCCTACCGTGAAGTGGAAGTGAAAATGTTAGTCTTTTGGGAAGATGGTAAAATACATGCAATAGGAATTGGTCTTCCAATAGAGCCAAATTTTGGAAATGGTGGCATGCAGAAGAGGTTGCCAAAGATGCAGCCACATATGGATTGAGAATTGAAAGGACTAATGAAGCTCTTGAAGGAGGCATGACTAAAGCAAAATCTTTGATGCAAGCGTTAGATTGCATGAAAAAGGGCAAAACAACAAAGTTTGAATTGGCTGATGCAAGTCAGAATATACAAGGGAGAATAGAATGGAATGCACTAGTGGATTCATTTTCAACCTGTGGTAATTTTGCTGAGGTTCATAATCAAGAAGCTCTTATGGAAGAAAAGAGAAGAAGAGATGAGGATAGTGCTGGTCCTTCCTCTTCAATCCCATCTAAACACATAACACGAAGTAAAATGGAGTAGCAAAAAGAGGCCAAAAAGCCATACCTGAGCATGTTATGGAGGATGTATCTCAAGAGAACAAACAAGAAGGAAAGAAAAGGGGCAAGTAGCTTGGTTACAGGTTATAATCGGATCTTGAGACTGCCACAAACCTTAAAAAGGTCTTGGAAGATTGCATACTTGGTAGTAGAGTGGAATTCACACTCAACAAACTTCTTGGAATCGCGAAGCGTGAATTTCATGATGCAATCATTGATATGCTAAAACGAAAAAGATAGTTTGATGGTTAAGTTTTGCATGCATTGATGCAGGTTGACAAAGACATAAATAAACAAGTTTAGAGGGAATATGATGATGCATGTAATGCTGCTTTGGAGCAAGCTGATGTTGAAAATGGGTTAAATGGGAGTGTAGACAGCAAGCTTGTGGCTGAAATTGGTCTTATGGGTAGTAGTAAGCATAGAGAGAAGGCTATGTATAACGGGGATGTCCATCAACAAGTACATGAAGAAGGAGATGCTCAGTTTATTCCAAGCAGTCATTATTCATGAACGCATTGGGATCATGCTACAATAGAGAGAATTGTTAAAGTGGGAGAAAGAGAGACACCTTACATAGCTCTCTTGGATCATGGTTCCGAAATCAATGTTATGGCAGTTGGCTTGTATGAGAATGGAGGTTGGCCGATTGATGTAGATCCGAGATGGCATATGTGGGCAGCAAATAATTCATTAGGGGATCTTTATGCGGCTTGTCCAAATGTACCCGTGACTATTGGAGATGTTAGGGATGAATACCATTTTTTTTTGCAGGATTCGTGTAGTTATCTAGTGATTTTGGGGCAGCCCTATGTTTTAGAATCAAGGCTAGAAACAAAAGCCTTGGATGATGGTTCTTCATGTGCTTGGGTTCGGAGTAAAGACAATACAAAGACGGTACAGTTTCTCACTGTTTGTGTGTGAATCATCCCCGCAATCGGGATAGGCTACATGATAATCCTATGCCACATAATGCATGATAGTTTAAGGGTTTTTAGATAGCACTGCTTTAAGTGGAGGCTATGGTAGTGCCTCTGGGAAGATAATTGTGCCTCTAAGAAAGGGAAAAACTATGTTTGTGTCTGGATTGTAGGAATGGACAACATGTAGTCTTGGCAGTTTTAAGAAATTTTAGCATGTGCAGGACTGAAAAGAAATATATAGAGATGGGATGAAAAAGAGCTCAAGACATATTGTTTGATGGCTACAAATGAAGGTATTTTAAGGTTGTTTTTAGGAATGCTTAATATTGATATAGTGGTTGAAATTTCTACAGCAATTAATGCTGAAACCAGGGTAGAAAAAGAGGTTATTTATGTTGACACTTTAGAGATGTATGAAGTCATTCAGGAGTTTGCTAAGCATGAATGTTATGGGATGCAATACGGGCTGCAAAACGGGGTTGAAACAAGGGTGGATACAAAGTACAAAACAATCGCAAAGAAGGTTAAGCCTATGGCTTTGCCTTTACTGCCTGAAAGTGATGGGTTGGCTGAAAAGTGACTCAAGAGCCTAGTTTATAGGATCCACATGGAGTAGGACATAAATTTACAGCTAAAACTTTATAAGAGCTAAAAATTGGTGATACAAGCTTCCTTTTGCTGGCAGAAAGAGCTTGTTTCTTGTAGATGTTGGCAAGGCATGGGAAAGCCTTTGCATTTCAGCTCGATGAAATTCGATGTGTTGATCCTATCATAGTTGCACCTATAGTTGATGAAATTGGATGTCTTGATCCTATCATAGTTGCACCTATAGTGATCTTTACAATATCTCATGTGCCATGGAATTTAAAGCTTATTCCAGTACCTCGAGCATATTTTCCTGAGCTACTGGACCTTTTGAACGAGATCAGAATGCAAATTTTGGACCTTTCTTTAGCTCCATATTTGAATTGGTGGTTTACTATTCCAAAGAAGAATGGTGCTTTGAGGTTTATACATGATTTACAACTAGTTAATAAAGTCACCATAAGGAACGTTGGATCAGGTTTGAAAGTGGATGAATTTGTAGAAGCATCTATATGCAATGTAATTTACTCTATGGGTGATTTATATTTAGGATATGATAAGTTCCAGCTTGCATTGGAAAGCCCGGATATCACTACCATGAAGACACCGCTTGGATTGGTTAGGATGTGTATGCTTCCATAGGGAGCAACCAATTCAGTGGCGCATATGATGAATGCTATGCATAAAGTTTTGAGGGAGTATATTTGTCAATTGACCTTACCCTTTTTTGATGATGTGCCGATCAAAGGATGCGATATCTATGAGAAGAATGAAGAGTTGAATGAGCATGGATTGTGGCTCATCATATTGCTGATTGTGATAGGATTTTGAGCTATCTTGAAGAAGTGCATTTGATTATGTCAGGAGAAAAGTTGGTTTTTGGAGTGGAGGAAGTATTAATTGTTGGGCACATGTGTGGACCATATGGGAGAAAGCCCTCATCAGTAAAGATTGATGCCATTAGTAGGATGCAGGAGACATGTTCGAATGTATCTGAGGTGAGAAGATTTTTGGGTGCACGTGTCTTTTACTTGATATGGATTCTGCATTTTGCTTATGTGGCTGAAAGTTTATATCAACTCTTGAGAAAAGGACAAAAGTGGGGTAAACAGCATATGAAGGCAGTTCAGAAGTTAAAGAGCTTATTGATTTCAGCCCCAACACTAAAGAGAGTAAATTATGCGAATGGCTAGCCTATTATTCTCACCATGGATACAAGCCCGATTGGCATTTGTTGGGCGATGGGTCAAGATGATGCTGATGGGAATAGGTATGCCATTCAATTTGGAGCAAAGGTCCTCAATGAACAACAATGGTGGTATTCTCAAGTCAAAAGAGAGCTTTGGGGTGTAATGACAGCCCTTAAGTGTGATAGGGAGTATTTTATGGGAGCTCATGTAGTGGTAGTAGAGACTGATTGTTTACCTCTATTGGGCATGATAGTAAACTACTCAACTCTCGATATTTCCATGTTACGGTGGATTGCATATATAAAGTCACTTAATCCTGATTTTTAGCATATTGCAAGTAGAGAAAACCCCGTGGCCAACATGCTTTCATAAGCAAGGTTTGAAGATGTAGAGGAGTTGATGGAAGATGAAGAGGACGATGTGATAGGTGTTGAAACCGCCTTTATGAGTGAATAAGGAATGAGTATGCAGCTGTTGTTACTACAGGGTACAATTGTTGTAAGAGGGATTTTAGCAGTAAGAAAAGAGCTTATAGCCATGGAGAAGAGATGGGCAGTAGAGAGAAAGTATCATCAGTTTTATGCTTTAGTGAGAACACAATTTTTGGAAGAGTTGTATGAGGATGATTGGTTGAAAATAGGCCAATATCTTAGCCTCAGAGAAAGAAGGATAAGTGGTCTAAAGCTGAATTCAAAAGGATTAAAAGAAAAGCTTATGGGTTTTTCTTGAAGGACGGATATTTATGGAAGCATGTAAAGAAAAAGAGAGGAGCTCCAATATGTGTATTGGGAGATAGGGTCTGTTAACAACAGGTGATGCAGGAGTTTCATGAAAGCTTATGGGCCGGGCATAGAGGAGTTTGGGGCACATTTGGCAAGATCAAAGAGAAGTAATGGTGGCAAAACATGTATAAAGATATGGAGCATTATGTGGAATCATGCAGCGTCTATCAGATGCATTTCATGGTAAAGCATAGAGATGGGTTGCAACCGACCTATCCATTGTCTATGCATTACAAATGGATAGTTGATTTGGTTGCCATGCCTATAGGTTTGTGGAATATGGGATATCTTGTGCTTGCACAAGAAGACTTGACAAATCAAGTGGAAGGTCGAGCTCTTAGTATAAAGACTACTCAAGCAGCTTGCAAGTTCTTATTGGAAGAAGTCTTCTGCAAGTATGGTTGTGTTGGTAAAGTGATTGTAGATAGAGGAGAACTGGATGCGGATGAGGCTCATGATTTCTTTTCATGATTGGGTATCAAGTTGGCTTTAACTTCAGCCTACAATCTTGAAGGAAATGGAAAAAGGAAAAGAGGTCATCAGCCTGTCATTAAGGCATTAGTAAAGCCATGCAAAGGCACGATGAAAGAGTGGTCAAGAATGTTACCCTTTGCTTTATGGGCTGATAGGACCACTCATAGTGCAATTACAGGGTATATGCATGCTGAATTAATGTATGGACAACAACTAATCATGCCTATTGAGGAGACTATTACTACTTGGAGTGTTCTACTATCATGGGAAGAGGGTTTGAATAGAGAAGAGTCACTAGTCGTATGCATTAGACAATTAAAAAGAAGGCATGAAGACATTGAGATAATGATGAAAAAGTTGAAGAATACAAGGATCAAGAACAATAAGAGGTTTGACCAGCAACACAGACTTTGACCACAAGCTATACAAGAAGGGGATTGGGTGCTAGTTTATGACAACAACTTGGAAAATCAGCAAAGTTCCAGTTGGAAGATGGCAAAGCAGTCGTTTGGTCCATATGTGGTAAGGTTTGTTTTTGACAATGCTACCTATGCATTAAATGAAATGGATGGGATAATTTTAAGGATTCCAGTGGGTGGCTGGAAAATGTATCAAGCTCTTTAAATGTAGGGAGTCTTCAACGTATGAGTTGAAGGAGTTGGATACTAAGCATGATCATGAGAATATGGAAGAAGAAGAGGTAGAAGATGAAGACATTGACATGGCAGAGGATACTTCTTTTGACATTGCAGATCCATAAGACTTTGGCACATGCTAGAGGATGTGCAGATTAAGAGGGGGTGGATGTCATGCCACTATGTGGACATAGTGTGAAAATCTTTAGAGTGCATCGTCATTAGACTTTCTTATTGATCTAGAGAGACAATGCCATATTAGTCATTAGTGTCAGTGTCCGTAGTGTGGATGGTTTAAAAATACTAGATTTTGGACAAGTTTAGCCAATTTTTGATATTTTTGATATTATTTCTTATAAATATTCAAAAGTTGTAGACAACTTCTAGAATAGAATGACATGTAAAAAAAGCAAGTGGCTTTCAACCATTTTTGGGGGATTTTAGGCAAAAAGAAGGATTGGCAAAATCATGTGACACGCGATCGCAATTTATAGACAGTAAACAACACTCCAAAATGGGAGAAAAAGAAGGAGTGATTTGGGAGTATTCTGATTAGGTTCCCTAGTATTTTACCCCCCTTTCTGAGCCAACAGAAGCATCGGATTAGCTGTCTGAGCAGCAGAGAGGAAGCTATTGTTTTATGCATGTTTTTTTTTGTCTACACGAGATTTATCTTCTCAGGATGCAAAAATAAATTAACAGGCTTCACCTCTATGAGTACATCTTCTATTTCTTCGAGCCCCTTCTCTTTCATCAATTTCTCTCCCTGAATCTCCCTTCACCTTAATGTCTCTTACCTCAGTGGTAGACTTTCGACCCCAAATGCTTCGACACCGTTGGAAGAGAAAATCACTCCTACAGAAAGCGCACATTGCATTCGAGCATGGCCCAAAGCATAGTCATTGGCTACTCTCTGTTTCTTGGACAAACTCTACGTCCGGGTAGGAGCCAGAAATATATTGTGGGATTTTTGGTAGTGTTTGGATATTCCATGGTTTGGTTCATGTGTACATGACTATGGAATTTTTTGAACAAGTGCATTGAATGCTATATAGGCTATGAATTTATAGGATACATATGGATGAGTTCCTTAGTGCTTCTCTTCTTCTTCTTCTTCTTCTTCTTCTTCTTAATGGGTTCCCTCCTTTTCCTTTGCACTTATCTCCTTCCTCTTTGTGGATGGCATTGGCAGTAACAACAATGGCAACAACAGCCTCTCTCTCTCTCTCTCTCTCACACACACACACACACACAGAGGAGCAGCTGCTGATTATGACATGCCCAGCATATGCACACATACAAGCTAACTTTGATATCCCTTTACAGGGGCCACTTCACCATTTTTTGACCACTACTCCTATATCGAAGTTAGGGGCTCTCATCACCCGCATGTTACACTTTTGGGAGAATCATGCTGCATAGATTGCTCTTTCATCATAGCTACCCTTTTCTACCATGGGAAAGGAGAATCATTGTATATCTGGAAAGGTCACATGGGTCATGATTTGGCCTTCCGTGGATGATAATAAACTACTCTACTCTACTCTACTCTCTCAATCTCAATCTCTCATGCTTTGAGCTCTTTGCCTCTCTCTCTCTCTCTCTCTCTCTCTCTCTCTCTCTCTCTCTCTCTATGCATCTCTTGATAAACAAAAAGAAAGGGAGAAGCGAAGAAAAGAGAAAAATAAACAGAGAAGAGAGAATGCACTTATCTCAAAGCTTGAAGAAGAATCCCTTCACGCTTCCTTCCTCCTTCTTCTTTACGCGTCTCCCTCCCTCTTTGTCGATGGCAGTGGTAGTGGCAGCCTCTCTCTCTCTCTCCTCTCAACCTCCCTTGCTTTGAGCTCTCTCCCTCTCTCTTTTTCTCTCTCACTCTCACTCATTTACAAACTTACAAAATGCCATACTCAGGTTTTGGCATTTCTTTTTTCCTCAATATACCGTAACTATTTGTGTTGCTATATGCATCACTATTAGTGTCATTATTTGCATTGCTAACATAAATAACAATGCAAATAGCAACAAATATATAGTGATGCTAATAGCGAGCAAATAGTGACACTGCCCAATCACATCAGAAATGGCCATCGCAATGGCAATACTGCCTAATCACATTGGAAACACCTGTCGCTATGCTTCCATTTCCTTGTAGGTGAATATGAAATACGAGATGGTGTTTACAAATGCTTTATAACTTGTTGATACCCATAGTGTTTGCATGGACCTACAAAAGGCGATGGAGTAATGTTGCATTTAAAGGTACATTGCTTGGATCATGAAATCATCAATGGACCTTCGAGTCTTAACTACAATGCGAAGGTAAGCATGTGAGATCAATATGACTCATTATCAATATATTGTTCTTGCTTTGTGGGATCAAAGAAGAGTAGATGGATTGATGTGATAGAGTGACTATCCAAGGTGGTTCAAATCTCTTGAACTAATAAGAGTTCTATGCAACATCCCATCGTTCCAATTGTAAGATGTGATATTTTTGGTTATGTTGTGAAAACATAGGGTGGAATTGACTATTGAGATGCATACTCTCTTGTTCCATAATGGAATATGAGTGTGTACTCTAAAACAGTGTGTAGATGATATTATGATGATCATGTCTAGAGGTATTGATGGTTTTCATGGTAATTTTGGTAGTAGAATAGATTAAGCTAGGAGAAAATGATAGAAAATCATTAAACATAAATTAAACATTAAAAACCATTAAAAATTGTCACAAGTTTGTTGGGGATCATGTTGTGACCTAGGTTAAGTGTATTAGGACAAGAGTAGTGCATTGTGGAGTGGACTTAGGTGTGCAAGGTGGTGCTTTTGGAGAGAGTGTAGCATGCATTAGTGTACAAGTACATGTGTGTGTGTGTGTGTGTGGTGTGCACGTGTGATATGCATTGTGCAATGATAAAAAGCAACCAACAATTAAAGCATCAACAACCCACTAGGAATATTGATTTGTTGGGGGGTTAAAGGTTGCATGTGCCTAGCTGCCTTTATTTATCTTGTACTTAGTACCCAAACACCTATACACTACATGTGGTAGCAACCCATCATTGTAATGTTTATTCTTTATTCTTTATTATGGAATAATAAGGGAAGAGGTCATACTTTGTGATTGTTGGAGTACCCACATATTGTCTTGCTCTCTTGAGTTCAAACCTCCATAGCCATTACTCTCTTGCTTTTGCTTGTGCTTCTCTCTCACTTTGACTCATGCTTACCATTTCAACTAGTATCAAAAGCGGGCATTCAAGGAGCTTCAACCATTCTACTTTAGCTCATGAAAGAGAGCTTCAACCAAGCTTCCATGGCAGCTATTCCTTCTTCCGTTTGAGGTACATATAAGCTCTCCCACCTTCCTAGCTTATTTCCTAGCTACAGGATGACCTCCAACTATTATGGTAAGTGACCTAGAAGGTCAAGAGTAGTAAGGATAAGTCCTAGGAATCAGTCCATAAGTTGTAGCACAATTTTAGGGGTATTCCTACATTTCATGTATCAATATCCTACTCTTGGCATTCCTCCTCCAACTCTTGCTTAGCCTTGAGGCATTGTTTTTGGCAAGTTGCACCCCATCTTGGGTACCATTTGGGGTAGAGGTGATAAAAATTTGATTTATTATTGTGGAAAAACCTATTGTTTGTAGTTTGGAGCAACAAAGTTTTGAATCTTTATGCAGCTTTGATGGCTATGCACTGAAGGTTTAATGCTAGGATGATGTATCATTGCTTTTGGGGATGCTCTCTGGATCAGTTAGAGCTTACTTTGCTTAGCCACCATTGGAAGGTTTATTGCTATCACAAATAGTGGATCACAAGCTTATGTATTGAATATCAATGAAATATATGATTTAATGCTACTCACGAATAGTATTGGATCATATGAGTGCTTACATTGTTGGTTATGTTAGATATGCTCTTGTTTGAGCTTTGAGTTTTGATTTTAAGCTCCTCTATATCCATATTCAGCAGAGGTTGCATTGGTCAATGCTCTACCACTTACACACTTGGATATTTATATCACTTATATGCTTCTAGATATATTGCTTGGTATTATTAGGCTTTAGGATGTTATGGTGTGAATGCATTGAACTTGTATTGCTCTTTGACACTCCTTGGCATTATTTGGCTTTCAGATGTTATGATGTATATGCATTGAACTCACTTTGCTATTCAATAATCCCGTTTGCTTATAGTGGGAGTATTTTCAGTTTAGTATTGCCAAGCTTGGACTTTGGAGCCCATGGGATCTCTCTTTGTGCTCATTGGTTTATGTAGAGCTTGTCCTTTGTAGTCATTGATCACTATGGTTTGATCTCTATTTGATATTTGGTTATCTAGTACTTCCTCTTGTCAAACAGGTTGTAAGTCATGGATACATGTTTCATTATGTACTGAGCTTCACTATCCATGAGTAGTGATTTGGTTGGACTTTAATAGATCTCACAATTGCTTAGAGATGTGTTATACACAGTTAGCTTATGTACTTGATTACCCCATGTGCTTGGGATGCACCTTTATCTGACACTCTTGGATTCTCTAATAGTATTGGGTACTTGGGTTGACATCCTCTTTCTTGGACATTCCTAGTTGCATTGTTGCTATTTGGATTTCCTTGGCAATAGGAGCACTCGATTTTTGATATTTTCCTATCATTATTTACTACAAATTTATGGACATAATTTTTGAAATTTAGTTTTTGAGCTATTTTACAAAAGCAAACTCTTGTATCCAGACACTCTAGTGCTTTTACTTTGTGGATAACAATGCATTGAGTTATTCTGCTCCAATTGCATTCATTTTTGGCTCAAATTTGGGGATGATTTACTATCATTAGAGTAGTCTTTCTTTATTTTGTAGTCATAATGGCAAGTGCTTTTAGTGTCTCTAGGGACAATGCCATATTTGACATTGATAAGTTGGATGTCAATAACTTTAACTATTGGAAGACCTAGGTATGGAAAGTTTTAGTGCAAAAGAAAAAGGTCAAGCCATTGAAATGTAAACATATAAAGCTAGAAGATACGGAAGTTGACACTTGGAATGGCATTGATGAGCTGTGCAAGTCCACTATCATTTTGTCTTTATCTAAATAAGTATCATTGTGGGAGAAAATATGTGTTATTTATGATAAGCAAAGCTCTGCTTCACAATTGTATTGACTCAAGAAGCTTGTGGACCTTCGTATGGAGAAAAGTACACTTATGTCCACTCATTTGAATGAGTTTCACTCTATTGGCAGTCAACTCGCCTTGCAAAAGATCATCTTTGATGATAAGATAAAATCTATGTTTTTGCTTGTCCTTCTTTGAGAGTCATGGGATAATTTCTATACTTCTATTAGCAATAATTCTCCTAAGGATGCTTTTAAATGCTCAGATGTAGAGGGAGCCTTGTTATTGAGGAAGTAAACATGAAGAATATTGATGCAACCCATGCTTCTCAAGCTCATATAGTTAGAGGTAGGAATGATACTAGAGTTAGTTATGACCATCATGGTAGAGACCCATAGTAGAATAGGTCTAAATTCAAACCTCGAGAGCAAGGTGGCAGTAAATTCCATGGTCCTAAGTCTTCTCTCACTTGTCATTATTGTGGGTAGCAGGGACATATATAGCCATAGTGGCATAAGATGTGCTAGGATAGGCATGAGAAAGGGAAATGAAAAGTGTAGAGTAATACTAGATATCTAATTATCAACATATTACTAATTCCATTGTTAAGATTGAGAAGATGAATGTATTGGAGTACAATTCAAATGATTATATTTTGGCTTCTTCTTCACTTGGTGCCACATAGTTGGTTGATGGTCAATCTTCATTCTCTGAATGCTACTTACTTGATTCAATTTTCTTTCTTTCATGTGACCCCACATCGTAGTTGGTTCTATACTTATCATACTATTTTTGGAGTCAATACACTTGGGAGATGATCATGTATGTGATATTATTAGCATCGGTGATGTATATTTGCGGTTTTTCACTGGTACTTCCTTTATTCTCCATGATGTACATCATATACTAGCTTTGACAAAAAGCCATCTCTATAGGTTATTCAGTATCATGTCTCTTTTGGTGATTTTGCATGGGAAATTACTCCTAGAAATTTCATTTTTGGTACGGGTGCCAAGATTAGTAGTATTTATTCTTTATTTCTCTTTGGATCCACTAATCATGTGTTGGTGGGTATATCCCTCATGTATCTCTATGGCATTGTCGCCTTGGGCACATGCCACTTAAAGGCATGAGATCCTTTGACCCATTTACATTCTCTCATCCACATTGTTTATATGGCAAGTAGACATGTAACACTCATAAAAGTTTGGTTCTACACACATAAGTGAGCCCCAGGCTCTTATTCATTTGGGTATTTGTGATCCCATGCATTGTTGGTGCTAAGTACTTTGTCATTTTTATTGATAATTTTTAATCTAAAATTTGGGCATATCCTATAAAGCAAAGTCAAAAGTCTTAGGAATGTTTTAGCACTTTATTGCTTTGATTGTGAGCTATTCTGGGCATAGACTGAAATGCCTAAGATTTGATAATGGGGATATGCCTCACTTGCTTTTGAGCAGTTTTGTGATGATCATGACATTGAGCATTGGTTGACTACCCCTTGTATGCCATCCCCTAATGGTGTTGCAAAGCACATTAATAGGACCATTCCAGAGAGGGCTAGCAGTATCCTCATTCATATAGGCTTAGCTCATACATTTTGGGATGAGACAATTACTAATACAATTCACTTGATTTATAGATTCCCTTGCATTGCTCTTGGTGGTAGGGAGATTCCCAAATTCTCTAATATGGTGTTCTTGCACCATAGTGTACTTGAGTACACTAGTGTATGCACTTGTGTACACTTTCGTGTGCTTGTGAGTGTTTGTGAGCACTCTAATGCACAAGCACTCATACAAACATGCACATAAAATTATTTTTTAATAGACAAAATTCCAAACTCCTCATCCAAGCTCCACTCAAAGCCATCTGAATCAATATCAATATGAGAGAGAAATCTTCTAGCCATGGTTTTGTTGATAGACCTTGGAGTGGCAGAGTGAGGTCATAGTTTACTCCATCAAGTGTATCACAAATCTCAAGAAAAAGTTAGGGACTCACCTATTATGATAAAATGTGCCAAGGAAAGCCTTGGGGATGGACCATAAACAATTATTTATAGCATGTTTATATACTACTTGTCTGCTTGGAGTGCATGACATTTTTATTACATGCTTCTAAGATTGGGAATTGTTATTTTTTAAAGCCCAAAGATACTATATAGGATTTTAGATATTATTTAGATATTAGGAAAAGGCTAATCATTCACATAAAGAGAATAGGGTAAGGGGGTAGGTAAGAAGACATCCCGCTATAGAAGTGCATTTTTTTTGTTACAAGTAGTAGGGGCCTTTAATAAAACACTCAAGGTTGCTATGTTGGTTTACAAGGAAGGGAATAAGGCTTGGGATTGGTCAACCTAGGTTCAAAACATGTTCTTCTACTGGCTTGCATCTGAATTTTTGGACAAGCTCCAACATGCACTCCTTCTACGGGAGTTTTTAGCAACACTAAAAATTGTATTGGTTGCCGTTGCGAATAGAAAGAGCATCAAAATAGCATGATTTTTTTTCTAAAAAATGCTTAATAACAAAGTGACAAGATGTATCCAAAGGCCACACAATTGCCAATTTCTTCTTTGAGATTTCAAGCGGCCAAGTTATTAGCTGCCACTATATTAGCTCCTTTACCCAAAAACATGGATGCAAATGAAGCAAAGAACAATATAGAACTTTTATGTAGTATTTTGAATAATGAATAATGTGACCATATACCTTGGCTGAGCAAGTACGTGAATTTCATGCTATAGAGTTTTTTTCATCACTAAGAGATAATGTGATTATATAATCTAGCTAAGCAGGTATGTTAATGTTCCTTCCACACTTACACTTGCACCTTGTACTATGCACACACCCCACCCTTGTGAAAATGCACCTTTACCATAGTGCTCACCAAAAGCACCACTTGCACTTGTCATAATATCTACTATATACCCTTGCACACTTGCATCCACCTACATCACATGTACTTGTACACACATGCACTTGCATATACATGCATAGTCACATTGGCATTGGCACTGCACGTGCACTAGTGCGCACTTGTGTGCACATGCATTAGAACCTTGCACATGCACTAAAACTACCCTTTGGCACTATAGGACTTACTCACAAACACCCTTACACACTATAGTGCATTAACTTGATCTTAAGGGATATGTGCATATACGAGTGTATGTGTGCACATATGTCTACATGCATACATGTGCACATGTGTATATATGTTGTGTGAATATTTTTATAACATATGTTCATTTGTGGTGCTTTTAGGACATGCATATATCATATACATGTGTTCAACCATTAAAATATCATTATATCAAGAAAATTAATCTCTTTTTAAAGTGTATGTGTATTTGTGGACATTTTTAGAGTATGTGCATTGCATGCATATGTTCAACCATTAAATTATCATTTCAATTCATATCTTCAATTAGAAAAGAAATCCATCTCTCTTTTGAGAGAGAGAGAGAGAGAGAGAGAGAGAGAGAGAGAGAGAGAGAGAGAGAGATGTATAACTTTGCAAAGGATTACATTTTCTCTTTTTAGCATCATATCACATTTCAAAAGAAAGCCTTTTTACCTCTCTATTAAATATAAAGGGCAAGGAATGGCCACTCACCTCACACTTGGTTGATGAATACAGAGGGCAACCCATACTCACATCCCCGTTCGGCAAGGATGCAAGCTCACATCACTCAAGGTTTGTTGATGAAGATCAACTTCGTTTGGTTGATGATGTCAATGTGGATTGGTTGATGAAGAGGCATACCCAAGGAGGTAGCCACAAGTTCAGTGCTTGGATTGCATGTTGGAAACTTAGTTCGTTGTAGGAATCAGAAGCACTGATGAGGTTATAGGATTCAATGGATATATGGTTTGGTAAACCTCCCTCATATGTACACTTGCAGTCCTTTGGATGCGAGGTATTGGCCATATTCCCAAAGAGAAGCTCAATAAGTTGGATTCAAAGTTTGCAGAATTCACCTTTCTTGGATATGGTGATGCAAGTGAGATGGGCTATTGCCTTTGGGATCCATATGCTAAGAAAGTTATTTGTAACCATTATGTGGTGTTTCATGAGAAAAAGATGCATAAGAAACATGGGCAGGTGATTGAGGTACATAGGATGATATTTCAGGAGGAGCCTCCTATTCTAGTATGGTCAATCCTAATTAGACAGCTTACAACTCTTGTCTTAGTAGCCCAAAATTTGCTTATTGTGCAAGATCATACGGATGATGGTGGACAAAGAGGACATGATGTACTAGCTCCACAGCAAGTCTTGCAATGCTCTACTAGAGCCTTGTGTCACCTTAATTGGTATGACACTTCTATGCATTATGTCATGGTGATAGATTCTAATGAGCCCCTTAGTTATGGAAGAATCTATGAGTAGAGATGAAAATTCATATTGGGAGAGGGCTATGCATTTGGAGTTTGATTCACTACAAAAGAATCATACTTGGGATTTTTTTTCCTTACCTCATGAAAAATATTAATTGCTATGCAAGTGGTTTTATAAGTTGAAGAGCACCCCTGGTTACCCTAAGCTAGCATCCAAGGTGGCCTGACTTGTTGTCAAAGGTTTAAAAAGAGGAAGGGAGTTGAGTTTGATGAGATATTCTCTTCTCTCATCAAGATGACCACCCTTCCCTTGGTTTTGGCCTTGGTTGCATAGTTAGATCTAGACTTATACCAAATTGATATTAAAATGAATTTTCTACATGGAGACCTGCGGAGGACATCTACATGTAGCAACCTAAGGGATTTGTGGAAAAGGAAAAGGAACACCTAGTGTGCAAGTTGAGGAAAATTATTTAAAGACTTAAGAAGGCACCTAGGGAATGGTATCATAAGTTTTATATCTTAATGCATTTACAATCTTATGAATTTATAGTCTTATGCCCCTAGCACTATGGATTCATGCCTTTACATAAAGAAGACATGTGATGGTATCATAAGTTTGATATCTTAATGCATTTATAGTCTTATGCCCGTAGCAATATGGATTCATGTCTTTACATCAAAAAGACATGTGATGGTAGTCTTATCATTTTGGTATCATACATTGATGATATTCTAATTTTTGGGAGTGCTCATGATGAGCTAGATGCTTTGAAGACAACTCAAGAGGAGCTTTAAGATAAAGTATATAGGGCATACTTCTCATATACTTGGAGTGTGCATTGGATGCAATCGCTCTAAGTGACTCTTGTATTGGTCACATAGAAGAGGCACATATGATACTTGAGTGGTTCCATATGCAGGGTGGTAAGCCCATTGGCACCCCTTTACCTTTCCATGTGAAGGTTAGTTAGGCACATCGTCCCTAGTCACATGATGAGAGAGCTAAGATGGCCAAGTTTCTATATACAATTGCACTAGGTAGCTTGATATATGCAATGATCACCACTATATCTAACATAGCATTTGCAATGGGAGTTGTGGCTTGTTACGTGGCAACAACTAGCATGTTAGCATGTGACATTGGAACATTGTGAAGGATATCATGAGATACCTTAAGGGTAATGCAGACTTGTGCCTTTGCTATGTAGCTAGGATACTGGAGTTGTGGGCCACATTAACTTAGATTATGCAAGACATGTAGATAGTGTGATGGAATTCCATCTCTTGCTATATCTTTGCTTTGCTAGAGATGTTGTTTCTTGAGTGTCTAGGATGCAAAAATGCATTGCTTTGTATACTACCAAGGCTGAGTAGATTGTAGCCACTAAGGCTTGCAACAAGGAGGCCCTATGGTTTAGTTGTATGTTGCTAGACCTTAGTATTATTTCTATGACTCTTATACTACATTTGGACTTTATAATTGCTATTTGATTAGCAAATAATCAAGTATTTCATGCAAACACTAAGCACATTGAGGTTAGTTATCACTTCATCAAAGAGGTGATGGAGGACAAGCATGTAGAGCTTGTCAAGATCTCTAAAGATGAGAATCCTATTGATCCACTTAGTAAAAGTATCCCACTGGAATGTTATGCCTTTCTTAGATGGTGGGCATAAGATAAGATGACATCTTTGACTATCTAGTTGCACTCATAAGTACATTTTGTATTTTATTTCTCCTCACTCCTAGCACATTCACCTTCTTTAAGAGAGGGAGGTTGTTGGGGATTAAAGGCTATCTATGCCTAATTGCTTATATTTATCTTATACTTAGTGCACACACACTTGTACACAACACGTAACAGCCACCCATCACTATCATGTTTATTATTTATTCTTTACTATGGAATAATAAATGGAAGGTAGGTCACACACTATGACTATTGGAGTTCCTACATACCTGTCTTGTTCTCTTGAGTTCAAACATCCGTAGCCATTTCTCTCTTGCTTCCATTTATGCTTCTCTCTCACTCTCACTCTTGCTTACCCTTTCATGATCTTTATTAATTTATTAGGAAATGGATGTGTTAATTGTCTACCTTCCACTCTTTTTTAAATCCCCTCTTCCCCCTCTTATGTACAGGGTGGGAATCAGAGGAGCCAGAGTGTTAGGTGACCCTCCCCACACACTCTCTGTTCTTCAATGTATCATTCTCCAATCATTTAATGATCATAGGTACTCAAATTTCAATTCTTGGAATGTAAGGGTAATAAAATCACACCTTGCAAGTTTTATGGAGTTTTTAGCTTGTCCTCATATTTATTCTACTATAAAGCCTTTCTCTTACTTGGAAGCTCCACTCCTTTCTTCATGGTTCAATGGTAGTCTCCTCTTCTACAGCAACTATGGGTTGTTGATGGTTGATTGAGATTATTGAAGGGTAGGGACAATAGATGGAAAGGATTTGAGGAAGAGAGGAAGAGGAGACAATGGTGGTAAGTGGGAAAGATGGTGGGAGGATGTGGTAGTGGTAGGGGGTGGAAGACATGCAAAGAGAAGGGGTGGAGAAGAGTAATTGGTGGGGTATGTTAAGGGTTACAATAGTAGTTATAGTAGTGGAGATGAGCAAATCACACACACACACACGAGGATGTAATAAGGAGGAAATGATATGGTAGAAATGGTGGATGATATTAATCTGTGCCCTAGAACAATAATGATTTTGCCTATAGGGAAATTTGTCTACTACTCTAAAGATGATGACAATTGTCCATGACTATTGCTCATAATGATGACGGTTTGTTGTCCTAGTTGATTACAACTTTTTATCATTTGTTGGGGGTAAAGGTACATGTGCCTAGCTACCCATGTATTACTAAACTGACAGTATCTGCACACCTGTATACTATAGGCGGTGGGCACTCATCATTGTCAGTTAATTCTTTATTCTTTTAGTGACATTTAATTAAAGGGAAGGGCCTCACACATTGTGACTATTGGAGTTTCCACATCTTGTGTGTCTCTCTCTCTTGCTTTTTCTCCTTCAACCATAGCTCTTGCTTCCACTCTTGTGCTTCCACTCCAATCTCACTCCCTTTAATTGGTATCTAAGCGATTGCACCAACATTGAGGAGCTCAACTTGATTAGCCTCTGAATACCTATAGCAATTGATTTTAGGATGGCCATGGATCCTTCACTCCAAGATATGCATTTTAGCTCAATATCTTCTTGCCATCACTTGAGGCTTGTTCCAAGACTTCCCTCTGAGATATATTGGAGATTCCCTTGTGCCTCATTTGGCCTAGCAATAGTAGCAAACCACATCAATAAATCAACATGATTTGTGTCTGTTTATTGGTCCCCCATCTCTGATGAGCTTGATCATCCAAATATGCTCTGGAAGCTCTCTTGCACCACACTCTTGGCAACTTCCCTTAGCATTCTTGATTGCATTGAAGTACTCTCTTAAGCACTCATGCTCACATATTTGTTGGATATTCAGATAGGCATGTTGTCCTACAGGTCTAGATAGCATGTAACTCATTCTAATATACTTCTATGATGCTTATGGTACTTATCTTTGATGCTTGGATGGTTATCTAATTCTCGAGAGTCTCTTGTGGATTAGATAGAGCTCAAATAGCTTAGTTTCAAAAAATATTTCATTATTGTAATACAATGGACAATAAGCTTTTCTCAGGGAATACTAAATGCCTATTACTCCTGGATGTCATTTAGAATCTTCATATAAATGTATTGATGCTTAGCATTGGTCTATGTGCTCAAATATGCTATGTGATACTCTTGAGACTCAATTTTGAGTTTAGCAACATTCATCTTGACTATGGTTTAAGCCTTAGTTGCTTCAAGGGCTTATGTACTTATGGGTTTGAACAATATATTGGGTGTTATGCTTCAAGATGTATGCTATATGGATCTTGGATGTATGGATGCCATCACCTGATGTTTCTGTCACGAATCGCGTGGTGGGGGGACTTGCTCAAGATGCTGCGCCGAACACACACAGAATGCGCAAGGAGAAGCTTACTCAAGAGACAAGAAGAGAGACGGAGGCCAAAACGTTTTCTTGGTGGTTTCTTCTTCTTATTCCACACACTTTACAATGTACACAAAGTATAGATAAGATACAACATAAAGGAAAGTGGCATACTAAGTCAAACAATGCATAATCGACTATACTAGTCGACTGGCGCTATAACTATGCCAACTGTAAATAGGTATAACAACCTGAATATAATAAGTAATGAGTCAGTGGCCATGTGAGAGTCATAATGACCACTGACGTGCTAAGTGTAGACGTGTGGACCCATCTAACCAGGCGGTCCATCATTAATGTCTGCATGTGTTGAGTTTGTCATCTCAACACTCCCCCTCAAGCTCAACTGCATCTCTGCAACTCCAAGTAAGCTTCAAAACTTTTGAAGCTTCTCTGTACCCAATGCCTTCGTGAAGATGTCAGCTATCTGATCATGTGTACTGACATACACCAAGTCAATCTCACCTGCTATCTTCTCTCTCACAAAGTGGTAGTGTACCTCAATATGTTTTGTCCTGGCATGGAACACATGGTTCCTAGCCAACTGTATACTGCTCATGTTGTCACATGCTGCAATAGCAGCACCTCTATACTCAGCCTCTGTACTTGACAAAGCAACTGTAGATTGCTTTTTGCTGCTCCAAGTAACTGCTGTACTACCAAGAGAGAACATGTATCCACTGGTAGATCTTCTATTAGACATAATACCAGCCCAATCTGCATCTATGTATCCAAACACCTGTACATCTGTAGCTGCCTCATAGAAAAGTCCATAATGTAATGTGGACTTCACATATCTCAATATGCGTCTGATTGCATCCAAATGTGGCTTTCTAGGTACTTGCATAAACTGACTCACAAGACCAACAACCTAGCTCAAGTCAGGCCTTGTAATGGTCATGTAGATCAAACTCCCCACTATCCTCTTGAACATAGTAGGGTCTTCTATCTCACATACTGTCTTTGGGACAGCCATATACCATCATCACATCTGATCACCTCAATGCCAAGGAAGTACCTTAGCTCACCTAAATTCTTCATCTCAAACTTCTTCTTCAAAAAGTCATTGACTTCAGCAATCCCACTATCACTATCACCTGTAATAATCAAGTCATCCACAGAGATGACTATGATGACCAAACCTGCATCTCCCTTTCTCACATAAAGTGAGTGATCAGCATCAGAAACATAAAAGCCAATATTAACAAGATACTCTCTGCTCTTGTCAAACCATGCTCTAGGTGCTTGCTTGAGCCCATAGAGCACCTTCTTCAACCTACAAACATACGTGGGATGCTCTAAATCTTCATAACTTGCTGGCTAATCCATATACACTTCTTCTTGCAAATCACCATGGAAGAAGGCATTCTTCACACATCCATTTGCTACAACCTCCAACCTTTGGCTACTGCTAAAGCAATCACACATCTGACAGTTGCCATCCTAGCAATTGGACTAAAGGTTTCTTCATAATCTATGCCATATGTCTGGGCATAGCCTTTTGTAACTAGCCTAGCTTTGTACCTACTAATAACCATTTGCATTGTGCTTAATCTTATAAACTCACTTACATCCAATAGCTTTCTTACCCTTTGGCAATGATACTAGATCCCAAGTCTTATTGGTGTCTAATGCAGCCATCTCCTCATCCATTGTTGCATCCCAATGAGAATGACCAACAGCCTCCTCAAAACATGTGGGCTCAACATCCTCAATCACTTTCACTATATAAGCATAATGGTGAGCTATATAACCTTCAAAACCAAATCTGTTAACAGGGTATCTCATCCTGCTAGACCTGCGTACCACTGGATCACTCAATGGAGTCTTTGCATTGACGCATGCTCTCTGCACACCTCGATGCTCACTGAAGGAATGCCAAGCTCATCGTCCAAGCTCTTTGAGCCACTGGAGTCTCCATCAAGAACTGCATCAATGCCATTTGACACTTTATTCTTTTCTTTGTCTTTATCTATAGTGCTACTAGATGCACCTGAAGATGTAGAGCTACTCCTTAGTCTCCCAGACTAAGGACTACCAGATGATGTCTTTGGTCCACTAAGAGTCCATGATTCTTGCTTTTTAGCCTGCACATGAGTATCATGATCATCATCATCATCCAATGCATCACTACTAGATGCATATCAACTGCTCATTTCATCAAAGATGACATCTTTGCTCACTATGAACTTACATGTGACAGGGTTATAACAACGGCACCCTTTTTTCTCTAAAGAGTATCCAACATAGACACACTTTTCATCCTTTGGATCCAGTTTCTTCCGCAACTCATCTGGCACATGAACATATGCAATAGAGCCAAACACTTTCAAGTGCGATACATCAGGCTTCTTGCCAGTAAAGTATTCTTCAGGAGTCATCCCATGAACTGCAGCTGTGGGAGTTCTGTTCATAATATAAACAGCAATATCACTAGCCTCAGACCAAAAAAGCTTAGGCATATTCTTTTCAGCCCCATCAAGGCGCGTGCAGCTTCTATAATATCCCTGTTTTTTCTTTCTGCAACCCCATTTTGCTATGGGGTATACTTGCATGTGAACTGTCTCTTTATCCCATGAGACCTCAGAAAATCACTGAACTTATTCGAGAGGTACTCTCACCCTCCATCTGACCTCAAGCACTTTACTTTCAAGCCTGTTTCTCTTTCAACTGCAGCCTTGAAAGTTCTAAAATGCTCAAACGCTTCACTCTTTTCCTTCATAAAATATACCCATAGCTTTCTAGAACAATTATCAATGAATGAAACAAAGTATGAACTGCCTCCAAGAGATACATTTTGTGTAGGCCCCCAAATATCTGTATGTACAACATTAAGGATATTTCTGCTTACATCTCTGTCATGTGAAAAGGGTTGTCTTGCCTGCTTACCAAACTGACATGCTTCGCATACCTTATGAAATTTTTCAATTCTAAATGTAGGCAAACTTGTAACCAACCCTTTGGACTGCATTAATTTCAGCCTTTGTACATTTGCATGTCCAATGTGTTTGTGCCAAATTTCAATATCTGCAACAACATCTTTTCCTTTAGCATACATAGCAGCATTCATAGTAGGAATTCCAGCATCCAAAGTAAACATATGTCCAACTCTATTTCCCTTTGCAACCAACCTGCACTTGTCATGGAAGTCTTCTACAAAGCATCCCTTTGTATTAAATCTGACTTGCAGCCCTTGCTCTACCATCTGACCGACTGACACCAAGTCCTTTGTAATAGATGGCACATGTAATACATTTGAAAGACTCTTTGTCTTACCATCATGCAAGGACAAGGGAACTTTTCCAATGTGTGAAATTGGGTGGCATGAATCATCACCCGTCTGCACATAACCTGCTTTTTGCAAATCCTGCATCTCTCCAAACTATTTTGCATGGCTGGTCATATGATTGGATGCACCTGAATCAACATACCAAACATCATCATGTGTTCCCTTTCCTGTAACAGCATTCAGCATTGCATAACAAACAAACATTCATTTTTGTCTTCATTCTGTCGTGAAGACGATGCATAGTTTCCTTGCTGCAACTTACCACTGCGAATATCATCTTTCTTAGCATAACATTGGGCTGCAATATGACCTGTTTTGCCACAATAGTGACACACAATACCAGAGTTGTTAGAACCTCTGTTTTGCCATCCACCTCTTCCTCTAAAGCTTCCCTTGCCTCTAAAGTTAGTACGACCTCCTGAAACCTGCATATCGCCAAATTGCTGATTCAATTTGTTTTGCTGGTTGTCACTACCACGTCTTGTACCACAGCCTCTTGAAGAGAACCTGCCACATTCCTTTCCTGAACTGGAGTAGAAAGCTTGGACCTGTTCACCACTTTTTTTAGATGTCTCACTTTGCATGTTGATCTCTTCAGTGATCATAAGGGAGACCAACTCATCGAAATCTGGAAATGGCTTTCTGACATATATGGAAGTTACAAAAGACTTCCAAGCCTTTTCATTGTTAAGTCCACCCAAGGTAGATGACACCAAATCATCATCATCGGGCATTGCATCAATCGCTGCCAAGGCATCTGCAATGCTCCTTACCTTCAATGGATACTCATTGATAGACATCTTCCCTTTCTTCAATGTATTCAACTCTTGCTTGAGTTGAATCTTTCGTGCCTTTGTGATTATGGAAAACATACTTTCAAGTATGGTCCAAGCTACATATGAATTCTCTGTATTTCTAATATGTCCCAGCATATTATTGTCAATTACTGCAGACAACCAATACATGATCTTTTTGTCTTTTGCATTCCATTCCTTCTGTGCCTTTGTCTCTTGTGCAGTTGGAGGATCACTCACCTCCGGCTCCTTTTCTTCACCTGAAACAAACTCGTAGAGGCCTTTTCCAATAAGGAAGTTCATGACACAGAACTTCCATGAAGGGTAGTTATTCTTGTCGAGCTTCTCAATGATGGGGTTTCTACTATTCTCTGCCATCATCACAAAACTGATACCAAACAACAAGCAAATCTTCTGCAATCCTTCACAACACGTGCACAGCACTATACCAAGCAATCTTTTTCACTGATTGCTCAATAGCACATGTAATCTGCAACCTGTTTGTAGATAAACCTTATGTTTGCTTCCTGCAAACACCTAAAAAATTACAGATTTGCAATCTGTAACCTGTGTATCCACTTTCGGTCAATACAACCGAAATCACAAGGTACCCTGAAAGTGCTCCGCAACCTTGCGGCTCTAAAACGGGGCCTGAAATGACCTCGGATGGCCAAAATAGCAGCGGAAAAGCCTTGAAGGGCTAATCTGCAGAATATACAGTGCTCTTCGCGCACACCAAATCTCACAGCAATCTGAGATTTTTTGCTTTGTCCTACTTCTGGTGCCTCCACAGGCATTGTCCAAGAGAAAGAGTGGAAGAATGGGAGAGCTTCTTACCCATGGCTTGCTTGCTCGAACCTTGCTTCTTCTCCTTTACTTCAGCCTTCGAAATCAGCCTCTCTCAGTGGTGTGGCTCTGATACCATGTCAAGAATCGCGTGGTGGGGGGACTTGCTCAAGATGCTGCGCGGAACACACACAGAATGCACAAGGAGAAGCTCACTCAAGAGACAAGAAGAGAGGTGGAGGCCAAAACGTTTTCTTGCTGGTTTCTTCTTCTTCTTCCACATACTTTACAATGTACACGAAGTATATATAAGATACAACATAAAGGAAAGTGGCCTACTAAGTCAAACAATGCATAACTGACTACACTAGTCGATTGGTGCTATAACTATGCCAGCTATAAATAGGTGTAACAACCTGAATATAATAAGCAATGAGTCAGTGGCCATATGAGAGTCATAATTACCACCAACATGCTAAGTGTAGACGTGTGGACCCATCTAACCAGGCGGTCCATCATTAATGTTCGCTGTGTTAAGCTTGTCATCTCAACAGTAGGAAGATAGCATGTAGCTCGGATTATGAGCTTGGCATACCCATCTATTCCACATTTATATCAAAAAGCAAGGGGTGGAGTCCCCCTTCCTCAATTGCTCTCTTTTGACTTAGCAACACTATCAAGAGCTTTAGATAGTTATAGGTTATCACAAAGGTTGGATTTGGGTAATTTGAAATTGTGTTTACAAACTTCTTGAACAAAGGCACCAGATCCCACTCTTGAAACTTGAGGTAGTGACTGGATTTTACATTAAATATTAGGAAAAAGTGATACCTTCCATATGTATTGGGGTTGTACTCAACACCATGCCTTTGTGGGTAGGGTAAATGCATGGGATCTCCTCTTTCTTCACGTGTAGTGCTCCATAGAAGGACATCCATACCTCATTACTCTCCTCCAAGATAGTATGCCTCCAAGCTAGCTATGACTCAAAGACAACCATACTTTTTAAACACCTTATTTTGCTAGTACATTGCCTCCTCTCCTCGAGGATCTTGTAGATTTTGATCTAGCCATATCCTGACTAACACTACCCCAATCTCAATCACCTACTTCATGATGCTCAAAATGGGAGTATTTGCTTGAGCTTTTTTGTTCTATTGAAAACAAAGGTCATCGATGCATCCCATGACTTCATTATCTCTAGGACTGAGAGCTCTTCTTCCTCCGAGTGTATGCTGACTTCTTGTGGTTCTATCAGGAAGGATACCTCTAGCACATGTTGTGTCTCTTCCCTAAGCTCTAGTTCCACTTCACCCAACTATTTTTGTCTACACAATGATTTGGGTCTCCATTTGCACCGAAAGAGGATGACTCTTTAGCGAGCGCTCTGGTTTTTGTTGTTGTTGTGTGGGATGGTTGGGAGCGTCTTCCACGTCCTAATCAACTTGTAGTAATGAAGGGTTTAGCTCTTTGTGAATCCGAATCCAATCTTACTAGTTTCTCCCTTATGAGGTCTTCTTGTTCAAGCTACTTGGCCCATTTATCTTGAGGGGGCTTGTACTTTGATAGTCGTGGTACTAGCCTGAAGGTGTTCTAGAGGGATTCCCTAGCCAGTTGGAGTTTTGTCTTCAATCCCTCCATTATGTCCTCTTCTTCAGGATTGGTGACTTCTTTGTGAGAGTATTTACAAAACTCTTCTAATAGATTCTCATTATCTTTTCTGTGAGCTAGCTCTATCTTGTGCTACACCTTTCCCATGATTAGCCTTTGCAAGTTTGTGAGCAAGATTTTGCATATGCCCTAAGCTTCCTTCCTCTTATTGGTCAATCTTTTTCCTTGCTTGGTGCAACCCCCACTCTTGCCACTTTGTCAAGGCTTCTAAAATGCTGATGTGTTATTCCTTGCTCTAGTGGAGGTGCTCTTTCTCTTGGGTCATCATGGCTATAGTCCTCTTGAGATCTTCCTGTCCTATGGTGGCTTTCTCCCATTGCTCTACCAATTTGAGGGTTCTCTTCTCCTTCATATGCTTCACTTGTTCATCATCTAGCCATGATTGTACAAATTATCGGTCTTGCTCCTTCAGTCTCTCTTCCAATTCTGCCATAAATTTTGAGGTCTCATTATGGAGGGATTTAGCCTATTCCCTATTCTCTTTCTCCTATCTATACTATGCCAGTAACTCCTCATACCTGTCAGTATTGATGGTTTTTCTAGCCAAGGTATCTAGCTCTATTCTGAGAGTGTAAACCTCCCTAATATACTGCAATTGGAACATTACATAAGCTTCCTTTTTTCTTTGCAGGGCTAACACCTCTTGCTTCCTTTCTTCTTCCTTCTAGCCCTTTGCTCTTTCAAGGTCCTGAGAAGGTCAAGTTTCTTGATTAATATGGGGAAATTGAGATGAGGTGTCCTCTAGTCGTGGCACCTTCACCATCCTCCTTTTGGTTCAACTTCTTTTGTTGCAAGCTTCTTTGACCCTACAAGGGAAGATCTCACTCATGGACTTCCTGATAGAAATGAGTAGAATACTTCCACCCATTACCGGTCTTTACTTGAGATCTGACTACCTCCTTCCAACCTAGGAAGCAATGGCAACGACAGTGGGGAATAGGCAGTGGGTTCTTTCAAGTGCTTGGGTAGGCTATGGTTGTGGTGATAAGGGATGGATTGGATATTTCCCCTTACCATCAATCGTCTTGTGCTTCTTTTCACTCTACTTGAGCTGATGCCTGGTTGATTGGTATTGGGTTGGGCTTGCAGTGGGTTTTCTTCTATTCTACACATCTCCTCCATTAAGTTTTGTACAGCCATGTGATATTCCTCCTTTTATTTCTTGCCCTTGGCTTGTCTTTTTACTTTAGCTCTTTTTCTCCTCCATGGCCATTTCCAATGCATCTTGTTCTTATTTTGATGATGGAGACTTTTCTTCTTCACCTTGTTTCTTGGTGGTGTCTGTCTTCTTTCCCCCTTTGCAGATCTTTTCTCCTTGTTCTTCTCTTGGTCATCTTTTTGTGGCTCTTCTTCATTCATGGCCTTCTCTTCCTTCTGCTTTTTAATGGCTTCTAGCTCTACTTATTGCACATCTTTTACTCTTTTTCTCCTCTCTTCTTTGGTTTTTTTAAATATCTGTGTCTATATCCTTTGTTGATTTTTATTGAGTGTGGTTTGGGATCCTTCTTCTTCTTGTGTTTGCTCCTTTCGTGCTTGATAATTGGATCCTGTATTGCTTATCGTGTCTTGTGTCAAGGACGTGGATGTATCCTCTTGAGCACTTGTTATTAGCTCTATGGACATGTTGGGACCATTCAATGCTTCTTCAATGATGGCTATTAGTACCCCTCCAAATGCAACCATGGCTACTCTCTTAAGGCTTTTCCCCTAACAGGCTTATAGCTTCCTATTGTGACCTCTTCAAACCCTATGGGCTCACTAAGTAGCATGGCTATTGCATGAATGGTGCTCCTTGTATATGGATTTAGATCCTTATTTTTCAAATCTCATGTGACCAAGTATTCAAATATGTTAATGTGGATCCTCTTCATCACAACATTGTGGCGTAAAGGAAATCAGAGTACTACTTTGGTACAAGTGGCTACAAAAATAGGAAAAGCACTAATATGTACTAAGTAATGGATGGAATCAGAAGTGGAAAAGTGAATAGACAATATGGATATCCATTTGAAATGATAAAACTGAAAACTAAACCTCCATAACTCCAAGAAAAGACACTTGCAATCAATAGGTAGCTTGTTGTCTACTACAAACCCTATTTTAGTAAAATTGAGATATCTTTTGATAGGCACATCCAAATCAAGTGTGCTATGAGTCAAAAGAAAGCTCATTAGACATAATTTCAGCCCATATAGGTATTTCTCCTCTATAATCAAATCAGAATTGAAACTGAGCCAAAACAGTAAGCTGTCCATAAGCTATTTGCAGTAGAACAAGAGATAAAATGACTAGTTTTCAGCCAAATAAACCTCTGAAAGATAAAGATTTGGACCCCAATATGGATGTTGGCCTAATGAAGGTGCAAAATATTGCCCATAACCTCCTGGATCAAAAGGTATACCAACATAATAATGATCAAGAGGAGAAAAACTAACATTAAACTTATAATCTTGACCACTCAGGTCAAATGGGTAGGAAGAAAGATCCCCATAATCATCACCATAAGCATATCCATCATCCATCAGATTATAGCCATCATGAATCTCATATATATCCTCATTATCAGCAAACCAATCATCACAATCATTATCCAACTCCTCGTAACCATAATCATATGCATCCAACTCCTCTTCTAATTGATGTAGTTCCTGATTGAGTGTGAGCTGAAACAAAAGATTAATAGCCATCTCTACACAATGGCGAATATCCTCATGGTGAATACAAAGACGAATCAAGATGAAGATAGCATATTCTAGCCTTTCAATGGGTTGGAAAATGTCAAGCTTCGAAGGCCCAGGAAATGGATATTATAGTGATGATTGTGCCCTAGTATCGTTGTTAGAGAAGCAGTTGTTGAGATGGGGAGATACACTTGAGATATTGCAAACCTCCTTACGACACACGCGATGTTGGTACAATTGAGGTAACGACTGCCGTGAGCCAACTATAGAGCTTGACCCAGAAAGAGAGCGTAGCCCATGAATATGCTTTGGGCCATGCGATGTGGGCAGTCGGCAAGGGTGATTTTTACTTTCGGCACCGTGGCTTTGCCGCGGCTCTTTGTGGGGTTGATGGTCTTGCAGTGATTGGGCATTGAACAATTTCGCACAAAGACCTGCATCATCCTACATCCAACCTTGGTAGACACATTTTCCAAAAATTTTGACCAATGAAAGCATTCCAACATCCAAGATTTCCCATGCTAAATGTTCTTCTAATGAAGCCCATGATCGCCTACTAAAATCAATGGAGGTGTATGAACCATCGTAGCCCATCGATTAGCATCAATCTAAGTAAAGAGAGTAGAAAGAAACACCAATGCATATTGTAACTATTGATAAGATGATTGATTAAGCAATGATGCAAACCAATGTAATGCATCCTTCCCTTAAAAAGTCTATAAAAGAGTAGTACCACTACTGCAAAAATACCTCATTGATGCCCACAAATCATCTTGAAGCTAGAATCTCTTTTCAAATTCCTTGGCCAATTATGCTTTTGTGGAAGATATATTTTTCAATTTTGGTCTAGGGGAGCTCTTACAATTACCTTCTAACATTAGCCCTAGACTACTTTGGGGTCTCCTTGCTAACACATCCTATTTTTGCCGTCAATGGTTTGTTTGGGTTATGAGTTAGGTAGCAATTTACCACCTTTCTACTATGTCGTGGATACATAAGATTGTGTATTATCATATTTATTGGACACCCCTTGCTATTTATGCAGGGGGATAGCCAATAACCTGATACACTTAGTGTAGGGCTTGAGGAGCCCTTATCCTTGGTCTGTCTTGTGCTTTAGTAGAGTAATGTTAGAACTAAGGGTTTGTTTGAATAGTATGTTGTTGAATGGTAGTAAAGTGGATTATTTCGTTAGGTCAAGGGGGCCATTTCTATTCGGGTTTAATGCTTGATTTTGTAAGGCCAAGAGGGCTAGTTTGTTAGTTGTGAACTGTTATATTCCTTAAGGCTAAGAGGGCCATGTGTCTGTTTGGTGCGGGTGTGCTTAATGGTTTTCTATTTTAGTGATTGCATTAGACAAGTTTGACGAAGTGCCTAGAGGGAGCCTTTTCTGCGCAGGAGCTTCTTGTGGCCATTCTAAGTGGTGTCATTGCCTTTTTGAGTTTTTTCCTTAAGCTAATAGTGTTATATGTGTATGTGGCGGTTATTTTTTTTTGTTTGTTGGGGATCAAAAATCAAGGCATGAATTCCTAGGGTTAGGTTAGGTATATCTAGGGGAGATTCGAGTAGTTGTCTATGTCGTGTCATGACATTGTCAAGCATTAAAGACCTATTTTCGAGGGGAGTCCTAGTGACCCTGTTTTGCTAGCCTGCTAGACAGCCTTTTTAGGAGTCCTTGCTATTAGTGTGAGGCAGTTAGAGAAGCTTGCCAAAGTAAATAGAAGAGAAAACTTTGAATATATTTGAAAAAAAAATACAGAGTGTGTAAAAAGGGGTTGTAACCCTGAAAAAGAAAAGAATAAGAAGAAAAATGTTGATTATTGCATTGTGAAGGCCTTGTAGGTTCCTAGGGATGAGTTACGAGGGCTTGATTATTGCCTTGCGAAGGCCTTGTAGGTTCCTAGGGATGAGTTACGAGGGCTGATGCCTTGTCTTCCTAGGGGTAGCAACTAGCCAAAATAAAGGAATAAGAAAGGAAAGCATTAGGTGGGTCTCCAATTTTGAAATACGTATGTCATAATGTATGATTTCATGAGTAAGTCATCAATTTCATCATTTTATGATCAATTTTGGTTGAAAAGGGTTGGAAATTGTAATGTGCCCACTTGTCGACTGTCCAAGCACATTTTAGCAGTCCATCGAGAAACAAATCTAAGTGTCGCCACCCGGCACTCCCATAGAATGTTCTGGGGTTTGTTACCTAGGGTTTCCCAAGTCTGCCTCGCAACAAAATGTTCGCGGCCGAACCCTCTAGGATGGACCTAAAATTTGGGTTTCTAGTTACCGAGGTCTCGTAATAGCATTCTAGCATCGGATCATGGACATTCTTTACGCATAGATACCTAGCCCAAAGAAGATCCGTGCCGCACTTAGTTCAAAGAGAATGGGAAACGAGAGGGATGTACCGCTCAACCTCTCTACCCATAAGGCATAGTCCCATTCCAGTTCCCTAAAACAACATGAATCGGATTCTAATCTAATATTACCTAAAGGTCATATGTCTATAGAACCTTGTGAGAAGCCTCCCAGTTCTCTGGGACCACCCTTGCGTAGGACGGGACCCGTCAGGGCCTCCACCCACTTGCTTCCCTCAATGGGCATTCTTTAGGTATCTAATTAGGTCCTATCACATTTATGTGTGACATTTAAAAGTAGCTTCCTTAACTAAGCCTTTTAGGGAAGAGGGTTCGTTTGCGTAACTTATGGCACTGACATGAAAAATTTTTAGACAAGTTCCTTGGAAGTAAACTTTATATTAGCATCTTAATTGAAATACAAGTCTTATCCAAAAAGGACGGATCCACAATCCTTGAGGACATGTCTTATTTCCTCCAAGTTTCTACCATTGCACTAGTAACAAGGCCTTGAGAATCTATCTCGAGTCACGTAGATTGTTTGAGTAGGATTCAGAGGCAGGGAATTTACAACCAGAGCCCCTTTGGCATCCAAGCGTCCTCCTACATTCAAACTAACCCACGGAGAGACATCTTGTGGCGGGTTTGGTCCATGTTCCTATCACGGTTATTTGGAACCCCATTGGATAGGGTTGGTAGCCAACTGGGGGTAGGTAGGCGCGATCTCCATGAAATCAACTTGGTTCATTATTCAAATTTATTTTGTGAGCTTGGATCATATATTCTTTCCACAGGCATTGAATCTAGTGTTATAAGCACAAACTACAATGAAGGAGAGTGCTCAGACATCTGTTAAGGTAGAGTCCTCATCTTGACGTTGGTGTCGCTCCTCTTGGTCTTTTCTGCCTAGGCGTCATTTTCCATTATCTTGTGAGGGATAGAGAATACCCTCTTTCTGATCTCTCTCCTATATAATTGGAGTGAGAAATTTTGCTATAGTTTCGGATGACAGTTTTCTTAGGCTAATAACCTTTGGTTTTCATCTTAAGATCTCGGTCTAGGATATAAATTCATCCGTTGGTAATCATTTTCCTATCTTAGAATTCTATCGGGGTTCTAAGTTCCCCCTAGGGTTTCCTCCCCTCAAGATAACAGGAACTTGTGTTTACTCCTCTTGTCAGTCAAGCATAAACTAAATCTATTTACCATTCTGAAATAGTTGCGAGCATCGAATATAACTTGGCGAATAGTCATTCTTCATGTGCATGTGATAGTTGAATTTTTTTTGTGCTAACTTTGAGATGTATCATATTTTGGAAATTATATACCCAAGAGTATTTTGGGTCCATAGCAGTTGGCTATTGGGTGTTGAGATGGCAAGCTCAACATGTGCGAACATTGATGATGGACCGGTTGGCTAGATGAGTCCGCACGTCTATACTTAGCATGTTGGTGGTCATTATGATACTTACATGGCCACTGACTTATCACTTATTATATTTACTTTGTTACACCTACCTACAGCTAGCAAAGATATAATGCCATTCGATTAGTGTAGTCGGTTATGCACTGTTTGACTTAGAAAGTTACTTTTCTTTATGTTGTATCTTATCTATACTTTGTGTACATTATATAGTGTGTGGAAGAAGAAGAAGAAACTAGCAAGAAAACGTTTTGGCTTCCATCTCTCTTCTTGTGTTTTTGAGTGAGCTTCCTCTTGTGTATACAGTGTGTGTTTGACACAGCACCTCAAGCACATCCCCCCATCATGCAATTCTTGACATAGTATTAGAGCCACGCCACTGAGAGAGGCTGATTTCGAAGGCTGAAGTGAAGGAGAAGAAGCAAGGTTCGAGCAAGCAAGCAATGGGTAAGAAGCTCTTCCATTCTTCCACTCTCTGTCTTGGATAGTGCCTGTGGAAGTACTTGAAGCAGGGTCGAGCAAAAATCTCAGATTGCTTTGAGATTTGGTGTGCAAGCAGATCACTGTATATTCTATAGAAAATCCCTTTAGAGATATCCCATAGTTATTTTGGGTGTCTGAGGCCGTTTCAGGCCCCATTTTAGAGCCGCAAGGTTGCAGACAACAGTTTCAGGGTACACTGTGATTTCGGCTATATTGACCGAAAGTGGATGCAAAGGTTACAGATTGTGAATTTGTAATTTTTCAGGTGTTTGCAGGAATAAAACATAAGGTTTATTTGCAAATAGGTTTTAGATTACGTGTACTATTAAGCAATTAATGAAAAAGGTTGATTAGTGTATTGCTGTGTACGTGTTGTGAAAGATTGCAGAAGACTAGCTTGCTGTATTGTTTCCTTGTTTGTGATAATGGCAGAGAACAATGGAAATCCCATTATTGAGAAGCTCGATAAGAACAACTACCATTTATGGAAGTTTTGTGTGACAAACTTTCTCATTGAAAAGGGCCTTTATGAGTTTATTTCAGGTGAAGAAAAGGAGCCAGAGCTGGGTATCCCTTCGACTGCAGATGAGTTAAAAGCATGGAAAGAGTGGAATGCAAAAGACAAAAAGGTGATGTATTGGCTATCTGCAGTCATTGATAATACTATGTCGGGACATATCAGGAATGCAAAAACTTCACATGCAGCTTGGAAAATTCTTGAGAGCATGTTTTTAGTAAATAAAAAGGCATAAAAGATTCAATTCCAGCAAGAGTTGAATGCCTTGAAGAAAGGGAAAATGTCTGTCAATGAGTATGTGTTGAAGGTGAGGAGCATTGCAGATGCTTTAGCAGCAGTTGATGCAATGCCGAATGATGATGATTTGGTTTCATCCACTCTAAGTAGCCTTAATAATGAGAAGACATGGATATCATTTGTTACTTCAGTATATGTATGGAAGCCATTTCCAGATTTTGATGAACTGATCTCTCTCAGAGATCAATATGCAGGGTGATTCGTCTGAAAGAAATAGTGAATAGGTCCAAGCATTTTACTCAAGTTCAGGAAGGGGACGCGGTAGATCCTCTTTGAGAGGCTGTGGTATGGGACGTGCTGATGATAACCAGCAAAACAGGTTCAATCAACAGTTTGGTGAAATGCAGGTTTCTGGAGGTAGAGGAAACTTTAGAGGCAGGGGGAGCTCTAGAGGAAAAGGTGGATGGCAGAATAGAGGTTCTAGAAATTCTACTATTGTTTGCCATTATTGTGGTAAAACAAACCATATTGCATGCAGCCCATTGTCATGCAAAGAAGGATGATATTCGCAGTGGTAAATTGCAGTAAGGAAACTATGCATCGTCTTAACAACATAATGAAGACAAAAATGAACGTCTGTTTGTTATGCAACATATGATGAATGCAGTTACAGGAAAGGGGACACATGATGATGTATGGTATGTTGATTCAGGTGCATCTAATCATATGACCAGTCATGTTGAATGGTTTGGAGAGATGCAGGACTTACAAAACCTAGGTTATGTGCAGACGGGTGATGATTCATGCCACCCAATTTCACACATTGGAAAGGTTCCCTTGTCCTTGTATGATGGCCAGACAAAGAGTCTAACAGATGTATTACATGTGCCATCAATTACAAAGAATCTAGTGTCTGTTGGCCAAATGGTAGAGCAGGGGTTGCAGGTCCGATTCAATGCAAAAGGTTGCTTTGTAGAAGACTTTAATGATAAGTGCAGGTTGGTTGCAAAAGGAAGTAGAGTTGGCCGAAATGTTCACTTTAGATGCTAAAATTCCTGCAATGGATTCTGTTATGTATGCTAAAGGAAAAGGAGTAGTTACAGATATTGAAATATGGCATAAACGTATTGGACATGCAAATGTGCAAAGGCTAAAATTAATGCAGTCCAGAGGATTGGTTACAGAGTTGCCTTCTTTTAGAGTTGTAGAATTGCATAAAGTTTGTGAAGCATGCCAGTTTGGTAAGCACGCGAGACAACCCTTCTCGCATGATAGAGAAGTGAGCAGAAATATACTTGATGTAGTACATACAGATGTTTGGGGGCCTACACAAAACGTATCTCTTGGTGGCAACAAATACTTTGTCACATTTATTGATGACTCTTCAAGGAAGCTATGGGTATACTTCATGAAGAAAAAGAGTGATGTGTTTGAGCACTTCAAATCTTTTAAGGTAGCTGTTGAAATAGAAACAGGCTTAAAAGTGAAGTGCTTGAGATCAGATGGAGGGGGAGAGTACCTCTCTAATGAGTTCAGTGGCTTCTTGAGGACTCATGGGATAAAGAGGCAATTTACTTGTAGGTATACCCCATACCAAAATGGTGTTGCAGAAAGAAAAAACAAGCATATTGCAGAAGTTGCATAGGCATTAATGACTGAAAAGAATATGCCCAAACATTTTTGGTCTGAGGCTATCCATACTGATATCTACATTATGAACATAACTCCCACAGCTGCAGTTCATGGGATGACTCGTGAAGAGTGCTTTACTAGCAAGAAGCCTGATATATCGCACTTGAAGGTATTTGGATGTGTTGCATATATTCATGTGCCAGATGAGCTATGAAAGAAGCTTGATCCAAAGGCTAAAAAATGTATTTTTATTGGATACTCTTTAGAGAAGAAAGGGTATCGCTGTTATAACCCTGTCATAGGTGAGTTCAGAGTGAGTAGGGATGTTATCTTTGATGAGATGGACAGCTGGTATGCACCTACTGATGATGTATTAGATGATGATAATGATCAGGACTGCTATGTGCAAAAAGAAAAACAAGAATCACAGAGTCTTAGTGGACCAAAAACATCATCGGGTACTATACCTATAGTGAGCCCTTGGTCTGGGAGACTAAGGAGTAGTCCCACATCTTTAGGTGGATCTATAAGTGTTCCAGGGAAGGACAAAGCAAAGAAGAAAGTGCTGGATGGTAATGATGCATCTACCAATCATTTGGGATTTGACAGAGATTCTAGTGGTTCAGAGAGTTTGGATGATGAGCTTGGCATTCCTTCAGTCAGGACACCAGGTGTACAGAGAGCTCATAGTAATGTAAAGGCTCCATTGAGTGATCCAGTGGTACGCAGATTTAGCAGGGTCAGATACCCTATTAAAAGATTTGGTTTTGAAGGTTATGTAGCTCACCATTATGCTTATATGGTGAAACTAGTTGAGAATGTTGAGCCCACTTGTTTTGAGGATGCTGTTGGTCATGCTCATTGGGATGCAACAATGGATGAGGAGATGGCTGCATTAGAAGCCAATAAGACTTGGGATTTGGTGCCCTTACCTAAGGGTAAGAAAGCTATTGGCTATAAGTGGGTTTACAAAGTCAAGCATAATGCAGATGGTTCAGTTAGCAGGTATAAAGTTAGGCTAGTTGCAAAAGGCTATGCTCAAACGTATGGCATAGATTATGAAGAGACGTTGAGTCCAGTTGCTAGGATGGCAATTGTTAGATGTGTGATTGCCTTGGCAGCAGCCAAAGGTTGGAGTTTGCAGCAAATGGATGTTACGAATGCCTTCTTGCATGGTGAATTGCAAGAAGAAGTGTATATGGAGTAGCCAGCAGATAATGAGGATTTAGAGCATCCCACATATGTGTGCAGGTTAAAGAAGGCGCTCTATGGACTGAAGCAAGCACCTGGAGCATGGTCTGACAAGATTGGAGAGTATCTTGTCAATATTGGATTTTGTATTTCTGATGCTGATCACTCACTTTATGTGAGAAAGGGAGATGTAGGGTTGGTCATCATAGTCATCTATGTGGATGATTTGATTATTACAAGTAACAGTGACAATGGGATTGCTAAAGTTAAGGACTTCTTGAAAAAGAAGTTTGAGATGAAAGATTTGGGTGAGCTGAGATACTTTCTTAGTATTGAGGTGATCAGATGTGATGATGGTATATGGCTATCCCAAAGGCAGTATGGCTTGAATATGTTATCCAAGTATGGTATGATAGCATGTAAGCCTCTTTTAGTACCATTAGAGCAAAATGTGAAGTTGAGTGCTAATGTTGGAGATGAGATAGAAGACCCTACTATGTTTAGGAGGATAGTAGAGAGTTTGATTTACATGACTATCACAAGGCCAGACTTGAGCTATGCTGTTGGTCTTGTCAATCAGTTTATGCAGATGCCTAGAAAGCCTCATTTGGATGCATTTAGATGTATATTGAGATATGTGAAGTCCACTTTACATTATGGTATTTTTTATGAGACAGGTAAGGACATACATGTCTTTGGATACACAGATGAAGATTGGGCTGGTAGCATGTCAGACAGAAGATCTACAAGTGGATTCATGTTTTCCCTTGGTAGTGCAGCAGTTACATGGAGCAGCAAAAAGCAACCTACAGTTGCTTTATCGAGTACAGAGGCTGAGTACAGAGGTGCTGCTATGGCAGCATGTGAGATGGTATGGTTGCAAAAGTTATTAGGTGATTTGGAAGTGCATGGAGATGGTCTAGTTGTCATTCATTGTGACAACATGAGCAGCATATAGTTAGCTAGGAATCCAACATTCCATGCTAGGACAAAACACATTGAGGTGCACTACCACTTTGTGAGAGAGAAGGTACTTGCAGGAGAGATTGACTTAGTATATGTCAGCACACATGATTAGATAGCTGACATTTTCACAAAGGCATTGGGTGTAGAGAAGCTTCGAAAGTTTCGAAGCTTACTTGGAGTTGTAGAGATAGAGTTGAGCTTGAGGGGGAGTGTTGAGATGGCAAGCTCAACACGTGCGGACATTGATGATGGACCGAGTGGCTAGATGAGTCCGCACGTCTACACTTAGCATGTTGGTGGTCATTATGATACTCACATGGCCACTGAATTATCACTTATTATATTTAGTTTGCTACACCTATCTACAGCTGGCAAATATATAATGCCAGACGATTAGTGTAGTCGGTTATGCACTGTTTGACTTAGAAGGCCACTTTTCTTTATGTTGTATCTTATCTATACTTTGTGTACATTGTATAGTGTGTGGAAGAAGAAGAAGAAACCAGCAAGAAAACGTTTGGGCCTCCATCTCTCTTATTGTGTTATTGAGTGAGCTTCCTCTTGTGTATACAATGTGTGTTTGGTGCAGCAGCTCAAGCACATCCCCCGATCACGCGATTCTTGACATTGGGGTCTAGGAACCAAAGAGCATGTTGAATCCAATTAAAAATATGGATGTAAGGGCAACTTGACCTATTTGCGATTAGAACCCTAGTTGAGTCAAATTTAATCTTAGCTTCACTTGTCATGTAAGGTTTCATTTACTATAATGGCCCTTGCAGTTAAGTTTAGCACTTGACATGCACATCTTAACTCTACCTTTTTAGGTGCATTCCCCATTATGTGGTGCAATTGAGGCTATTCATAATGTCATGCAAATCGAGATGCAGGCCTTCCCTAAATTGTCCATGCAATGCGAGATCTCCATTCATAAAAATTCCTTTTAGTGCATTTATGCAACTCAAAAGGCATGACCTAATTATTCAAATACGAGTGTACATGTATTCATTGTAAATGCGAGTTAATTTACTATGATGGTCTATGGGATGCAATTTACCTATACAGAATATTTATGTACTCGGGCAATCTATGATGCATTTATGAAAGATCGAACCTAATACTTGACTTAATTTCCACAATAACCCATAGATGCTTAATTTATTCTTGACAACTCATGGTTATTAAACCCTTCTCACATACTTTTCAAAATATGAAAGCTACTCGATGTGAGGTATGAATTTTTCCTAATGATACCCATGCTTAAAAAATTGATTTTAATTTCTAGACATGATAGCGATATCTGGTTCTGGAGTGTCAAGTTAGCATTCATGCCTGATAACCTGTTCATGTTGATGGTGGCGTCTTTGCCCGATCCTTCTCCCGTAGTCGCGGTTTTTCTAGTTACTTGGGAGAGTTTACAGTTTGGGGCCATTTCGGAGTTGGAAAGCGACCTTCACTTCTCTCGAAGGACTCCTTGGTATCGGAGTTCCCTATGCTTTGTCTTGAATTTCACGATCTCTTGTCCACTTTAAGGTATTCGATGGAGTGGTTGTGGGACTCGCAATGGGAAGAGAGGGTACTCAAGCCTTCGCCCTCACGAGGAGTCATCCTTGGCCTCTTCTCTCTCTCTCTCTCTCTCTCTCTCACTCTAGGTTCTCCTTTCCTCTCTTTCCTTCTCTTTTCCTCTCTCTTCACTACCTCTCCCTCTCCTTCTCTCCTTCTCAATTTGGCAACAAGGGGGAGAAAGGAGCAATAATGATTCTACTTAAAGGGGGGGAAAGATTTACAAAGGAAGAGGGTAATAGTTAGGGAGAAAAGGCAGAGAGTGGTTATCGTCCTTCTCAAGGGGGGAGGGGGATTTATATAGGGGGTAGAAGGGTGTTATTGGGGGAGAAGGCACTGTGATGAGGAGGCCTTAACTCCACCCTCCTAGCCATTGTGATCATTGCCATGCAACTGATCAAGAAGGGGTATTGGGTGGGTTCTCGTTATCATCATCGTGTTGTCATGATCATGACCTCCTTTGCTACCACATCACTCCTTGTGCCATCGTGATCTCCTCCTCCACCCCCATCGCATGCCAGTCACCACTTCCCTTCTCCTAGTTTTCTCCTTGTTCAACTCCCCCTCTTGCCGCAACTGATGGTGTTGACGGGGGGCAGGGAGACGTAGTGTTATGTTATTTTTAAACCGATTAGTTTAAAAATAAAAAATGGGTTTTTGACGGTGATGGTGGTGGAATAAAAAAGGGGGGTCCTCATCGCGGCGATGGAAGCAGCCTATTACATTCTTCCCTCCTTAAGGAATCGAGATGCCCTCATCTCGAAAGGATTTGGGGGTATTGTTGGTTGAGAATACTCTTGTCAATCCATGTGGCATCCTCTTCTAGATAGTCCTTCCATTGGACGAGATACTCTTTGAGGGTTCTACTCCTCAATCTTTTTTCTTGAGTCTTTAGGATTCTACCTGGCTCAAGGACTCCTTGACTTGGCATTACAACCTGTTGATCATTGAGTACATGGCTAGGATTGGATACATATTTCTTTAGTAGGCTAACATGGAATACATTGTGAACCTTTACATTCTTAGGGAGTTGGAGTTTGTAGGCATTGGGTCCTAGGCATTTGAGCATCTTGTAGGGTCCAATCATATCTCCTTCTTTGAAGAGTTGCTCTTGTCTATTTAGATCCGCATAGGTTTTCTGTCTATCCTTGGTGGCTCTAATGTCTTGTTTGATGGCCTTGACTTGCTCATCCATCTCCTCAAGCATTTTCTTAGAAGCTTCTACCCTCAAGGTAGGATCGGAGAAGTTCAATGGGTCATGACAATCATGCCCATACAATGCTTGAAAAGGTGTCATTTGAATGCTTTGTTGGTAGGAAGCATTATAGGCAAACTCTACCAATGGTAGATATTGGATCCATTTCTTGGGTTTGCGACAACAATATGCCCTAAGAATGTCTTCAATGACTTGGTTGACTCTCTCTGTTTGGCCATCAATTTAGGGGTGATAGGCTACTGTATTGAAACAAAGTCGAGTCCCAATGGCTTCGAATATCCCTCTCCAGAAATGAGATGTGAAGAGGGAATCACGGTCACTAATGATCCTTCTAGGTGACCCATGGAGTTTGAATATCTCTTTGATGAACAATCTGGCAATATCTGAAGCTTTATAGTTTGTCTTGACTGGAATGAGGTGTGCAACCTTAGTCATGGCTACTATAACCATAATTGAGTTGTATCCTCCTTGGACTGAAGGTAATCCAACAACAAAATCCATGCTAATAAGTTCCCACTTCATCTGGGGAATGTCTAAAGGTTTCAGCTTCCCATGCATTTTGATATGTTCTGCCTTAATATGTTGGCAAGACAAACATTCCATGACATATTTGAGCATGTCTCCCTTAAGCCTTTCCCAATGGTAGCTCCTCCTGACCGTGTTGAGGGTCTTGACATATCCGGGATAGCCTAAAAAGGGGGAATCATGTGCTTCCCAAAGCTTTATTTAAGTTTCCTGCTTGAGGGTATGCACAATCTTGTCCTAAAGTAGACAAGTCCCTTAGTGACAGAAAGTTCTTGATACTTGACTTTGAGTTTAGGGTCTTGATCCTTTTCCAAAATCTCTTTCATCATCTTAAGATATTCTAGGTCATGGCTAGCTTCCTCCTTTGCTAATTCAAGGATAGGGTTGCTAGTGATTCTGCCATCGAGGGTTCCTCCATAATAAGAGAGTTGAGGAACGCTTTGCAACTTAAGGCATCATCGACTACATTCTCTTTGCCAAGCCGATACCTAATCTCAAAGTCATATTCTTGCAGAACCTCAATCCAACAACGTTGCCTCATATTGAGGTCAGTCTGGGTAAAGATCCATTTAAGGCTCTTATGGTCCGTGACCAAGGAAAACTTGTTACCAAGAAAATAGTGTCGCCAAAGTTTGAGAGCATGAATAATTGCTAATAGCTCCAGGTCACGGGTAGCATAATTTCTTTCATGGGATTTTAGCTCTCTCGAAGAATATGCTATAGGATGACCTTCTTACATTAGTACACAACCTAGTGCAAGTGAGCTAGCATTCATGAAAACTTCAAATTCCTTGCTCAAGTCAAGGAGTTTTAGAATCAGTGATGTCACTAAGCTATGCTTGAGTTGATAAAAAATTGATTATTCAGTGGGCGTGCACACTATGGCAACTTGCTTCTTCAGCTAATTTGTAAGGGGTGCTGCAATTAGGGCATAGTTCTTAATGAAGATCCTATACCAACCTATTAATCCAAGAAATCTATGCACTTCTTTAACAGTAGTTGGTGGAGGCCACTCTTGGACATCCTTGACCTTAGTAGGATCTACAGAGATTCCTTCATTTGACACAATAAATCCAAGGTATTCAATTTGCCTCTTGAGGAAGGCACACTTTTTCTTCTTAGCATAGAGCTTATGAGTTCTCATGGTCTCAAGGATGATGCGAACTTGGGAATCATGATCCTTCTCTTCCTTGGAATAAACTAAGATATCACCAAAGAAGACAAGCCCAAAATCGTCAAGATATGGTCTAAAAATGTCCTGCATTAGCCTGTTAAAGGTGGCACGGGAATTAGTCAATCCGAAAGACATTATTGTGAATTCAAAATGATCATATCTTGTGTTGAATGCCATCTTAGGAATATCTTTTTCTTTGATGCGGATCTGGTAGTATCTTGACCTCAAATCGATCTTGGAGAAGATTTTTGTTCTTTGCAATCGATCAATAACACGTCTATCCTTGGGATAGGATATTTATTCTTGATGGTTATTTGGTTCAAGCCTCTATAATCGATGCAAAGGCGAAGTGTACCATCCTCCTCCTTTGGGAACAATACTAGAGCTCCCCAAGGAGAACTGGTGGGGTGTATGTAACCTTGGTCCAATAGCTATTTGAGTTGTTCCTTTAACTCAATAGCTTCTGAAATGGACATCTTGTAGGGCCTTTTGCAACCAGTGTAGCTCTTGGTGTTAGCTTAATCTCATGATCCACTTCCCTAGGTGGTGGTAATTCAGTCAACTCTTCTGGAAACACATCCGTATACTCTTTTAGCCAAGATGGTTCTTCATTGGTGTCCTCTATCTGTTCTGGTTTGTTTAGCTTGATCAAGTAGATGGGTAATCGTTTCCTTATTCCTTGAACTATTCACGTTGCCTTAGCTAGTTGGATCTTTGGTTTACCTACTTCTCCTTGTGTTATAACTACCTCGCCCTTAGGATTCCAAAAGGAGACTTGTCCTTTCCTACAATGGATGTGAGCATCATGGGGGACTAGCTAATCCATCCCGAGTAGGCACTCATGGACTCCTAGATTCATTATCATGAACTTAACATATGTGGGCTCATTTTCGAGTAGGAATTCCACCTTAGTAGTTTGTCTAGTGCAAGTGATTTCCCGCCCATTTGCTAGTTCAACAAGAAAAGTGGGTGCAACTATAGTGGCTATCCCTAACCTTCTTGCACAAGTTGGTGAAATGAAAGAATGAGTGCTGCCACAGTCAATCAAGGTTTTGAATTTCTTACCTTGGTAATCCGATGGTGTTTAGATCACTGCGAATTGGCAGTTTGGCCCCCTTTTATGAAGAGTGGCATGAACGGATGCCCTCTCAATCTCAGCTTCCATAGGCGGGTCTTCTTCTTCGTTGATTTCCTAAGAGGAGATATTGGAAGTTTTTGCCCTTCCCATTCCTACACGTCCATGACCACGGGTAGCTCGGTTTGGCTTGGCCATTGAATTTTCCTTGGCAATGCTATCCACCAAGTTTGGGACATTCACTTTTGAAGTGTCCAGGTTCATTACAATGGAAACAACACATGCTTTGATCACTTCGTTGAGTAGGGACAAAGTCACTGATTGCATTTTCCCTCAACTTCTTCCATTGACCTTGACTCTATCCTTGTGCCCTTTGAATTGAGCTTTCAACATTCCTAGATTCTAGTCTTTGTGAGACAAGGGTCTATTATTTATGGGAGTTCTTGGGCAATAGGTCCCGCTCTAATCAATGCATCTTGCAAGTTTGAAGGATGCATTAATTCCAATTGAGTGTTCATTGGTGGGTTCAGTCCATCACAAAACTTCAAAACTTGTTGGAAAATGCTCATGGTCAGAGCGTATTTCAACAAGGAGACAAATCTCGAGTAGTATGCTTCTAGAGACAGGCCCAATTGTTTCAATTTGAAGAACTCGTTTATCTTTTGGGTTCTGTATGCAGGTGGCATGTACATTCCTTGCACTACTTCCTTTGGTTTATCCCAAGTTATTGTGCTTTCACAGACTGTTTGGTCCTTATAGCATTGCTTCCACCAGAGTCTAGCCTCACTGGTAAGCTTGAGCTTGGCAATCATAGCCTGGTTCACAGGTGCTTTTCCTGTTGACCGAAGTAATCTTCCATGGATTCAATCCATACTTCGACATCAGCTTCAACAGACTTTCCTTTTCCATCGAATTTTGATGATTTAATCTGTTTGAGAAGAAACTTATTCTCTCGAGCATCCATTGGGCATAGTGCAGAAACAAGACTCTAGTTCTAGGCTTGGGGTTGTATTTGGTTTTCAATTTAAAACCTTTGCGCTAAGTTTACATTTACACAAATCTTCACAACTTATTTCAGTGCACAGATTATTTTTCCATCAATGCTATGTGATCAAATCAAGTAAACATAAAAATCTTATTTACTCATAAAAGAAGTGTAAGCCTCAAGTACAATTATTCAGGAATAGATAGGATGATTTTCTTTTCAGTAGATACATTAACGCCATGATAATAATTCCTTATTGGATTCAGCTACACAGACAGAATAGTAATATGGATTGGGAGAATGAATCCTTAGGAAGCAGTAACTCATGGGAAGTTTGGAAAGTCCTCGTTTTTGATAGCCATGACGTTCGTTTCGCCCCATTACTTTAATTCTGTCAGACTGGCAAGACTTTGACGACCTAATCATAGATATAGTGATTTTGTTCTACTTGTCGGCATTTGATATGTAGGATCAAATTTAAACAAGCCTCATGGAAGATGAACAACTTGATGACCTTCAAGTCCTCCAACCATTTTAGCCTCTTCAGGTTGTTTTGAAGATAGGCGAGTCGGTTGGCGTCTATATAGTAGTATCCCGTGCTCCAAGTCCAACACCTTTCCACATACAATGGTGAAGGGTTGTAGAGTCAATCCACGATGCCCATCATGTCGGATCATCGGTGATAACTTGAAGAGATCATAGCCATCTTGAACATGATGTGAAATACAAGGAACCTGCTCCATGCCTCGTAAGTCTGAAAGTGCCAACAATCCACGAATGAGTAACAAAACAAAAAATTCTTAGTGAAAACATCACTTCTCCCTTCCCGATTTATTCTTATCTTGGTTGTTTTATTTGTTGGTCACTCTAATACCAACTGTAATGTGCCTGCTTATCGGCTGTCCAAGCATGTTTTAGTGGTCCATCAAGAAACAAATGTATGCGTTGCCGCTCGGCACTCCCATAGAATGTTCTGGGGTTTGTCACCTAGGGTTTCTTGAGTCCACCTCACAACGGAATGTTCGTGGTAGAACCCACTAGGATCAACCTGAAATTTGGGTTTCTAGTTATCGAGATCTCCTAATAGCATTCTAGCATCAGATCTTGGACATCCTACTTTATGCAGAGGTACCCAGTCCCAAGCAGATCCGTGCCACACTTGGTTCAAAGAGAATGGGAAACGAGAGGGATGCACTGCCCAACCTCTTTGCCCATAAGGCATAGTCCCATTCCCGTCCCCTAAAACAGCATGAATCGGGTTCTAATCTAATATTATCTAAAGGTCGTACGCCTATAGAACCTTGTGAGAAGCCTCCCAGTTCTCTAGGACCAACCTTGCATAGGACGGACCCGTCACGAGTTTCGCCCACCCGCTTCCCTCAATGCACATTCTTTAGTTATCTAATTAGGTCCTATCACATTTATGTGTGACATTTAAAATCAGCTTCCTTAATTAAGCCTTTTAGGAAACATGGTTCGTTTGTGTAACTTATGTCATTGACACAAAAATAGTTCAGATAAGATCCTTGGAAGTAAACTTTATATTAGCATCTTAACTGAAATACAAGTCTTGTCCAAAAAGGATGGATTCTGCAATCCGTGAGAATGCATCTTATTTCTTCCAAGTTTCCTCCCTTGCACTAGTAACAGGGCCTCAAGAATCTATCTCGAGTCATGTAGATCATTTGAGTAGGATTTGAAGGCAAGGAATTTACAGCGAGAGCCCCCCTAGCATCCAAGCGTCCTCCTACATTCAAACTAACCCACGGAGAGACCTCTTGTGGCAAGTTCGGTCCATGTTCCCGTCACAGTTATTTGGAACTCCCTTGGATAGGGTTGGCAGCCAGTTGGGGGTAGCTAAGCGCGACCTCCATGAATTCAACATGGTTCATTATTCAAATTTCTTTTGTGAGCTTGGATCATACATTATTTCCACACACATTGAATCTAGTGTTACAAGCACAAACTACAATGAAGGTGAGTACTCGGACATTTGCTAAGGTGGAGTCCTCATCTTGACACTGGCGTCGCGCTTCTTGGTCTTTCCTGCCTTGGCATCATTTTCCATTATCTTTTGAGGGATAGAGAATACCCTCTTTCCAACCTCTCTCCTATGTAATAAGAGTGAGAAATTTTGCTATAGTTTTGGATGACAGCTTCCCGATGTTACTGACCTTTGGTTCTCATCTTAAGATCTCGGTCTAGGATTTTAATTGATCCGTTGGTAACCATTTTCCTATCTTAGAATTCTATCGGGGTTCTAAGTTCACCCTAGGGTTTCCTCCCCTCAAGATAACAGGAACTTGTGTTTACTCCTCTTGCAAGTCAAGCGTAAACTAAATCTATTTACCATTTCGAAATAGTTGCGAGCGTTGAATGTAGCTTGGCAAATAGTCATTCTTCATGTGCGTGTGACATTCGAACTGTTTTTGCGTTAACTTCGAGATGTATCATATTTTGGAAATGATATATCCAAGAGTGATTTGGGTCCATCGTGGTTGGCTATTAGGGTAGGGACCAAAGAGCATATTGACTCTAATTCAAAATATGGACGTAAGGGCAGCTTGAGCTATTTGCAATTAGAACCCTAGTTGAGTCGTATTTAATCTTAGCTTCACTTATTATGTAAGGTTTCATTTACTAGACTGGCCATCGCAATTAAGGTTAGCACTTGACATGCACATCTTAACTCTACCTTTTTAGGTGCATTCCCCATTATGTGGTGCAATTGAGACTATTCATGATGTCATGCAAATCTAGATGCAGGCCTTCCCTGAATTGTCGATGCGATGTGAGATCCCCATTCATAGAAATCCCTTCTAGTGTATTTATGCAACTCAAAAGGCATGACCTAATTATTCAAATGCGAGTGTACATGCATTCATTGTAAATGCAAGCTAATTTACTATGATGGTCTACGGGATGCAATTGACCTATACAGAATATTTATGTACCCGAGCAATCTATGATGCATTTGCGAAAGATCAAACCTAATACTTGACTTAATTTCCACAATAACCCATAGATGCTTAATCTATTGTTGACAACTCGTGGTTATTAAACCCTTCTCAGCTACTTTTCAAAATATGTAAGCTACTCGATGCGAGGTATGAATTTTTCCTAATGATACCCATGCTTAAATATTCAATTTCAATTTCTAGACACGGTAGCGGTATTTGGTTTTGGAGTGTCAAGTTAGCGTTCATGCCTGATAACCCGTTCATGTTGATGGTGGCATCTTTGCCCGATCCTTCTCCTGTAGTGGCGGTTTTTCCAGTTACTTGGGAGAGTTTACGGTTTGGGGCCATTTCGGAGCTGGAAAGCGACCTTCACTTCTCTCAAAGGACTCCTTGGTATTGGAGTTCCCTATGCTTTGTCTTGGATTTCACGATCTCTTGTCCACTTTAAGGCTTTCAATGGAGTGGTTACGGGACTCGTGATGGGAAGCGAGGGTACTCGAGCCTTCACCAGTCGTCCATGGCCACTTTTCTCTCTCTCTCTCTCTCTCTCTCTCTCCCCCTCTCTTACTCTAGGTCCTCCTTCCCTCTCTTTCCTTCTCTCTTCCTCTCTCTTCACTACCTCTCCCTCTCCTTCTCTCCTTCTCAATTTGGTAGCAAGGGGGGGGGAAGAGGAATAATGATTCTACTGAAAGGAGGAAGGGGGTAATAGTAAGGGAGAAAAGTTAGAGAGGGATTATCGTCCTTCTCAAGGGGGGGGGGATTTATGTAGGGGGGCAGAAGGGTGTTATTGGGGGAGAAGGCACTGTGATGAGGAGGCCTTAACTCCACTCTCACGGCCATTGTGATCATTGCCATGCAACTAATCAAGAAGGGGTATTGGAGGGGGGGGGTTCTCATTATCATTGTCATGTTGTCATGATTGTCAGCCTCCTTTGCCGCCACATCACTCCTTGTGCCATCATGATCTCCTCCTCCACCCTTGCCGCATGATGCTAGTCACCACTTCCCTTCTCCTTAGTTTTCTCCTAGTTCAACTCCCCCTCCCGCCGCCAATCTACGGCATTGATAGGGGGGAGACGTAATGCTATGTTATTTTTAAATCGATTCTTTTAAAAATAAAAAGGGGTTTCTTGATGGCGATGGTGGCGGAATAAAAAGGGGAGGGGTCCTTATCACAGTGACGGAAGCAGCCTATTACACAAATGCTTGTATTTGATTGCCAATGTTCTGATTTGTTAATCATGTTGAAGAAATCACAAAAAATCAGACGTATAATAATTTTATGCTAACATGCAAAACCCGAGACTATGCGCTTTAAGGGAAAATATGCAGTTTATGGATTTTTGTGATGTTTATGCTGTTCTTATGGGTTAAAACATGTTAGAAAATCAATTTCAGTAAGATCAATCAATCTAAACTAGTAAATTAGTAAATATAAGTAACTTTCTATAAATAAATAGCAAAAAATAAAAAAAATATGTTTTTTTTTGCATCCAAAAAATAAGAAAAAATGAGATTTATGTTCATGAATGTATGGTAGAGCTGAAGGATGAGGTTTAGGCATAGTTTATCCCTATCTCTTTGTTAAATTGGGTTTTTATTGCTTTTGTGAAAGAAAAATATATGAAAAATACACCTTAAACCTAGCACCAACGAATGCATAACTCTAAACGGTAGGGAGAAGGGGGTTGTTGAGTGGTTAAAGTACATTTAATTTTTTTGTTATGATGCATATCATAAAGGGTTTGTTTTTGTCTAAAATTACATGAGGAACCTTGGTACTAGCCCTAAGGAACAACGCAATTGCGTATTAGAAGAAAAACATGAGAAGAACCGTTTTTGCACTTTCATGATGTTGATTATTGCTAATGAATAAACTTGTTTGAGCATAGTAGTCATACACAATTGCATTGCATGCACCATATAGTATCATATTCTAGATGCATAGCACCTGTTTGTATGAGTGATGACCTACGTTGAGAGTGTGAGGTATCCCAAGTTGTAGGGTTAGATATTCGGTTCCTTGGGGAATATTTAGTGAGATTTATCTATTGTCTCCTAGATCGATCAATCAAAAGAGCAAATTATGTTTCAAATGTGTTTTGTGTTCATGGTGTAACTTGGGGCCAATCCTTAAGGTGTAGGAGAGCCGTAGTGGAGCTGCAGTGATTAGCCGAGGGGTGCTCCCTTTGTACGTGCCTATGTGGTGTATAACACCAGTATATTTAGGGAGGAGTGTGGGGAAGGATATTCATTGGACTACAAAATCGTACAAATGCAAAGTTCTTAGACACTCTTGACCACGAGGCCGTGTGGTGTGGTTTGAGGTGAGTGTAGCAGAGGCCCGCCCACTAGTGCCATAGAGCCAGTGTCAGGCCCGTTTTAGGTCCCGACAGTCATCTACATAAATCACAAAGAATACATAACCTATATATGATGTCTTCTTCAAAATAGACTATGGTCTGCATGTCCCATTTGAAAAATAAGCTATTGTAAATACATATAATTCGAGCATTCCATGCTCTTGATGTGTGTTTTAATCCATAAAGGGCATTTTTCAGCTTACACACAGGATTCGGGTAATTAGGGTGTATATATCCCTTAGCTGCTCCATATACACCTCTTCAATCAAATCTCCATTCAAAAATGCATTCTTGACATCCATTTGCCAAATCTTCCATCCCTTAGACATTGCTAATGCAATGATAATTCTCATGATTGGCATCTTTGCAATCGGGGCTAAAAATCTATTCATAATGCGAGCCATATTGTTGCATATACCCCTTAGAAACTAGTTGAGCTTTGTATCTTTCCAACAATCCATTTGCCTTGCACTTCACTTTGTAAACCCGTTTATAACCAATGGATATTTTGCATTCAGGCAGATTAACCAAATCCCATGTGTCATTTTTAGCCACTACTGTGTATTTCTCATCCATGGCAACACATCAATTTTTATCTCCAACTGTCTCATTGAACTTCATAGGCTCTTTGTGACACTCATCTAGGCAAAATGTTTGGCTGAATACTTGTTGTAAGTTAGATTATCAATAGGCTCCATGACCCTTTCTAATCTTCTTAACCGTGGTTTTAGCCTCTCATGAGGATGTACATACTTGCTTTGCTTTACTCCATGCATCATAATAGATGGTATACCCAATTCACTACTCTCAAGATTGTCATTGCTAGGCGACTCATATCTAGATGTAAGAAGGCTAGTAACATCATCAAACATATATTTTTTTCCTTGATCTAATTTCTCTCTCGCTAACATATCCGTGTCAATGGATGTAGAACCATGACTGTGCATCCATCATGATAGTAGAAGACACATCACCCATAGGTCCACTCACTGTAGTACAAGTGGAAGGATAGATTTTAGCATGTGTATGAATGCCTAGTTATGATCCATCAAAAATCACTTCATTTTGATCACCATACCGTGATGCCAACTCATCAAATACTAGATCCCTATCTACTGATTAGTGTCTCACAAGTAGATGGATTGTAGCACTTATAGGCTTTTGTGTCCTGTGCATAGCCAAGAAAGACACTCTTAATAGCTTTTCGGTATAACTTCTTTCTCTTCTCATTAGGCACATGTACATAAGCAATGCAACCAAATACTTTAAGGTGACTGATATCCAGCTTGTGGCCATACAATTTCTCATATGATATAAGATCATGACTGCTAGTTGTAGGTGTTCTATTCAATGCAAAAAGTGCACTTATACTTGCTTCAGCCCAAACAACATTTGACAAATTCTTTTCATTGAGCATGGCCCTTACAACTTCCATAAGCACCTGATTTTTTCTCTCTACCACACCATTTTTCTATGGTGTATAACTACATGTAAGCTATTTTTTAATGCCATACTTAGCCAGGTCCTTCTCAAAATCTCAAGAAACATACTCACCACATCCATCAAATCTCAAGCATGAGATATAATATCCAAGTTCATTTTCAACGTGTTTTGAAATCCTTGAAGATATCTAGCACCTCATCTTTGTGCTTCAAAATATAGAGCCATGTATAATTGCTGAAATCATCAATAAATGTTACATAATATCTAGCACCACCAATTGATACATTATGGGCTAGACCCCATACATCCAAATGCACCAACTACAAAGTTCTAGAACTGTTTTTAACATGTTTGACGAATAGAAAACTCACTTGCTATCCAAATTAACAAGCAAAATATACATGTCCTAAGTCCATATACTTACCAATGCACTAATGCCAGGTTTCCACATCTCTAAGTGCTCCATTATCATGGGAAAAAATGGTTGCCTTTAACTTAGGAATACAAGCATCTAAAGTGAACATCCTTCCATCTCTTTTTCCTTTAGTAATTAGCTTGCAACCATTTCTATACTCTTCAATAAAGCAACCATCTCTATTGAATCTGACTTGCAGATTCTACTTTGCGACCATTTGTCCAATAAACAACAGATTATTAGTGATAGATGCTATATGTAACACATCATACAAACTATTTTTCATGTCATCATGCATGACTAAATGTACCACACCTGTATGCTTGATATCATGCTATGCATCATCACCAGTGCATACATAGCCATGAGAGCGTGTGGTCATTTCATCAAACCATTCATGATGCAGAGTCACATGATTGGATGCACTCGAGTCTATATACCATTGTTCATCAGCCTTGCCTTGCTTAGACATATCCTTAGAAACATGTTGCGTAGCAAATAGCCTATCTTTTTGATCATCATGAGTGTTACTAGAAGATTCATAGTTGCCATGTTGTCTAACTTTTGCTTTCATATCATCTTGCTTTTTATGATGATACTTTGCTATGTGTCTATACTTTCCATAGCAATGAAAATCTTTGTCTTTGTTAGACTGATCTGTCAAGAATCACCTCTGTCTCTAGGTAATCTTCCCCTACCTCTAAAGGATATAGACCCTCTTGAACCTTGAGCGTTTTGGCTCTAACATGCATTATATTGCTATTGTCTATAGGCATTCCGAGTATCATCATGACCTCAAAAAGCTCCACAAGCTTGCTACCTCTAGTTTGTTGACTTGAGTAGAATACAATATCTCTACTTTGAGAGGTATTGGAACTTGTATTCAAGTCAAGCTTGACTTCCTCATGCAGTAACAAAGCAAGTAACTCATCCCAGTCAAGGGGGTTTACTCTTACAAAGATTGATGTGTCAAGGGCCTTGTATTTCTTTCCCACACCATTCAAGGTGATTGTAATTGTCATCATCATCAACTTTGGAACCAATTGATGCAAGCTAATCTACAATGGTTTTAATCTCCATAGTATAAGCCTGAATACTTCTACCATTCCTTCTCATATTATTGAATTGTTATTTCAGTTGAATCTTCTGTGCATGAGTAACATTATCATATTTTTTCATAAGAATGTCCAAAGAATCCTTTGTATTTTGACAAGTAGTAATGTAGATGCACAACTTTACTAGCTCTTTTTGACCATTGTCTATGAGCTCTCAGTTGATATGCAAATCGGATTCCTTTTTGGGAGTCTCAGTTCAACTTTATCTCCTATGCAAAGATCCATGTAGCCTCTTCCAATTAAGAAGTTTTGCATCTTGAAATTCCATAGAGCAAAGTTCTTATTTCAAGCTTCTCTCCCACAATCTTAGTGATATTGTCGGTACCTATTGCATTTGCCATATCTTCAACTATAGTATTTATTGCAGTATGCAAACTGTCAATGCCTAACTCCCTACAATCCAAGATATCTTCTCACTCATTAAACTAATTGCATAAAATTCAAGAGACACATGTGCATTTGTAGGTACCTTGCATTCAATTCAATCCTACTCAATCCATACATGTAGCAAACATCAATTCATCAATGCAAAGCCCAAAAAATTTCAGTCAAGTAGCATAGTTATGCCATTGCTCAGATAGGATAGTTTCAATCCTAGAGTGAATGACAACAAAAGATCTACAATAATTAGTGATATTTCAACTCAAAAGCATTTCAGACATCTCCAAACATTTGTCATACCCTTTGGGGATGGTAATGCTTCATGTAGATGGCATTGATTGCATAGTAGACATGAATACAAGTCTTCTAACAAATGACAAAAAAATAGGTCTATGAGAAAATAACAATAAAATATTCGTTAAGGCTGAAGTATTTTTAGCTTAGAACTGGCTCAAAAACATCTTAAATAAGTGCCATGACCTCTAAAAGTCAATACATAGGCATATGACCATCAATGCTTGTATGCTCTTCAAGTGGTAGTGGGTGAGAGAAAGACTACAAATGGGCTATGACCAGCAAACTCTCTATAATAACTAGTTGTAACTCAATCTAGAACTGAGCATTTAGTGCTCAATCAGCCCATTAACCATTCTACATACATGAGGCATCATCCAAGCATAAGTAGGTACAAAAAATATGCTTTAGTGAGCTCCAAGTTTCAAGTACAAGTTTTCACAGATTTAAGACATCACCCTACCTATGTATTCAATCAGTGATGACTGATCTTTAGACCCTTTGAATGGCATCCAAATGCATGAGTATATTACCAAACTCAATGCCAAGAATCCTTGCACTGTTTAGGCATCGAGATGAGCACCAAAGTTGAGTATTTTATGTAGAGACATAGGCACAATTTTAGCATGTTCACGTTGGTCTAGAAGGCTTTTAACCAGCTATTCATGCACTGATGCATATTGTGCACTCAATAATGCTAAGAATCTCCACTCAATGGCCAAGGTTATTACTTAGTAAGGAGTGCAACAAATCACACTAATCTTTTGCTGTTGTTGCTGCCCATGATTAGCACTTCTCCAAGCTCTAGTGGATGCTAATGAACTCACTTTGCAAGCCTCAGTAGGCTTTGTCAAATGCAAACACCAATACCCGTTGACACATACCACATCAAGTGCATGCTATGGCTGCCAATGTTGCAGGGAAATCTTCTTCCTCATATACTACAAGTCACAATCACTCTCCAGCTTCTAGCTCCTTCAAGACTAGGCTCATGTGCACTATAAAGTTGAGCTTTCATGCTTTGGTACCATCTCAAAAGAGAGGGGAAGAGATGGGCAAATACGTTGTAATATTTCCACACAATAAAAGTTAGTTGGTTAGTTCGAAAGTTAGTTAGTCAATTAATAAGTTAGTAAGATTACTAACTAAAGACTAACTAAGGTAAAAACTAACTAATGTTAATAGCTAACAATTTTTATTTAATTAAAAATATATTAAAAAAAAACCAAGAGTTGTAAGTCCGATATTTTTCTCGGATTGACAAGGACCATAGCCACCCTTCACGGAAGTTACAACGTGAACGAGACTTATGAGCCATATTAATCATTAGTATTAATGTGTATAGTTTGGATGGTCCAAAAATATTAGATTTTTGACAAAACTAGCATATTCTAGATATTTTAGATATTATCCTAATAATATATGGATATTTCTAGAATTGGATGTTATTAAAAAAAAAGACAAGTGATGTTTTAGTTAGTTTTGAAGATTTTATAAAAAGAAAAAAATAAAGAGAGGGATTTGCGAAATCACATGCCCCGCGATCACAGTCTACAAGCAGTAGATAACACTTCGAACAAGGAGAGAAAGGAGTGATCTGAAAGATTTCTAAGCAAGTGTCTTGGAGTTTTACCCCCTTTTAGAGCCAATGAAACCATCAGATTTATGATCTGAGCATCAGATCACTAATTTTTCTAAGATTCCTCTCCACAAAGAGCTCCTTCTCTCAGCCACAATCCTTCTTCTCTAATTCACTATAAATATGAGGAATGGGAGGCACAAGGAAGCATAAGGAGACCCCGATAGGATGAGAGAGAGATGTAGAGAGAAGGATACCCCTCCAAGAGATTGCAAGAGAGAGAGAGAGAGAGAGAGAGAGAGAGAGAGAGAGAGAGAGAGAGAGAGAGAGAGAGAGAGAGAGAGAGAGGAGTTATCTTGAGAGGCTACAAGTGAGAGAGTTAGCTCAATTCTCCCCTATCTCGGTCTTCGACTTAAGCCATCTTCTCTTATGCTCTCCTATCTTGAATCTATTCTGCCTTCTTTACCTCTTGAATCTACTTGCGAACGATGACCTCCAAGTGAAGAATGTCGCGTGGATGGCAATCTCATAACCAACAACGAAGCTTTGGGCAAAGGCATCACTGTCAATCCAACTGTGGTACCGGTTGTAAGTAATGTATTTACAAATTGATAGATACTTGTTTTGATTCTTGTATGAGATATGCTAGGTCCCATACTATGATACACGAGTATAGGTCATCGGAAATAATCAATTACATCTCACATATTCAAAAGATGGATCTTGCAAAGTATATGTATGAAGGGAAGTTAATTGCACCTAGTTGCGTATGGTTTATTTTTTGATAAAGCAATTACAAGGAAGGATCAGACAGGGGTTATGAATGGCATAATCGTAAAAAAGAATGACATTAAAAATTGTGCATACAAGTGTTAAGTAAATTTTACATAGAATCACTCTTTGATCCCAAGGGAGAGAGTAGATATGCGATGGGAATGTTATCATGACTATTCTTGTATTGTTTGGGAAGAATACAATTGGTTTTTTATTGGTTGATCGAACAATATCTTAAATGCTTTTACATTCAATTGGTTGTTGGTTTGTTGTTTGGATGATTATTCCAAGTGCTTGTGATTTATGGTGAATGCATGGCAAGGGTCTGTGATGACAAGTTGCCATGGGGATAAATGAATGCTTTCGTGGAAGATGACATCAGGGCTGAATGCCTTGTTGTGCTTGATTCTTTAAGGATTTAATTAAGGAAGGATATATTGCATGGGTGGATCACCTCCATGATCGCACTGCAGATTTTTAACCCAAAGAGGGCACTAGTCGATTCATGGGCCAAAGGTTGAGTGGTGAAAAGGCCAACCACGGGAATGATGTTTTGCTCCTAGACAGCTTATGGGTCAAGTGGAGCTCTAGGCACTCCTTGCTAGGTCTAGAATGGAGCTGAAGACCTTCGTGGCCCCCAACATCTAGGCATGTTGGGAGATCCTATTCTAGATAAAGGATAAAAATTGTGGTGCCATGTGATTTGGACCAGTTACTTCTGTAGGAAAAAAGGGATACTTCTGTTGGACAGAAGGGATATACAATTTCTCTTGTATGGGTGGGAGACAAAGATTAACATGAAGATAAGTTAAGGAACTTATTTGAACTTTTTGTCAATAGATTGCTTGCTCTGTATTCCTGTTTGTGCTGTAAATTACATGAACGAACCATGTTCCCTAAAAGGCTTAATTAATGAAGTTGACTTTAAGTGTTGCATATAAATGTGGTAGGACCTAATTAGAAAACTAAAGCTAGAACTGGGAGGCTTCTCACAAGATTTTACCATCGTTCGATCTTTAGGTATTGTTAGGATAGAATCCTGATTCATGCCGTTTTAAGGGACCGGAATGGGGCTAGGCCCTACGGGCAGAGAGGTCAAGCAGCGCATCCCTCTCGTTTCCCATTCTCTTTGAACCAAGTGCGGCATGGGTCTGCTTTGGCTTGGGTATCTCTACGTAAAGTAGGATGTCTAGAATCCGATGCTAGAATGCTGTTAGGAGACCTTGTCCACTAGGAGCCCATATTTCAGGTTGATCCTAGTGGGTTTGGCTGTGAACGTTTCGTTGCGAGGCGGATTCGAGAAACCCTAGGCAACAAACCCTAGGTGACAAACCCCGAAACATTCCATGGGAGTTTCGGGCAACACGCTTAGATTCGTTTCTCGATAGACTGCTAAAAGCATGCCTAGATAGCCGATGGCAGGCATGTTACAGACATGGAGCTATCAACATAGAGACTAGTGCATTTTCTCATTATTTCATTATTCCATCATTCTCACTAAGTGTAACACACATAGTCTAAGTCACGCATAGCTAAAGGAACTAGGGGACTAACTGACAATACTTGACTGACTTAGTTATTATTGCCACACACACAATTGGCAACAACTAGCTACACTTGTACAAGATAAAGTTGGTGTCAATGAGCTTGATTCTCAATAGTCATGAATTGCTAGAGAGAACCCAAAGACAAATAGTATGTATGTGTGTGTCGGGGGGGGAGGGGGGGAGGAGGTGTTGAGACTTTAAGCTCATTATCTTGTGTGTGATCGATAGTATTGTAGTTGTGTCCAGTTGTACATGTGTGGAGAATTTAATACGTCGGGTTAGTCGATGTGACCTTAGTCATGGTTAGTAAGACCTAGTGTATGACTTACTCTTGAGTAAGTGAAGAGGAACAGTGGAATAATGAAAGAAGACAGAGAGCATGACTAAGCTCTCTGTTGCTCTCCTCTATCTGTGTCTCATTTTTGAACATGGTATCAAAGCAGACTTTGTGGGTGCTTTGCAGGGCTTCTTTGAGCTTGTGTTAAGCTCAGGACAGTGAGCTTTCGGCTCAGTTTATAGGGTAGCTTCACCTCAGTCTGCAATGGAGATTGGCAAACATTTTTTCTCTTGGCCTGGAATGGAGGCTTGCTCTAGACTTGGTCTAGGCTTATCTTAGCCTACGTATAGCCTTGATTGAGGCTTATGAGCCATTATTTGCTGTTATTGCCCAACCCTAGGAACAACATGTGCAAATTCATGTCAGCTGCCTCGACTTGGTTCTTCTCAGTTTAGTCCTCTTCCACTTCGACTTTAGCTCAATGGTAGCCTATTCTCCTTAGTGACACCCTTGGTTAGTGGCAATGAACCCTGACATTAACTGTTGACACTTGGTATTGAGATTGACCACCATATCTTTAGTTCTAGATTGTGAAGAATAGTCTGCAGGCTGTGTAAAATAGGGCAGTCCCTTGTCTTGATGCTTCAAGCTCCTTGGCTATGATCATTTGATGCCCGAATGGCTATGATTGATGCTGGACACTTTGAAGATGTTATACCTATGTTGTGAGATGAATTTGGGCTGATTCAAGTGCTTCATTTTCTCAATTTGAGATTCATGTGTTGTAATATACAGATCTGAGAGTTCATGATAGGATGAAAAATTCTCATAAACTATTGGCTGTTAACAAGCATTGGTTATGTTGAAGAACACCATGACTTTGGTTGGCTCCTGTGAGATGTATGATTTGGCATATGCTTGGTAAATGTCTTGTGCATTGATAAGGGGATTGAATGCTAATGTTTGGAGCTAAAAACAAATATATTGACATGGTTTTGGCTATCTATAAACAGTAAATGTACTTTGTGATATTGGTTCTTAAAGACAAAGTATCTATGGATGTCAGCATGGTCATGTATTGACCTTTACACATAGTAGTATATGTATGGAATAATGAGCTATGCATTGGCTAATTGCAATATGCAAGTAGGAAATTTGACACGTGTACTTGTTGTACATGAACTGAACTACTGCACTCGTATGATTATGTATGGACTCTTGCATGAAATAGCAGATGTCTTGGATGTTTTAAAGCATGTATGACATGTATACATCTCTGTTTTGGCTATGAAAGAATGGCTAGTTATTTATAGCTTGCAAATTTCAGACTACATGTAAATCTATTGGTAGTGAAGTTCAATGTCATAGAGTTTGTAGCAGCTACATGATCTATGTATTGATTGATGTACTTACATCCTATGTCACTTGTTTGTGGATGTCTTTGACAAGTTTATGGATTGAAAAACACTGATATAAATAGAGGGGTGCTGCTCACAATTGTCATTGAATTGGAAGGCTAAAATTGATCAGTTAAGAAGCCTTGGTTTGCAGGTAGTCAGTTGCAGGTAGTTAGGAAGTGTTTGGAATGTGGCAAATGCAGACAGAACCAACAACATAACCGAGATAGTGGGGGAAAAGCTTGACATCAATAACTATGCAATATGGAATTTTTGCATGGAGAAATTCTTGATTGGAAAAGGATATTGGGATTTGGTAACGGGTGTTGAAGCTAAACCCAAGCTCCCAGAGAGGAATCCTACAGCTGATCAAAGACATGAACACTGAGCTTGGATGGAAAGAGCTTGAAGGGTGTTACACTGGTTATCTTTGTGTATCTCAGATGTAATGGTGATGCAGATAATGAACTGCAAGTCACTAGCTAATGCATGGGAAATTTTGATCAGGTATTATGGCACAACCACAAGTGCTAGAAAGATACAATTGAAGCAAAAATTCAATAATATGGACAGAAAGGGTAGGTCTATTCATGACTGTGTCACTAAAATTAAGACCATTGTGGACTAGTTAGTGTCCATTGGCTTCAGGTGGAGGATGAAGACATGGTTGGGCAATTGCATTAAATGGCTTGGGACCTGAATATAAATATTTTGATACTTCGATATCTGTGCAAGCTGAAATGCCAAATTTTAATGAGCTTGTTGCATTGCTCATTCATGAGAAAGTTAAATTGGGTTTGGCCACCACAGGTTCTAGCAGCTCTAAGAGCAAGGATTCTATTTTTTATTCGAATCAACGCGGCCATGTTAGAGGTTATGGCTTTGGTAGAGGATCTCAGCAGAATGTGTCTTATGGCAATAATAATCAATAGAGTTAAAATGCAAGAGGAGGTGGAAATTTCAGAGGCAGAGGGGGATCTAGCCCTAGAGGCAGAGGCTCATGGCAGCCACATGGGACCTCTAACAATCCTAACCAGGATAAGGATTGTCACTACTGTGGTAAGTACGGTCACATTGCCAAGGAGTGCTAGAAGAAGCACGGCAATCAAAAGGGCAAGCAACATGGACATTATGCATTGTCCAGTTAGACATAAGATTGTGTCTATATGATGCCTCATGGTGACTAGTTTACTGACATGGTGCCTATGTAATATTTCCACACAATAAAAGTTAGTTGGTTAGTTCGAAAGTTAGTTAATCAATTAATAAGTTAGTAAGGTTACTAACTAAAGATTAACTAAGGTAAAAACTAACTAACATTAATAACTAATAATTTTTATTTAATTAAAAATATTTTATTTAGAAAAACCGAGAGTCATAAATTTGATATTTTTCTCGGATTGACAAGGACCGTAGACACCCTTCATGGAAGTTACAACGTGAACGAGACTTAGGAGCTATATTAATCACTAGTAATAATGTGTATAGTTTGGATGGTCCAAAAATATTAGATTTTGGGCAAAACTAGTATATTTTAGATATTTTAGATATTATATGGAGATTTCTAGAACTAGATGTTATTTAAAAGAAAAGGCAAGTGATGTTTTAGTTAGTTTGGATATTTTATAAAAATAAAAAAATAAAGAGAGGATTTGTGAAATCACGCGCATCGTGATCGCAATCTACAGGCAATACACATTGTAAATCCAACTGCGGTACCGATCGTAAGTAATGTATTTTCAAATTGATAGATGCTTGCCTTGATTCTCATATGAGATATGTTAAGCCTATACTATGATGCATGAGTATGGATCATTTCATCTCACGTATTCAAAAGATGGAGTTTGCGAAGTACATGTATCAAGGGAAGTTAATTGCACCTAGTTGCATATGGCTTATTTGCTGGTAGAGCAATTACAAGAAAGAATTAGTCAAGGGTTATGAATGGTATAGTCGTTAAAATAATGACATTAAAAGATTGTGCATAGAAGTGCTAGGTTAAAGCATAGTCAAGGGTTACAAATAGCATAATTGCTAAAAGAATATGACATTAAGAATCATGAATAGAAAGTACTAGTTTAGATACTTCAAAAGTACTTAGCCTAAGAGCCCAAATATTAAGAAGAACTAGATTCTAGCTTAAGGCAAGGCCTGTTGGAGTCTAGCTACTTGAGATAATCTCACACTTATCTTATCAAGTATTTACACGTTATGCCTATAACATATTTTGATATATGAGGTTAATTTCATGTTTGCCTCATGGTTTGACTATGAGCTAGTACAAGAAATTAATCATAAAGATTAAAACTAAGATGTCTTGAGATCCGTTGGATAACTATGACTTTCACTAATTCAATTTAGGGTTGGGTTATTGATCAATGTAAGTGACCTATAGAACTTACATCATGAATAATGTTTGAATCCATACCATATGCCATGCCCTAGCTAAAGGAAGGAAGTGTTAAGAAACATTTTGCATAGTATTGCTCTTAGATCCCAAGGGGGAGAGTAAATATACGATGGAAATGTTATACTGTCTATTCTTGCATTGTTTGGAAAGAATGCAATTGGTTTTGTTAGTTGCTTGAACAACATCCTAAATGCTTTTACATTCAACTGGTTCTTGGTTTTTTGTTTGGATGATTATTTCAAGTGCTTGTAATCTATGGTAAATACATGGCAAGGGTCTGTGATGAAAAAATGCCATGAGGATAAATGAATGTTTTCTTAGAAGATGATATTAGAGTTGACTGCCTTGTTTGTGCTTGATTCTTAAAGGATTTAATTAAGGAAGGATATTTTGCACGGGTGGATCACCTCCATGATCACACTGCGGATTAACCCAAAGAGGACACTACTCGATTCATGGGCCAAAGGTCACACATAAATGCAGTAGGACCTAATTAGAATACTAAAGCTATTAAGGGAAGCGGGTGGACATAACCCTCGACGGGTCTGTCCTACGAAAGGGTGGTCCTAGAGAACGGGGAGGCTTCTCACAAGGTTTTATCGACATCGCCTGAGCCAACAGTGGTTGCAGGAAAGAGAAAAGAATCCCATCCTCTTGGGCACTGAGGATGTGGAATACTGGCAAAAGATACAATGAAAATTATTTAGAACAATCTATCAAAGTTATTGATAATATAGCATAAGCATCTTCTTCTTCATTCATGAAGTGGTTCTAGTGGTGATCATTCTACATCTGCTGTGCTCTTTTCTTGTGGAAACATTCATTGGTTGTATGGTCAATCTTGCCACAATAATGACATATAATCTGATCCTTGTTGTTGTGGTGTTGAGTCCTCAACCATGGCCTTTTGCTCCATAAGTGCCCTTGGTGTATAGGATACTATTTTTAACACCATATTAGAGATTTTGGGAATTTCCTAAGTCCCACTTTTAATGTATGTCTTACTTTTCTGAATGAAAGAGAGCACTATTTTTATGTTTATCTTTAAAGGGCACTTTTTATGTTACAAATATGTGATTACACATCTTGAGAGCTTAAATGATGAATGTAAGCTATGTGGTTATTAGGATATTTGGAATTCACCTCTATCTTTTCTAGCATACTAACAAAATATGATGTTGTATGGTGGTGGAAACATCAAGGAGGCTTAACCAGTATATACCTAGGAAATTTCCAAGTTAATGTAAGAATACAAAGGTTTGAAGGAGTGTAGAGAGAATTTAGAATATAAGAGCCTTAAATATTATATGAAAATATGTTATCATGGCCAAAATTTATAATGTTATGGATTTGAAGATATTATATTATGAGTTTCTTCTTTTAGATATAGCATCATTTAAAGTGACATGTATAAGTTTCATGAATTATAACCTTAAAAGAGTCACCACTAACTAGGTGTGGTTTAATAAGTTGATCTAATACCATATAGTAATAATTTTGGATAACCTATGATGTGATGGTTCTTTTTTTTGTGTAAACCAATAGACAAAAGTATGTTAAATAATTGCTCACCTCATTTGCATTTTTTGTATGTATATGCATGATATATAAATATCTTTTGTTCAAAATTTCTATCTATCTTGACAATATATGGATAAGATGGATATTGGATTTAGCCAAATCAACTAGATTCACACTTTGACTAGCTAAATGAACTTTCATATCATAAAATGAAAATTTATATACCAAGCTAGAAGTTTATGATTTTTCTAAGACCAAAGATTTAACCTTTGACCAATGGTTTGTGTTTCCAAAGAAATAGACATAAATTTTATTATTAATTAAGACTTATTTGTTAGCTAAGACATAAAGTATAAAATTGGACTTAAACCACTTTATAAGAAATTTCAACATAATTAACTAATGTTATTGAAAGAATAAAAAAAAATTAAGTAGATTCTCTCATTGATATTGGTGGCGTTTAAAAACATCAAGGTAACTACATAAAATACTTTAAATTTCTAACAAGCATATATTTCATAGCCATGCAAAAGCTCTTAATGTAAGGGATATATTTACTATGGAAGTCAAAATTAGTCCATATAGAGTCACTGCCTTGTTGCATCATGTATATTGGAAAAATACAACTTTTGTAGATAGCTGCACTACCACTTATGAAATGTTTGTGATATCCTAACTCATGAGCATTTGTTGAGTATGTTTGTATAATAGATGGTCATAAAGTATAAAATAGCATTTAAACCACTTTATAAGAAATTTCAACACAATTAACTAATGTTATTGAAATAATAAAAAACATTAAGTAGATTCTCTCATTGATATTGGTGGTGTTTAGAAACACCAAGGTAACTATATAAAACACTTTAAATTTCTAACAAGCATATATTTCACAGCCATGTAAAAGCCTTTAATGTAAGGGATATATTTATTATGAAAGTCAAAATTAGTCCATATAGAGTCACCGCCTTGTTACATCATGTATATTGGGAAAATACAACTTTTGTAGGTTTTAATTGTTTTTTTCGCATGAAAAGAATGCAATTATGTATGTCTCTAATTCACGTAGTCAAGTTAAAAATACATTGGGAAATTTATCTCCTTGGACAATTTACAAGAGTTAGTGCATGTTGTGCATTTGGGTTTGCTTCCATTTCCAAGTTGCAAATCCTAAGCGCATATTGCGTAGGTTAAAAAAGATGGAATTGTTTAAATGCATCCTTGATTGGCCGCGAAAAAGAAAAGCGCATAAGGAATTTAGGTAATAATTTTCTACTTGTGGATTCGTATAAGATAATCGTTGTCGTCCATTGGATGTTGTCCAAGTAGTTGCATTGCATGGAAATGAAACCATGAACTTGCCTGTTGCGTGCGAAGATGCTTGCGTTTTAAGTCGGGTTGAGTGCCACTGAATGGATTAAGTCAACAATAATCTTATGACATTCATGAACTTCTTTATCAAAGTTGATTTAGAAAAGATGCATTAAATCATGAATTCAATTGCATTAAACGAAAGGTTTATAGGTATAGTTCTTGATGTAAATCTATGTAGGTTTTATGCGAATTATCCTCCAAATTGTCAATCATTATGATTTTTGCAAGGAAAAGAAATGGTCATTGCAAACCCTATAGTTGCATAGAAGGAAAAGTCTATAATTCGCATACTTACACGGAATGTTGTATCGTGAATTTATTTGCATCTGTTCTAAGCCAAGATCACTCTCATCGCAAGACAATTAGATCGTTTTAGATAAATCGCTTGTAATGGCATAACCCTCAAGGGATTCATAAAAGCATAACTAGTTGGTACGACGAACACTTCAAAGTGCTAGGTAGGGTCTAGTACGCTAAAAAATTTGCCTAGTATCACACTTGGGATGCCAAGTCAAGACTTCCAATTCCCAAGGATCCTACCCACATTCTCGCAATGTTAGGGTTAATTGGACACCCATACAATGACGATCTAGGGTTTTTACCCTAGGGTAAATTGGGCTAATACTAGATTTTCGATTGAGTTTAGAAACCCTAGGGCCAAACGTTGTCGGCCTAGTATGGTTAGGGTTGGGTTGGGTCAAGAGGACTCCCAAACCCTACAACTTGACCAAACATATTTCTTGACCAAGGAACGCTGTTTGATGGGAAAAATGATCCCCTAAGTGAGATGTGACTCCTATGCAACAAGTTACAATGTCGCATGGGTTTGTGCTTAAATCACAAGATAGATTTGCCACTCCTTGGAACAAGGTTGGCAGGTTCTAAGTACAAGTATAATTTGTGAGAGGATGAGTAGTCATCCTGTTACATTACTCTTCTGTAAGGTTAAGTTGCCAAGTTAGGGTAACTATGAATTGCCTAGCAAGCAATTGACAAATCAAGTTAGAGCAACGAGCTCGCCAGGATTTACTATCTTAACTTAAGGAACCTAAGGTGTTTGCTAATTTGGGTTGACAAGGTATAAACCCTAACCTAAGGATACAAGGGTAAACAAACAATAAACCCTTGGGGATCTTGCCAAGTCGCAACCGACCCCAGATTGAATGCTGGATGCATTCGGAGAGAAGGATTCACAGCTTAGCAGTTGGCCAAACAAACGGCCACTGGATTGATTGTGTTTGTTCAGTTTAGGAGCACTGTTTGTATTGCTTTGCTCAAGGAACTAAATATGGAAAGATAATTAATGCTTCAGGTTGAAGGCCTGGAGAGAGAGGCAGCTTCAGTTAACCTCGACTGTCTGCTTGACCCTAACCAAGGGGGTTGTTGGCCGCGCTAGGTACATGGACCGAACCTGCCGCGAGAGGTCTCTCTGTGGGCGCTACTTGGAGCAGGAGGACGCTTGGGTGCCGCGAGGGCTCTAGCCGTAAATCCCTTGCCTCTGGGTCCTACACAAGAGACCGACGTGACTCGAGATTGAATCTCGAGGCCCGCATACTAGTCAACGGATGGAAACTTGGATTAGTAATCCTTGAGGATTGCTGGATTGCCTTCGAGCGGATTATGGATTGCCTCTGGGCGGATTATGGATTAGCCTACAAGTTGGATTATTATGATGTATTCCAAAGAGTGATAAATAAGATCAATTGTTGAAAAGGAACTTGCTTGACATTGTTTTTCTATGTCAATGCTTAAGTTACGTGAAGGAACCAGTGACTAATTGGCTAATTAAGGAAACTGTTTTTGCGTGTCAAACTAAATGTGATAGGTAATTAGAGAATTAAAGCAACCTTGAGGAAAGTGCGACAGATGTGGCCATGGGTCCGTCCTACAAAAGGGTGGTCCCAGTTGGCCGGGAACTTTTCTCGAAGAAAATTGATAGCAAGGTAACGCTGACTTAGAATCTATGAAGCTAGAGTCCCGATTTGTGCTGTTTTAGGGGAACGGAATGGGACTATGCCTTATGGGTAGAGAGGTCGAGCTTTGCATCCCTCTCGTTTCCCATTCTCCTTGAACCAAGTGCAGCATGAATCCGCTTCGACCCTGATGTTTCTGTGTAAAGTAGTTCGCTTGGGGTTCGACGCTAGTTACCGTTCTAGGAATTTGACCACTAGGAAAACCCCGATTTAGGTCGGTCCTAAGTGGGAATGGTCGGAATGCTTTTGCTTCGTGGTAGACTCGGGAAGACCTAGATTGCAAACCCCCTGTCATTCCGTGGGAGTGCCGGGCGGCGCTTTCTGGACTCTCTTCCCTGATGGGCTGCTAAGACGTGTCCTACGAGAGAACAGGTGGACATGTTACAGTCCACTAACACGGGTATGTCAGTGAGGAGGAGAAATGTGGATAAAGGCAAAGGCAAAGGCAAACTTGATGATGTTACATGGCCACTCACTTGTGGTTATGATTCACCTAGCACTGACAGCCTAGATAATGAGTTTGGTATTCCATTAGTCGTGACTCCTCGTGTGAGACATAGATACATACCACCTTATGAGAGAGGAGAGTCTCATACTGAACCTTAGTTGAGGAGATCGGAAAGAGTTAGGAAGCCTGTGGATAGGCTTACATACAGTGGTAATACAGTGAGGCACTATACATATATGGCAAAAGTCACTAGCTTCAAGAAACCCACAAAGTTTTCTGAAGTTATTTTGGATTATCATTGGTTAAGGAAATGGATGAGGAATATTTAGCATTGGCTGAAAATGACACTTGGGATTTGGTTGATTTTCCTGAAGGAAAAATGGCTATTGATGCAAATGGGTATACAAAGTGAAGTGCAAATCAGATGGCACATTGGAAAGATACAAGGCAAGAATTGTGGCAAAAGGGTATGAACAACAATATGGTCTTGATTATGAGGAGACATTCAACTCCATTGCTAAACTGGCAACTGTGAGAATAGTAATTGCGTTGGCAGCATCTAGAGCCTTATCTTATTCGAACTTTATCCTAACGTCCCCTCTCGAAAGGATTCCATTGAAAAACTAATTGAACATAACTAGATAAAAGTGGAAAAAAGGAGTACCACATTGAAGATCATGATTTGTATCCATCTATGATATCATATCCCCCCCTAGAGCATGCAAAGGATTTGCATTACCATTTTGTGCTTTAAGTGTGGAACTAATTTGGTGAGAAAATCAGTAGCATTGTCACAGGAGGGGACATAATCAAGGGTGATATAAAAATTCTCTACTAACTCTCTTACAAAATAATATCTCATATCAATATGGTGGAGTTTAAGACTTAATTTGGAGCATTGAACCATAGAGATACATGATTTGTTGCTGATGGAGATGGGGATTTGTTGAGGATGGTATCCAAAACTAATGTCCTCTAGGAGTTTCTTAATGTAGATAAGTTCTTGGGTTTCCATGCTTCATGCTACATATTTAGCTTCCATAGTAGAGAGTGCCATTGATGAGTGTTGCTACTTAGTGTTCCTAGAGGAACAATGAAGCATGTGAGTGATCTTCTAGTAGCAAGGTCTCCACCCCAATTTGCATTTCAATAGGCCTTTAAAATAAAGTCATTGTTGTCTTTAGAAAAACATATCCCCACATGAGATGTGGCATTGAGGTATCTCAAAACTCTTTTCAGTCGTGCTTCCAACGCTTGTACATGGGTTGATGCATAGCCTTGGAAAGAATGTGTCATGCATAAGACAAGTGTGGACTAGTTCAAGTAATCAAATACCAAAGATATCCAAGTGCTTCCATAGAGGGAATAGTTTCCATTTTACGGGCTTGCTCATTGGAGAGAGAATGAAATGAAGATGGATTGAGCTAGAGATTTTGAATGATGAGTGACCATAGGATTACCAATTTTATTGGAATAGCAGGAGAGAATAGTCATGATATAGGTATGTTGATGCAATTTTATGGATCTGGGTAATTGTTCAATTTCAATGCCAATATAGTAATGCATAGGACCATAACCCATTATAGCAAATTGGGAGGATATTATAGATTTGGCCTTTGACATTGCATAATAAGAGTTAGCTTGGATAGGATGTCATTGACATTTAGAGGCCTAGGATAATGACTATGTTGCCTTGAATGAGAACATAGATGTAATGATATGTAAGTGACAATGTAGGAAATCAGTTTTGACATCAACATGATGTCGAAGTAATTTGAAATGAGTAGCCATAGAAACTAATGCCCATAAGGAGGTCATGGAGAGTACTGGAGAGAATGTACTTCCATAGTGGAGGCCTTCTATATCTTTGAAACCATGAGCTACGAGGTAAGCTTTATACTTGTCAATGGTAGTGTTCGGTTTGAGATTTTTGGAAGAACCCATTTGCAACAACTAATTGCTAATTGCCCAAGAGGAAGAGGGACTAATGCCCACATGTGATTTTGAAGAAAAGCCTTGTATTCCTCTATAATAAAGAAAAAAATCTAGCCAATATTTAGCCTACTAGTGTTAAGTATAAAGGGCTAAGATGTAATTTGCCAAGTATCTTTTTGGCTAATTCAACATTTCATGTTTGAGGTCTCAACCTTCCACCATCTAAGAGGGTGCATACTCTTAGCCACCATGGCATTGGGGTGCATACCATGTTACAGCCTCTCACCAAACTGATTTTCAACCATTAATGGTCATGATTTTAGTCTAGCCACATTGGCTATGATTTCTTGGCAATTTACTCTATCTTCTTGTATTTCCAGATTTATAGTTTGCTGTGGGAATTAGCTTCTTTACATTCTCAATCATGGTGGCTTGCCAATGAAAAGCTTCATGACTTTGGAGTACTTGAGTGACGAAAGGATAGTTTGATGGCTTGGGAATGCCATCATGAAGTGGATTTCTTGCTTCTCCAACTGCCATATTAGCTTGGACATAGAGGTCATCCAAGATCTGGTAGCATAGAGTGGGCAAGGACATGACATCATCATCTTCAGAGTTAGAGGAGTTGAAGAGAGCAATGGGCTTGGAGGAGGAGATGGGAGATGGAGGTTTAAGGCTAGTGACAATGAGAGCAGTAGCAGTTGAATTGCTGGAGGTTGAAGACATGGTAGCTATCCTTGTTGACATGCAAAGATTTATGATAGAGTTAGAGGTGGCTTTTCTTTCTTAATTCCTTGCTATTGTTGAATGGAGTTACTCAGGAGTGGAAGAGGACAAAAGAGATTGTTGCAAAGTTGAAGACAATAAGGATGGAGTGGATAAGTTCTTATCGATTGTGTATTGAGTATGGCTTGCTTGTATATCTAGAGTTTGAGAACCATTATTGAACTGAAATGGAGGAAACTTTGAAGGTACAATTAATTATCTGGTTTGGCGAGGATTTGGGGATGGATTTGTGGAGGAGATATGATCTAGAAAGAGCATTGATGCAGCATGCATGGTACAATCTGCAGTTGTGGCTTGCTATCATGGATTTTTGGGCAGCATCTATTGAGTGGATGCCTTGAAGGGCCTGAGTCACAAGTTGAAGGTATTGAAGGGGTTGCCATGATGCATTTTGATGGGTATACGGGGGACTAAGCATGAAGTGGATAGGGGATGGAAGCATTGAATTTTGTGTGAGGATCTAGGTGCTCCTACAAGTCATAAGCTAGAAGGAGTCAATACACTTTGGCAATTAGTTTTTGAATTAGGGACTTTTAATTCTTGTGGGTTTAGGGTGTTGTCCCATGTGGCATGTGGATTGGAGGTCTTATGAAGAGGAAAGTGGATAGATAAGAGGCAGGAACTAGCATTGGAGCTATAAGTGGTAGGGGATGAACTTGAAGATGTGGACATGGCATTAGATGTGTGAGTGGCAGGGGATGAACTTGAAGATATGGTTACAAAGGGGCAATGGGATAGAGAGTAAGAGATTGAGAGTTTTGGTGGTTGAGAAGGCCAAAAAGATATGAAGTTTGTTGAAGATAGCACTCCTACCATAAATAAAAGCTTTGTGCTATGCATCATAGAATTTGTAGACTTTGTGACTATAAGGCTCACCATATCTAGTGAAGATAAGTTGTGTGGCTCTTGGTGAGAATTTTGATTTGTGGTCTTTGTTGACTAGAAGGGCAATGCATCAAAATATCTTCAGATCTGATAAGTTAGGAGAGTGGATAATAAACCATAATTCATAGGAAGTGTGATTGTGAAGAGAGGTAGGATACAACCTATTTCGAAGATAACTTGTTGTAGCAATTGCTTCTTCCAAATATTCTTTTTCAAGACAGGCTACTGGCAGCATAACTCTTGCAGTATTTAGCAAAGTGCGGTTTTTATGTTTAGCAACTCCATTTTGTTGTGGATGATATGGTATGCTAAGCTCATGATGAATCCCAAACACTTTGTAGTAGTCTTTGAACTCATTGGATGTGTACTCTCCTCCATTATATGTATGTAGAGCCTTGATTCGTAACTTGTGCTTATTCTCCATACGTTCTTTGTATTCTTGGAACTTTGAAAATACTTGTGACTTCCTTGTGAGAAAATATACAATAGCATATCTAGAGTAACCATTAGTGAGTACCATGAAATATTTTTCTCCAGTGAGTGAGATAGGATTGATGGGACCATAAATGTTGAAATGTACTAATTGAAGGGGTTGATTTGTAAGCAAATGAGATTTAGAGTAGGGAAGGTGCATGGCTTTGTTGAGAGCATAGGCTTGATAAAATGGAAGTTGAAAGAGAGAAAGTGGGATGCCCAAATCACGTTTCTTGGGGATAAGTTTTTGGAGAACATGTTGAGAGGCATGACCAAGTCAAAAGTGCCATAGAAGAGAGTCTTGTTGTGTACTACAGAGTGAGATGGAATTAGTGGTAACATTGGCAAGAGGTTCAAGTATTGAGTAACCAAGTGTGTAAATCCTACCTAATTTTGGACAAGTGAGTTTGAGAGAAGGTGGAAGTAGTTGCAATATACAGTGATCCTTGAAGATACGAGTAGTGAGAGAAGCTTGAAAAGTGAGCTCACTAATGCTTGGAAGATTTTTCTTGAGATTTGGGATATAGTAGACTTTGTGTACCTTGATTATGTGGTTATATGGAATCTCCACTTTAATGGTATCATAGCCTTGAGCTTGTTGGATGCTATTGTCCCCGATGCCTACACTGAGTGGAGTAGACATCTCTTTAAAATTGACCAACCATTCTTTGTGAAAAGTCATATGATGAGTAGCTCGAGAGTCTAGGAACCATGTGTACTCTTATTTGGAGTCTTGATGAGGTATCCAAACACTTGTAACTAAGCTGATGATGCTATTTGATGGATCTTCTATGTCATAATTTCCAATGCTAACAAAGTGAGCTTGCCCCCTTGAGTGATTTTTGTTGGATCTATCTTTTTGTCGACAATCATTTTCTATATGACCTTATTCCTTACAAATATTACATATGAGATGGTAGTGAGGATTTCTAGAAATGGATAAAGATTGAAATGATTGATGAGAGTTAGGTTTGTGGTAAGGATTGCCAAGGATTCCTTTGAAATTGGACCAAGAAGAAAACTTAGGCTTTGGGTGCAGGGTGTGAGCTCATTTATGAAGATGTTTTGGGTTGTAATGAGGGTCCATTAAAGCAACTGGCAATATAAAGCTTTTCTTTTGTCAGGATATTCTCCATCAATGATGGAGAAACTCTTTAAGTGCATCAAGTTTGTAGGCCTCAAGAAATGATCATAAGGATGTTGAATTGTAGTAGCTTGGCCCACAAACTAATAGTACAATGTTGCTCTACCAAGGTGAAATGATAGCTATCTTTAGTGGCCATTTTGAGGTGCTATTGGTGCCAATTCCATGTGAAGCAACTAGATGAGGTACACTAGCATTTAAGGTCTTCTACCTTGGAGGGGTCATAAAGTCTCATAGTAGCTATTACGTGGATGGTAGGAATGCTACATTTTTGGAGTTGCAGTTTGGATAGTTCACAAGAGAGTTGCAATTCTTGAATAGGAATGCTTTTACAAAATAGATTCTCATCCTAAATTGCTTGACTTTGCATGTTACCTCATGAGAGATTTTACATTAAATCCTATAGAGTTCTACATGAGTGGAATTTTTAACTGCTTGAGTGTGACTTAGGAAGACATGTCTATCAAAATGTCTTGCCCTTGAAGTGCCCTACACTGTGAAGTGGGGGGGGGGGCGCTAGGGTGGTCCCTAGGTGTAGTGATTGTGACATTCGTAGAGTAAAAATGGATGGATTTCTTTTATGTTTCCTTTTCTTTTCCACTTCTTTCTTTTCTTTTCTTTTCTAGTTTTTCTTTTTTTCTTTTTTTCTCTTTTTTTAAAATTATAAGGGAGCACATTAAGTGGCATCCCGTTCATAGGCAAGGGCCAAGTTGTGGGGAGGCCTAAGGGATTTGCTTAGAAAGGCTCTACTTTGCATGTAGCTCTTCAAGTTGACTCTTACATTGAGGGGCGTAGATGACAAAAACGGGTGGTTGCACCCGATGAACCTATTGTCACTCATATGTTCTAATAGGCTCATACAAAATGTTGTCAAGAGGGTGGCTCTGATCATGTAGTGGGCCATTGTGCAACTATCTATTCTTGCATTAATATCAAAACAGAGGGGTGATAACCATTCTTTCTCTGTAGTGGGATTTTATTTTAGTAGTATTTGCAAAAGGCAGAGATAGTTACATGTGGTAATGAAAGCAACATTTGGGCAAGAGAATAATTTTCTAAGGAAGCTTGCTATTGATGGACAGATGTCCCTTTCAGTGAAGGCTAAGCATTCTTCTTGAGATGAAACATTCACATTGTAGATCCTAGGAAGTCATACCTACCATGCACTTCTTTGTTGAAGTCAACTCCAATTCTTCACGGGTAGGGCATGTAGGTAGGATCATTCCTCTCGTTTAGTAGTGTGCCATAGAATGTCATCCACACATCTAAGTTTGAGTCTAAGATGTTTTCGCACCATTTAGGTTGTGCCTCATACCCTTCCACTTTCCTAGGCACCTCCACCACCTTGTCTTCTCAATAATCCACAAGCTCCTATTGCCACCTCATGGGGTGCCTCATTCTCTCCTTTAACTATCTCTTCCCCAGCCTCGCTGAGAGCTTTATCACATCCTCCACCACCCTTAGAGATAATACCTTGTTCAATGTTTGATGGAAGGTGAAGGCGAATTTGAAGGTATGGCTATGAATTTCCCCTTTCTCCCATACTACCAGTTCCTAGTCCCAATTCACAAGATCACACTCCTCTCCTTGAGGGATGGCCACATGTGAAACCTGTAGCAGCAAGATTCCTTTGTGCTAGCTCTACATGCTCCCTCTGCTTGTGCCTCATTTCTACCATTCTCTCAAGGGGTAGGGCTTCCTCCCCTTGCTCTTTTGGTTGTGTTTGTGTTTGCAAAGGAGGGCTTGGTTCATGCAGTTGTTCTTTTTCTATGTGGTCATGCTCAGAGTCTAGCCCCTCTTCATGGAGGCTATGGCCATTGCTCTAGATCCCCAAACTCTAGCAATTCGAGTTCTTACATGGTTAATCCAATTGTGATCAAATTGGATTTTTGCTCCTCCTCTCCTAAACTGGTGCTAGGTTTGGGCGCCTTGGCATGGGGTCCATGTTGAAGCACTCTTCTTGCCACCGCTAATTTCTTTTTGATTTCCTCAATGGTCTCTTCTTCTCTTGATTATGTTAGATTGAGTACTGTGTTTAAAAAGGTGTTTGTTGCTTCCTCATCCTTACCTCCACCACCGCTTCTGCTTTTCTTTCTACCACGACACGCTCACTCTCCAAATGGGCCACTCGATAAGCTAAGTCTTTAATTCTATTCTCATTCTTGGGGTTGTCCATTCTTTTGCCTTATCTTTCATCTGCTCCGAACCTTGATACTAGTATTGGACTAGGGTGGAGATCACGTTGTCAAGATTGTGGGAGAGAAGGAAGGAGTCTCACTTGTAGCTTTTTTGCTTGCACAATGGGGGAATACACACAAAGGTGGAGGATGAAAACAGTTTTCCTCTTCTTAGTTGTGTAAGCCAAAAGAACTCAAGTACAAAGAAATAGAAGAACCCTATATATGGCTCTCAAACCAAACTCAACTAACTAAGGTGGCATACTAACTGAGCCACGAACTAGAGTAGATAAGGATAGCTATCATGTAGCTATTATTCATGGGCGGTGTGCCAACTGCATCTGCAACTGACACGTCGGTGACATAAATGCACAACGGTCACCCTGGCATGTCACGAGTGGAGCTCGATATCTCAACACTCCCCCTCGAGCTCAATCCCTATTCCTGCACACCAAGTAGGTCTCTGAACTTGCGCAGCTTCTCTGCGCCCAATGCCTTCATAAATATGTCAGCTACTTGATCCTCTGTGCTGACATAAACTAGATCAATAAGACCTAGTAAAACCCTCTCCCGCACATAGTGATAATGCACCTCAATGTGCTTTGTTCTAGCATGATAGACTGGGTTATTTGCCAAGTGTATACTACTCATGTTGTCACAATAAATGACAACTGGCCCATTTGTAGGCTGATGCATATCATAAAGTAGCTTATGAAACCAAGCTACCTCACATGCAGCCATTGTTGCACCCCTGTACTCAGTCCCTGTGTTGGATAAGGCAACTGTAGGCTGTTTCTTGCTGCTCCAAGTGACTGTAGCACTCCAAAAAGAGAACACATATCCACTGGTAGATCGTCTATCAGAAATGCTACCAGCCCAATCAGCATCAGTGTATCCATGCAACTGTATCTGAACCCGTCTCATAAAATAGTCCATACTGCAATGTGGACTTCACATACCTGAGTATGCGTCTAGCCGCATCCAAATGCAGTTTTCTTGGATCCTGCATAAACTGACTTACCAATCCAACATCATAGCTCAAATCTGGCCTGGTAATAGTCATATAAATCAAGCTTCCTACTATGCGTCTATACATAGTAGGGTCTTCCAGAAGCTCACCTGCATCTGCGCTCAGCTTCACATTCTGCTCCAAAGGAACTGAAATAGGCTTACAGTCTGTCATCCCATATTTGGACAGCATGTCCAATCCATACTGCCTCTGCAAGAGCTGTATCCCACTTGGTGATCTAATCACCTCAATCCCCAAGAAATAATGTAGCTCTCCCAAATCCTTCATCTCAAACTTCTGCTTCAATAGAATTTTCACATGAAGGATATCTTCATCAGTGTCACCTGTCATAATCAAATCATCAACATAAATGACAAGTAGCATAATACCTTTCTCTGTTTTTCTCACATAAAGTGAGAAATCTGCCTTGGAAATCTGAAAGCCAATAGTGACAAGATACTGTCCTATCTTGTCAGACCATGCTCTAGGTTCTTGCTTCAAGCCATACAATGCTTTATTCAACCTGCAAACAAACTCAGAATGAACAACATGCATATAACCTGGTGGCTGCTCCATATAGACCTCTTCTTGCAAATCACCATGCAAGAAGGCATTCTTTACATCCATCTGATGTAAAGACCATTCCTTTGATGTAGCCATAGCAATGACTGCTCTTATGGTTGCCATCCTTGCAACCGGACTGAATGTTTCTTCATAGTTAATGCCATATGTTTGTGCATACCCCTTGACTACTAATCTTGCCTTGTATTTGTTCACAGAACCATCTGCATTGTGCTTCACCTTATAAACCCACTTACAGCCAATTGCATTCTTACCTTTAGGCAAAGGTACCAACTCCCATGTAGCATTTGCTTCCAAGGCATCCATTTCTTCATCCATGGCTTTCTCCCATTTTTATTTTCCCATGACTTGCTCAAAAGAAGTGGGTTCTGGTTCCTGTATCACTTTGACCATATATGCATAGTGGATGGCTGTAAATCCATCATATTTCAGCCTATCCACAGGATACCTAGCTTTGGTAGACCTACACAAAGTAGGCTCACTTCCAGGTGCTCTCAAAACATCCCTGGTCTTCCTTACTCCAGGTGTAACAATAGAGGGGATACCCAACTCATCATCAATGCTCTGTTTTGAGCCACTGGATTCACCATCCACATAAGAGTGACCTGCATTCACATCAAACATGGGCTGATCTACCTTCTCTTTTCCTTTTCGTGAAACCTGCATACCACTATCTGCATTGCTTTGAGAAGATTCTCCTGATCTCAATCTGCCTGTCCATGGCGAAGAATGTGAACCACTGCTAGAGGACACTCCAGGTCCACTAATATTTTGTGACTGCTGCTGTGAATTCTGTGTAGCATTACCATTTTGTGCATCTACATCATCAATCACATTTACTGGTTTATACCAGCTACTCATCTCATCAAAAACAACATCTCTGCTCACTCTAAACTTACGAGTAGAAGGGTTATAGCATCTATACCCTTTCTGCTCTGCAGAGAGTAACCAATAAAGATGCACTTCTCAGCTTTTGGATCCAACTTGGATCTCAACTCATCTGGCACATGAACATAGGCAATGCAACCAAAGATTTTCAAATGAGAAATATCTGGTTTCCTACCGGTATACCTCTCCTCTGGAGTCATTCCATGTATTGCTGCAGTGGGAGTCCTGTTCATTATGTAGACTGCTGTAGCAACTGCTTCAGCCCAATAAAAATCTGGCAGGTCTTTTTCATTGAGCATGGCACGAGATGCCTCTCCAATATGCCCGTTTTTTCTTTCTGCAATTCCATTTTGCTGTGGGTATGACTGCATGAATATTGCTGCTTTATGCCATGCTCCTGCAAAAACCTTGCAAACTCATTTGAGAGGTACTCTCCCCCTCCATCTGACCTTAGGCATTTTATTTGCAGGCCTGTTTCTTTTTCAACCATAGCTTTAAGAGTTTTGAAATGCCCAAAAACTTCACTTTTCTTTTTCATAAAATATACCCAAACTTTTCTGCTATAGTCATCAATAAAAGTGACAAAATAATGACAACCTCCAAGAGATGCAGCTTTAGTAGTCCACATATCAGAGTGGATTAATTCCAATGGCTTCTTACTCTCTTGAACATGTCTAGGAAATGGTTTCCTTGCATGTTTTCCAAACTGACAGGCTTCACATACCTTATGCATTTCTGCAACCTTGAATCTAGGCAATCCTGCAACAATATTTTGGGCCTGCATTGATTTAAGTTGCTGTACATTAACATGACCAATGCGTTTATGCCAGATATCAATATCTGCAACTACACCGGTCTCATGTGCAAACATAAAATCTAGATATGACAGCTTATAAAACATGTGGTCACCTTTGGACTAGATCCCCTTGAGAATTTCCACTCCTCAATAGAGACCTCCACCCCTTCACGAGATCAAAGCTCCATGTAACGATTGCATAGACATAAATAGTGGCATCTCCTCCATGCCCTCAGGATATCGAATTGGTCGATAGCATGTACTACGTCAAAATTCAGATCGCGTTTCTTTTCGATCTTTCTTGGCTTCCTCGTACCTAGCGAGCCACGTCTCCATGGAGGCATGGTGCAACTTACAAAAACTATTCACTTTCTCCTCCATTGTAGCATCCATCCTTTTTGTCTACCCCATTTTCAACCACCACATCTCCAATCAGTCTATCATCATCCTTCACTGATCATAGCATACTATTGTCTGAATCCACTATTGGTAGCCACTGTGAAATATGCACTAACACCTCAGACACAATCAACCTTCAGCCATGCTACCTTCTAGCCGAGCTCATTGTTGCACAAATCCTTTCAAAGTTTTCATGAAGCGCTCCAAGAAGCACATCCATCGTGTATGGACAGGTCCAGCAATCTCCAATTCATTTACAAGATGCACCAAGAGGTGAGTTTGTATCGTGAGCATGCTAGTGGGTAGTTACTTCTCAAAGAGTTAGACCGTCTCCACTACCTTGAGTCTTGCGGATTCAATAGAGGATGTCTTGATCTCCTTCTATGAGATCCATTGCACTAAATTTGACAACCTGTAAATCGCCCCACGTATTTTTAGAGTAAGGCATCCTACGATTGGGATTGGTAGTACAAACTGCCACAAATGAAGAAGCATTACGAACAATGACTACACTCCAAATAGCAAAATACGCATGCCACTTACAATCCATTCGTAGTACAAACCTAACATATCTTATGCCAATCATGGGATTTTAGCCCTGATAATTGGTCATCTTTAGAAAATCTAGATTTGAGAGAATGCATCATATTCGTCAAAGTGCAGATAGACCTGATAATTTGCTTCACAAACCACTCTTCTTTAGTGGAAAAAACCCAAGGAGCGTGAGGTAATTACAAGCGACCATCAGTAGGCCAAAGCGCCTCCATCTTGTCTACCTCCTTCAAATCCATTCGTGCCCCTGATGTGTCTCTCTTTCTTTTGATGTGGTCCCATAGTTGCCTACATTCTTGAAAATATGCATGGGATCCAACAACTGGTTGATTTGTAAGTGGGTCCAATACGGCAACTCATAGAAGACTTAGAACGGTTGCATTCTGTTTGGATGGAACTCCATGTGGACCATTTTCAGCTTGTACCAGCTTTGGGCATTCATTCATGCTAGAGGTCATCCAAGAAAACCTTCCCTCAGTTCATGACCTTTCAACAAGAAAGTGGCATGTCCTTATCATACCATCTTCTTCATGGTTTGTGACCTTCGAGAGCCTAACTGTGGTCCACACAATGGACATGCATGATAACCTGAGGTAACCAGACCTGTCCCAATACCTCTATCCTGTGAATACAAACTTGAACGAGCTATGATAGATATTACTAATGAGAACGGAAGCCTATTTACTTGATCACTCTCCGAATCTTGAAAAGTCATACATGGTCCACATGAGAATGGCTCATATATTGGCGGCAAATCATCAACCATCGTGATTGCTCATATCTTCCACAACAACCCCCTCCTCCCACAAAATCTTAAGCTCATTGACTAATGGATGGAGATAGATGTCCATATTCTTGACTTTGTGGTAGCCAAGAATGAGCAAGCTAAGGATCAAGTGTCCTTCATAGAAAGCCAAGGTGGGATGTTGTAGTTAACAAGGACTACATGCGACACACTGTAAGAAGTTGAGTGGAGACCGAATGGGTTCACACCATCCATAGCAAGACCGAGCCAAATATTCATTGGCTCTCGTGCAAAGCCTGGAAAGGTAGAGTCAATGTGGCTCCATGCACATGAATCCATTGATATTCATTGGACTCCATCTGTGGATCTATTCCTGCGCATGGCAGATTGTCGAGCTCGCCATGCGTGGTGTACAAAACATGTGATGTATACATGGGATAAGTGGAAAGTGTTTAAGAACTTTCTGAGGGATGGTTTGCCCTTGCAAGTCCTGTCAATACCTGTGAGCACCATACTTTGGACATGTCTCCATAGTCTTGTATTCTCTTGAAAACAGCATGCAATCATTGACACATGCATGGATGTTGTTGTAGTCCATGCGAAGCTTTCGTAAAACATATCACACATCATCACGAGACTCAAGCATGGTATTTGCAAGTGGTAATATATGATACTTTAGCAATGTGAAAAAAAATCGTAAAACACCTTGAAAAAGCACAATTGTTTTTTATAATGGTGCCGAAAAGAAATCAACGAAGCATACATAGAAGATACCCAAATAACTCGGTCACACTCGCATCGCTCCACCCATATTTCACTTGCACACTTAGGAGTGCAAGCAGTGTCTTCAAGAGAGATACTTAGCACCCATCATATAATGGTATGGATGCTTCCTCTCTAAGCAGATTAGATTTCTAGCATCCATGGGTATCAATGCATCGATCATTGCCTCCATCTTAGGCTCCAAGATTATAGGAAAGTCTGAAAGGCTGCTTGTCTCCTTTGGTATTGACAGTATAGACTAGGTAGTGCCTTCCAAGCGGTGGATTAGCTTAGGCACTATATCCATTGGATGCCCAAAAACTCTTCTAACTGGCCGCAATAGGTTCACTCCTCCTTGGAATGAGACATCACCAACATGTAATAAATTTTACGGCCACATCCAATGTTTTTGTATATGATATTCAATTAGTTTGTGAATACAATGCATGATTGATATACACTTTTCTTACCATTTGCTCAAAGTCTGAGATCGCTTGATCAATGATCTACGATTGAAACTCGTCAAAACATCATATGTGTTCTATAGACAATCAACGTTTTCGTTTAATTGCCAGCATGCATTGAGAGCAAGGACACGGGATATGCTAATTAAGATATGCCTCGCGATCTTGAATATCACGACCTTCATCGTTTTCCATTTGGTCTATTTTATGACAAACAATTTGATTTTGTTCTCATTCTCTTTTTCTTTCTTAAATTGTTTGAGAAGGGATTTCTTCTCTTATAACTCAGCAAAATTAACGTCAACTAAAGTCTTGGTTTTCTCCCCCTTTCTTTGCACCTTTCTTTGCGCTCTTCATTTTGTGTTCTCTCCCCTTTCTCTTTCATGTTTTATTTGTCTTTCATGTTTATTCTCTCTTTCTCGTTCTCTCTTCCTCTTCCTTTCTTCTTCTCCCTCTCTTATTTTCTATCATTCTTTCTCTCTCTCTCTCTTTCTTTGTTGCCCCTCTCTTTGTCTCTCTCCACCCCCTTATAGGCGGGCCTATAGTATGTAAAGTCTATTATGCTATGCATGGGGGCGAGGGACTAGCTACCCTACGTTGGAGTGTTCCCCATCCCGTGGTATTGCACTAGACCTTGCCATCTTTTTTCCTTTGTGTATGACCCAAGGAAACCGCATTTGGATGCGGCTAGATGCATACTCATGTATGTGAAGTCCACATTGCAGTATGGACTACTTTATGAGACTGGGGTTCAGATACAATTGCATGGATACACTGATGCTGATTGGGCTGGTAGTATTTCTGATAGACGATCTACTAGTGGATATGTGTTCTCTTTTGGGAGTGCTGCAATCACTTGGAGTAGCAAGAAACAGCCTACAATTGCCATGTCGAGCACAGAGGCTGAGTACAAGGGTGCATCAATGGCTGCATGTGAGGTAGCTTGGTTGCATAAGCTACTTTATGATATGCATCAGCCTATAGATGGGGCAGTTGTCATTTATTGTGACAACATGAGCAGTATACACTTGGCAAATAACCCAGTCTATCATGCTAGAACAAAGCACATTGAGGTGCATTATCATTATGTGCGGGAGAGGGTTTTACTAGGTCTTATTGATCTAGTTTATGTCAGCACAGAGGATCAGGTAGCTGACATATTTACGAAGGCATTGGGTGTAGAGAAGCTGCGCAAGTTCAGAGACCTGCTTGGTGTGCAGGAATTGGGATTGAGCTCGAAGGGGAGTGTTGAGATATCGAGCTCCACTCGTGATATGCCAGGGTGACCGTTGTGCATCTATGTCACCGGCTTGTTGCAGATGCGGTTGGTACACCGGCCATGAATAATAGCTAGATGACGCTATCCTTATCTACTCTAGTTCATGGCTCAGTTAGTATGCCACCTTAGTTAGTTGAGTTTGGTTTGAGACCCATATATAGGGTTCTTCTATTTCTATGTACTAGAGTTCTTTTTGGCTTACACAAGTAAGAAGAGGAAAACTATTTTCAGCCTCCACCTTTGTGTGTATTCCCCCATTGTGCAAGCAAGAAAGCTACAAGTGAGACTCCTTCCTTCTCTCCCACAATCTTGACATATCTATCCAACTCCCATCATCTATCGGCAATGAGTAAACCGCTATGCTGAAATACATATATCTATCCAACTCCCATCATCTGTCGGCAATGAGCAAACCGCTATGCTGGAAGACCCTTCATGAGAAGGTCTGCAGGATTATCATCTGTATGCACTTTGACAAGCTCAATGCTTTTGCTGTCAAGTATATCTCTAATGAAGTGGTACTTCACCTGTATGTGCTTTGTCTTTGCATGAAAGACAGGATTCCGTGCTAGCATGATAGCACTCTCACTATCAAAATGGGGAACAGGTAACTCTGTGATGCCAAGCTCTCCCACCAGACATGAAAGCCATAAAGCCTCCTTGCATGCCTAAGTGGTAGTCACATACTCTGCCTCTGTATAGACAATGCAACACACTTTTGTAGCTTGGAGATCCAAGAGATTGCTCCTCCTGTGAAAGTAAACACATATCCAGAGGTGGACTTCCTGCAGTCTGCATGACTAGCATAGTCTGCATCCGTAAACCCAACAACAAATGCCTTCTGCTTTCCAAAGAAAATGCACAACTCCTTTGTGCCTTTGAGGTATCTCATAATACCTTTCACTGCATCCCAATGGTAATTGCCAAGGGTTGCCATGTATCTCCTAACCACTCCCACTGCAAAGGCAATGTCAGGACGTGTAGCAACCATAGTATACATCGAACTTCCAATAGCTGAAGCATATGGTATCTTGGCCATTTTCAGCCTTCAAATCATCATATGTAGGAATGTCCTTTGCACTAAGTTTCACATATGGAGGCAATAAAACCCCAATTGTTTTCTCCCCCTCCATATTGAAACGCTGCAAAACTTTGGAGGCATACTCCTGCTAAGATAGATAGAGTAAGCCTTTTGATCTATCTCTGAGTATTCACATGCCAAGAATGTGATTTGCATCACCAAGATCCTTCATCTCAAAGCTGCCATGAAGACTTTGCTTCAATGAATCCAAGGCATGAGTATCCCTTCCAACAATCAGTATGTCATCAATATACAAAACCAAGATAATCAGGCTACCATCTGTTGCCTTCTTGGTGTACAAGTAGTGATTCACTTGACTTCTATAAAAGCCTTGGGACTACATGAATGTGTCAAACTTATGATACCATTCTCTTGGTGCTTGTTTCAGCCCATACAAACTCCTTTTGAGTTTACATACCATTTTTTCCTTCCCTTGTTCAACAAACCCTTCGACTACTGCATATATATGTCTTCATGAAGATCACCATGTAAAAACGCAGTCTTTATATCCATCTATATGAACTCCATATCCTCAATTGCAACCAAGCCCAAAATGGTTCTCAATGTAGTCATCTTGACTATAGGAGAGAAAATCTCATCAAAGTCAATTCCAGGCTCCTGCTTGTACCCCTTTCCAACCAATCTTGCTTTGTACTTTGGTGAAGAACCAGAAATGACCTTCATCTTGTAAACCCATTTGCATGGAAGAGTTTTCTGCCCTTTAGGCAACTGCACCAAGTCCCAATTACCATTTTTTCGAAGAGATTCCATCTCTGACAGCATGGCTTTATACCATTTCTTGTTGTCCTATCTGTCCAGTGCTTCCTTCAAGAAAGATGGTTCACCACAATCTATCAACATGACATAATCAGCCACATTAACTGCACCAAGAACAAATCTATCAGGTTGTCTAGTAGCCTTAGACAATCTCCTAACCCAATGGTCATTGTTTGTTGGCTGTTCCTCCAAATTTCCATTTTCAACATGCTGTCCTGAAATTTCAGCCTACAAATCAGCATTAACAACTTGATGTCTTGGTTGTTCCTGCACATGTAATGGCTCATTTTCATGGGCAATAGCTTGCTGATCATTTCCATTATCACTTCCTACATTTAGAGATTCATTTACAACAGGTATTTGCTATTGTACAACATGCACATTTTGCTCTCCAAAAGGTATTTCTTCTCGAAATACAAGCCTATGGGCCTCCTCAGTCTTTTCAGGCTGTATGTGCATGTGATCTTCCCGGAAGATAATGTCATTGCTGCATACTACTTTCCTTTTCTCAGGATCCCACAATCTATATCCCATTTCACCCTTGTCACCATATCCTAGGAAAATGCATTTACAAGGCTTTGGCTCAAGTTTATTGTGTATTTCTTTACAAATGTGCACAAAAGCCTCGCAGCCAAACACTTTCAGATGAGCATATGAAGGTGGCTTGCCTAACTATGCTTCTTGGGGAACTCTACCCTCCCAAAGACCTGTTTGGTGACCGATTAATTAAGTGAATGGATGTCATAATAGCCTCTACCCAAAAACCATGGGGTAATGCAGCATGAGACAGCATCGTACGGACCTTATCCTGTATGGTCCGAATCATAGGCTCTACAATTCCATTTTGGGGCAGATTATGAGGGGCAGTGAGCTCCCTCTTTATCCCTTTGCTGTCATAAAATGCCTGAAAGGCCTTGCACACATATTCCCCACCATTGTCAAAGTGAAGACACTTAAGTGTCTTATCTATCTAATTTTCAGTCAATGCCAAAAAGTTTTTAAACTTATTAAGCACTTCATCCTTGCTAGCAATGGGATAAACCCATACCTTCCATGTAGCATCATCGACAAAGTTGACAAAATATTTATTTTCCCCTAAAGATAATCCTGGCATTTGACATACATCTGAATGTACTAACTCTAGAGGAGAAGATTTCAAAGATAGGGACTTTTTGTGAGACGTCTGTGCATGTTTGCCATAAATACAATGCTCAAAATTAGCATAATGAAGACAAGGCAAGTAACCCAAACGAGAAAGCACTTTCCTTCCTGTTTGACTTATGTCTCCCAACCGGCCATGCGACAAAGAAATGCTTGACTGCTTGGTCATGGCAACAACATGATCACACACACTAGATGCATGAAGTGGATACAAAGTATCACTCTTACAACCTCTAGCAATAACCCTAGATCCCTTACAAATCTTCCATTTTCCATCACCAAAGGTGGTATGAAAACCATCATCATCTAGCTGCCCTCCTGTGCTAATCAAGCTCTTCTTGAGTTGAGGTACATGCCGTACATGTTGAAGTGTAAAGACAAAGCCATGCTAAAACTGTAACTGCACACTGTCAATACCTGCAATCTCACATACATAGTTTTTCCCAAGATGGACAACACCATGTTAACCCCTTGTATAGGTAGAGAACCATTCTTGATGAGGGGGTGACATGAAAGGAAGCACATGAATTGAAAATCCATGTATGCATGTCATCATCTGTATTTGCAAGTAAAGCACGTGCACCGAAGTGTGAAGAGACAAAGAGTACGTCACTCCCACTATCACTGTCATGAGTGACTACATTCACCTCTTCAATTTTGACACTACTCTTCTTAGGCTATCTATCTTTCTTCTCTTTCTTGCTATCATTTGCCCTCTTGCCCTTTTCTTTCTCATTCTTTCATTTGTAGCAATCATGTTAAAGCGACCCTTCTTACCACAATGGTGGCATTCAACATCTTTGCCACGTGATTTATTGCATCCCTTGCATCATATTTTCCCTTTTGCTGTGATCTGCTCCTAGGATGCAAAGCACTGGAAGACTTACTTTATGCATTGTTCTACTGATTCATCTCTTCCATAAGTAGAGCACTCTCTACATCAGCATACAAAAGGATTACATTAGAATTTCTCATAGCAATCCTGAATGTATCCCAACTCTCTGGTAGAGTCCAAAAAAAAGAAAGTAGCCTTAAATTCCTCATCAATCATGAACTTCAAGACAATCAGTTGGATAAAAATGGAGTTAAACTCACTCAAGTGAGTAGACATTGATGTACCCTCTTTCATATGCAAATCCATAAGCTTTTTCAACCAACACACTTTGCTTGCAGCACTCTTTTGTGCATAGAGTTCTTCCAGTCTAGTCCATATAGCATATGCATAATCCAAACCTTCAATGTTGAAGAGCAAGCCATTAGGAATTGATAGCTCTATGGTTGAGTGTGCAAGCTCATTTAACTCATCCCCATCGTCCTGATCCATGTCCGCGGGCTTTGCCCCTTTGCTTTTGATCGGCTTTGCTTGCTTCTTTTTTTCAGCTGCAATTTCTGTTGTACTTGTTTCCACGGGCATGAAATTTGACACAAATGGTCAAAAGCCCCAAAATTTTGTGCTCAAAGCATCAACCACACATCTGCATTTTCTCTGTCATGCATAAAACAATCCAATTTTGCCAAAATAGAGCAATTTCAGCAAAACCCCCAAATTTCACTAAGTGTTGATGTCAAAATTGCGTGGAATTCAACCTGCATGTACTCAAAATGACCAAATGCTACACAAATTTTGACCAAACTACAAAAGCCCCAAATTGCATGGGGTCCAATGTGCATCAATGTCGAGAAATTGGGTAAATTTTAGCCCCATTTGTGCATCTACATTAAAAGCCCCAAATCTCGGGGATAAAATGTCAAAAATTCCCACAATTTTTGAGACAGATATCACTATTGCATCTTGCTCACATCAAATCTGGACAAATCCCCAAATTTTCCAAGTCCTGCGTGCACTAATTTGAGTGAAATTGAAAGAATTTCACTAAAATGTGAAAAGCCCCAAAATTTCCGTGCAAATGTGCACCGACTTTGCAATTTCTAAGTCAGATTGTCCAATCTTGCGTTAAGATCCCCAAATTCAGGAAAAGCCCCAAATTTCTGGGCCTAAGTCTACCCAGATTTGCACATTATGCTTGTGCGCGCAAATGCCTGGAGGAGAGGAGGTAAATCAGACTGAATTTTTTTAAAAAAATATTGAACCGTTGACCTGCTCGTCGTCCATGCAGTCACATCGCGTGACGGCTTGTCACGTGTATATCACGACCATCACGCTGCCTATTACATGTCACCTGACCTAGTCGCAACTACTAGTCATCACCAATCCAATAGTCGTCGCCTGGTTTGCAATGTCACCTACAGAAGTTGCTTGTGCTGCCCGATGGTCAAACGTCAGCTACTATCCGTCACGCCCACTGGTTGTCATTCTAAACTAGTCAACTACTGCTCCTAGTGTCGCCTAGTCTCCAGCCTGTTGCTTGGTCTCCAGCAATCATCTAGGCTCGTTGCGATTGACTACCATCTGCCTACTACCCACTGCTTGCACGTCACATCGATCAAGACAAAATGTCGATGTGCATAGTGAGAGACAGAGAGAGTGAGAGAGAGCAGAGTAGAGAGTGAGCACATTCTCAAGTGAGCACATTCTCGGGTACAATAACGAGAGTGTACCTTTAGGTTTTTAGATAGATATATATGTGTAACTACAAGTGCTAAGGGTGTGTTCACACCCAAGCACATTTAAAAGGCATGAGGCTTTTATTCCCAACAACATAGAGAGACAAATCAAGGTAGGTTTGTCTAGTGTATATTACAGAACTAAAGACATAGCTTTAAATATTATTGCTCATACAAACTCTAATCCACCTTGACTAAGTAATTTATCAATGGTTTTCCTAATATTTAAAATCAAAAATATATTCTAGATACTTTGAATATAAGGAATTTCAATTGGAAGGATATTAGGATTCAATGCAGAAGAGAGGGAGGAGAGAGAGATTAAAATAACTTTTAGATGAGAGAGAGAGAAGAGATAAAAACAACTATTGATGAGAGACAAGAAAGAGATATCTTTTTAAAAATCATTGATAAGAGAGAAGAGAAAGAAATGTGAAAAGTACTTTGGATAGAGAGGTACATTTTTCAAATTAATGTAGGAGAGGTCCAAAATTAGTATTGTAGTATTATAGGAGAGTGTGCTAGAAATTTTTTAAGCCAAAGAAGGGGGCGCTCTTTGGCTTCAAAAATTTATAGCACTCTCTCCTATAACACTACCTTAGACCCTCTCCTACATTAATAGCCTTGGATCTTTACACACATGCACACACACACACACACACACATACACACACACACACACACATGCACACACACACACACACACACACTCTCTCTCTCTCTCTCTCTCTTACCTCTTACTCAACCACCAAGACCTATAAACTGCTTATTGTTTTAAGTGTTTCAAGTGCGCAATGGCTACCTCTCACATAGCCATGCACACTCTCACACCTATAAGTGTAGTGAGCTTACCTTCATGCCCGAACTAATTGCCTCTTTCCACAAGCTCTCTAGTAGCTCCATGATCCAAGGTGCAAGCTTAAGCGAGCTCAACCCTCAAACCCCAAGCTCCAAGCTCCATTGCCACGTGCGAGACAAGAGAAGAGAATAAAAGATAAGAAGAAGAGAGGAGGAGATGGTGAGCTTCTCCACCATGGACTCTCATCCTCAAACACTCACTCCTTCACTCCCTTACACTCTCTTCTCAAGCACAAGTATAAGCAAGAACAAGAAGAGGAAGAAGAAGAAGAAAAGAGCTAGTTTTGGCCACATACAAGAATGAGCTTCTTCATTCACTTTTTGTTTTTTATACATGCCCTACTCCTCTTGGGCACCCATCCCTTTTTCACATGACCAGTCATTTTAGCCTAGCTCATCTTTCCCTTTTCCCTTTCTATTTATATTATTACTTCACCCATGCCTGTCCATAGTTACAAATTGCATAGGAGGGAGCCTTGGTGCTCTTTTATAAAGATTTAGGATGCGCTTTTATATTTACATTGCATCTTTCCCCTTTTGCACTTCCCTTGGACTTTTAAGTTTGCTTCTTACGCTTTTTGGCCCTGGTGGATAAACGATGGGGCTTTGGGAAGATTGGCCATAGAGAAGAAGCATAATAAAATGGATGAGAGGTTGCGGAAGCCAAGGATAGATTGAGTGGGTGACAGGGCCTTCGATATCAATGGTTGACCATGGATTGTTGAATGTACCTAAAAAGGAAAAGAATGTGTACTACCTAAGGGTGTGTCTGCCTCGTCATGCAGTGCATGGTGTCCATGTTAGTGGAGCTGGGAGTTGGGTCGCAAGCCCATGGTGTTGTCCCACACTTGAGGACCTAGTTCATGTACAAGGGGAGATGTTATGGGTGTGACTCGTAAAGACAACTCTAACCCTAGGCAAGTGTAAACTCCCTAAGTGTGTCCAGCCCTTGATGTGCCCTAAGTGTGAAGTGGGGGAGGGGCTAGGGATATAGTTGTCCCTAGGTGCAGTGGCTATGGCACTCGAATAGTATAGGAGAATTTTGTTTGGTCCTTTTCTTCTGCTTCATATTTTGTCCTTGTTTTGCCTTCTTTCTTTCTTTTTTTGATTCTCTTTTTTGCTTTTTTAAAAAACATTCAATACATTGGGAGGGAGCACACTAGACATCATCCCAATGCTCTTTAGGACTGTGAGGGAGCCTAAGAGACTTAATAAGGAAGGGTATGCTCTGCAAGTAGCCCTTTATGTTAATGTGTATTTTTAGAGGTGTCATTGATAGGAAGGGGTGGATGCACTTGGTGAAGCAGCTATCATTCATAACTTCAAGGATGGGCATGCAAAAAGAAGGCAGGAGCGCAACCGTCATCATAAGACGGCTATCACATAGCTATTGATTACTGCATTTAGATAAAAAAAGAGTGGCAGTAATTGAGCCTCTTTTGCCATGGGCTTTTGCTTGAGCAAAATCCTAAGTAACCTAAGATAATTAAATATATTAATAAAGATGGGATCGGAGCAAGGTGAGAATCGGTCAATTGCGTGATGGATGAGCGGATGTCTCGCTCGGTGAAGATTAGGCACTCCTCTGGACTCCCTACATTCACATTGTAGATCCTTGAAAAATCATACCTACCATGCATATCCGTGTTATAATCTACCCCTATTCTCCATGAATATGGCATGTAGATGGGATCGTTGTGCTCATCTAATATGGTGTTGTAAAAGGCCATTCAAGCATCAAGGTTGGAGTCCCAAACATGTTGCCACCATTTTGGTTGGGATTTGTATCTGCTAACGGTCTTTGGAATCTCTCAAACCTTGTCATGCTAACAAATAGTCTATGAGCTCTCTTAACCACCTTGTAGAGTGTCTTGCTCTTTCCTCTATCCATCTATTTCCTAGCCTTTGTGCAAGGCTCCACTGCCCTTAGAGATAAAACCCTATCTAAGGAATGAGGGTAGTGGAAGAAGAACTCAAAAGGTCAGCCTTGGTTTTCCTATTGCTCCTAAACATCTAGGTTTTGGGCCCAGTTTACAGGATAGCATTCCTCTCTTTGTAGAATCTGGACCTCAGGAACTTTCTATGGCCTTGCTTAGAGTCTTCTTTGTGCCAACTTCACCTGTTCTCTCTGCTTATGCTTTCTTTCCACGACTCTCTCCAGGGCTGCTTCCTCACCGTGCTCTTTTGTTTGTGCTTGCACATACTATGTTGGGCTTAACTCTTGTGGTTGCTCTTCTTCATCTTGGTCTCACTCGAAGTCTAGCCCTTCTTCTCTTGGTGGTTCCATTGGGGCTGCAATGGATGGTTGAGATTGTTGATATGGCTCTCCAAACCCTGATTCTTCAAGCTTTCTTATCGAGATCCTTGCTTGCCTCAGATATTGTTGTTATTGATCCATGCTCATGCTAGTACTCTCTTTCAGTACTTTTTCATAGAGGTCATATCTTGTGGCTCATCTTGTAAGTTCCACCTTTCTCCTCAACCCTTCTATTAACCGTCAGACGAACAAGATGGAAAATTTGGAAAAGCTAAAGCAAAAGAAAAAGGCCAAGGCAGAGTGAAACGGAAGACAAAGGTGCACCAAGAAAAATCTAGAAACACAAGAAGCGCAGAAAAGTCCCAAATAAGGGAAAAAGGCGCACAAGGAAAAGCGCAAGTCAATACTTTTGTAAAAGAGCGCAAGCGCATCATGATTTAATTTAAGGAGCACCAGGCTCTCACCCATGCAATTTGTAAATGTAGATGGGCGGTGGAAAGGAAGCTAGGAAGATAGAAGGACAATGGGAAAAATGGCCTAGGCCACGGCCGGCCATGTAAAAAAGGGGATAAGGGGATGACCACCCAAAAGGGATTTAGGGTTTTGTATATAAAGTTGAAAAGTGAATGAGAAGCTCATTCTTGTGTGCGGCCAAAAGTGGCTCTCCTCTTCTTCTTCTTCTTCTTCTTCTTGCTTGCTTGAGCTTGTGCTTGAGAGAGGGAGTGTGAGAGTGTGAAGGAGTGAGTGTGTGAGGGTGAGGGACCGGGGAGGAGAAGCTCTCCATCTTCTCCTCTCTTCTTCTCTTCTCTTCTCTTCTCTTCTCTTCTCTTCTCTTCTCTTGCTCCCGGCTATGGAGCTTGGAGCGTGGAGTTTGAGGATGGAGCTTGCTTGAAGCTTGCACTTGGATCATGGAGCTATCGAACTGCGTGGGAGAGGAGGTAACTTGATCGGCATAGAGGTACGCTCACTACACCCGTAAGGTAGGCATTGCAAATCGGCTATATGAGAGGTAGCCATGGCTGCTCGGCTTGAAACGCTTGATCAATAAGAGGTCCATAGGTCTCAAGGTAGAGCTCCATAGCCCCCCTCCATTTTGGTTCCATTGCCGGGACCGACAGAATCGAGCCTTGAGCACCGCGCGCATCGAATCGAGCATAGAAGTAGGGTTTGGAGCTCGAACCAGTGCTCGAGATAGTTAGGAGATTTAGGAGGTTTTAATCCTTGGAACAAGTAAGTATTTTGATTTGTTGTTGAATATTAGAGTAGGACCATCCATCTCCATCTCTGGTTTTGGTTTTTGTTGCATTAGGTTAAGATTAGGATAGGAAAAAGAAGGAAAACAGAAGGGTTCTACTACTGTTGGAAACAGGAAAATAGGGGCACAGATTCAAATTTCTGGCTGGAAGAGAGTGAGGGATTAATTTCTGAGGTTACAGCAGGTTGGGATGGGGCAATAAGAGGCCCAGGGAACAAGGAAAGACCACATTTGACATTCTACCTTGTGAGAAGAGAATAAGCTTGAGAGTCAGGGAGAGAGCGAGAGAAAGAGAGAGCTACGGGGAGATCGTTGAAGGGCCGATTGATTCAAGTGCCACATTGCTTCCAAGTATACCTTGCAATTCCTTCTATTGTTTTGCACCTATTTGGAAGGCACAACATGATTCCATGGAGTAGGCGTTGACCTTGAAGCATCGCGCACAACCCGCGGGCCATCGTCCACGCCATCGGACCACCCGTCCAAGTCCCAGAATCGGACTGCTCTGAAAATCAGACCACTTTTCCAATCCAAACCCCAGAATAGGACCACCCGATTTTTGGAGTTGGACCATCCGACTTCGAAAATCGGACCACTTTTCCAATCCGACTCCCACAATCAGACCACTTCGAAAATTGGACCACCCCGTCCGACTGCTATAATCGAACCACCCCATCCGATTGCGATAATCAGACCACCTTGTCCGACTAGGAAAATCGGACCAAAGTAGAAATCGGACCCAGTGCCAAAATCGGAGCACCCTGTCCGATTTTCACAATCGGACCAGCCCGTGTGAGTCTCACAATCAAACCAGCCCGTTCGATTCCCAAAATCGAACCACCCTGGCCAAGTCCCAGAATCGGCCCTCGACCCACTACCACTCGGACCACCTAACTCGGCCCTTGGCCCACTTGGCCACTAGGCCCTCGAACAACCAGACTCGGATTGGTCGAATTTGACATTCGGACCAGTTACATTTGGCCCTTTCTACTCGGCCGCCGAATCAGGGATTCAGCCCCTGCAACTCAGACTTGTTGGGCCGAATTTGGATTTTTTCAAAATTTAACCCGTAGACCTGAAACTGACCGAGAGACCATATAGAACCGAAACCATATCATAGATCGATCCACTGGGTTGAAACTTAGAGCAAGTAGTTCAAAATTTGGCTAAAAATGGTCCTCCAAATTGTGCATGGTGTTTACTATAACAGCCCTGCGGGCCAGGGGGGACTGCTCCCCCGGACCCCCGCAGAGGGGGCTCTGTCCCCTCCACACCTCCCCCAAGTAGGTTGGAGAGAAAACACGCATCGTGACAAGTCCTCCAAATTGGACCCTAGTGTAGTAATGGCTCTACACGAGCATGGATTCTCACTTGCAAAAGAGCAACCAAAAGCCCATACTCGAACAGAGAGAAATAGAGACCCTAGAACATCAATGGGCCAATATAGCCAACAAGGGCAAAAAGGCCACACTGCAAAAACACATATGTGTCGCATTCGGACTGCATCTAGTCAAAGTGGAAAGCAACAACATCAAGTATAACAATGAGAATGACTAGATATGACAGTCCTGGCGATAGATGCTCCTTGAATAGCACTGCACTGACGATCCAAGATATCAATGGAGAATCCACATATGGTCGTGCAGTTGGGGACTCAAGGGCATTTGTCAGAAGGCTTAAATTTACAAGCCAAGACCCGGAAGACGAAGACATAGTACCACCTGCTTATCTTAGGATCAAACTCACCGCGAAAAGAGAGCATACTATCGATGCTCTGATTGATGAAGGAGCAGATTTTAATGTCTTGACCTATGAATCATGGACCCTACTAGGCCAACCAGAGCTCACACAGACTAATGCAACTCTTAGCCCTTACGGGAGACACCCACAAGCACTCATAGGGAAGTGCAAAATCCTTGCGACAATTGAAACTGAAAGCTTGTCTATCCTATTTCATATTCCTCCAAATAGTGCTAATTACGGGAAGGAAGCCCTCCTAGGAAGACCCTTCAAAAGGGCAACCAAGTGTGAGGCCGACTATGTAGCACAGAGGATACACCTGACACTATCGGGTGTGAGGATAGTCACAACCTTTAGCAAGGGTGACCTCATCGAACCTCGAGGGAAAGGCAAAGAGGGTGCTAACATAACAGTCAAGCCTGCTAACGAGAGCAAGGACTTGTTGGAAGAGTTGATACAAGCATAGGTCGAACAACAAGAACCCATGAGTGAGGCCATGCCTGAAACAAGAAGGTCAAGAGACAATGCCAAGGACGGGCTTTGGACTTACAAATATTGTAGAAGACCCCAAAAGAAGCCCAAGCCTTATAGATGAAGGCATCGATGGAGGGTCATCACAACACCATGATGGATATCCAAAACATTGCTACGTGGTCAAGGGTATTACACAGGTAATCAATGGATTTGGGTGCCAAAACCCCTTGCTAAACCTCCCTTGTCGATTGAAGGCAGATCGTATCAAGAGCAAAGAAGAGTAGGAGGAGATCTAAACAAAAAACCAAGTCTCGAGTCAACAACAGTGGAGTGACCGAACCCCTCATGGTCGAAATCAGGAAACCAAACGGGACCAATCGGAGGGTAGATCCTCAGCCTAGTGTGCTTGACAAGCAGATATCAAATGTAATCGTTGAGGATACACAAAAGCCACTAGTGCCCAAGGAGCCTTTGATTCCCCAAGAGGATAGCAGGCATCATAGGCACAACATTGCTGATGGCAAGGGTAAATGCTCAAGAAAGCAAATAGCAAAATCATCTAACAGCCACGAGCAAATCTCCCAGCCAATGTCAAAGCCACTTAGGAATCCCAAGTCTCCTACACCCTCTTCCCCTAAATGAACATAGGAAGCACAATAATCGTCAAGTGCGGCTACTCAATCCCAATCTCTACCTACATCAGAGCTTCCAAATGTCCAAGAGGCAGGACACGACACCGCCCTTAGCTCTCAACCTAAGGATATGCTTGTGCAATCCATCGTGGCTAGCTCAACTGATACTCGATCTATGCATGTGAATGCTCTAAGGGCAACAAAAGACACGATCACTTCCAATCAACCTAAGGACTTGACACTGCAATCCACCAATAATAGCAAGTCCACTGAACTAGCTGCTACTACTTCCAATCAGAGATCATAGCAATCATAGCCCTTGGCTGTGACAATGCCCCTTGTAGAATGTGTCCTTAGTAGTTCACCTGTGGAGGAGGTGTCGCAACCATCTTCATTGACAACTCCAGCACTTCCAAAGCACCTAAAGTCTAGGCTGGAGGAGTTAAATAGAAGGGAAGAGCTAGACTCTCCGAAAAGGGAGGCAGTTATACCCTCACAACCTAGCGAGGCTATTCAATAGGCCATGGCTATGTCCCATAAGGACACACTAGAGAAAGAGAATGCTGAGGCCCAACCAAGTACATCAATGGTTGATCTAGTCCAGGGTCCTGAGTAATTGAGAGATACACCTTCACTGACCAAGAAAAAGAGGAAAAAACAGCGAAAACAACAGCAGTTATAGGTGGTTGTGGACCCCAAGAACATTGACACCAAGAGTGCTAGAGAGCTGAGGAATAAAGCATCGAGTCCATCCACCAATGACCCCATTGATGCCTCTTCTAATAGCGGTGAAACCTCAGACACATCCATGTGCTCTGAAAAATCAAAGCAGTTGTTACCATCAACAGTTGCTTGCAACACTCAATCCACTGACAATAAAACTCACATTGACCAATCAAGAGTAAATACAACGCTGTCACAACAAGGTGAAAAATTTATACCAGTCACATCCAAGGAGAACCATGACGCAATAATGAAGCCTCAGGAGAAACATGGAAACCCCAAGAGCATAAGAAATCCTAGCATTGACCAATCTTACTCGTCTAGACCTGAGTCCCCCAGCTATGCTAAAGCCTAGACAAACTCCTAGAACCTTGCATGAGATAGCAATCAAGCAAGTCCTCGTTGAACATAGAAGTGTCGCAGAATTCTTAACCGAGTTGGATGCTAAGCTCAAAGTGTTCGCACGTATCTATGTCTTGGCAGACATGGGCGCATTCCTAAAGAGCAACTTGAAGAATACTTGCAATTTCCCTTATCCTGGGAAGAGCAAGAATATCTTGACGAGCACTATAATAGGCTCTTGCTGCATGAACGCATGCGACTCATTCTGTTGAGGAAGCCGACGAATTACGCTTAACTGTAACATTCAATGATATACTCTGCCAACCAAATCTCTTAGAGATAGAGCAACTAAAGCGACAATCAGAGGGTTGAAGTCAATTTGAACAACATTGGTGTGAAAACTGTGTTGCAATGGCCGAACTAGGAGCCCAAATCATGACAGTCTCAGAGGAGTGATTGGCCAAATGGCAATATCAAAGAGACCCAATCTATGTGGCACCAACTTCCTTTCGAGTGCTGACTACCATTCAGGGTACGGACTTAGCTAAAACTAGCCAAGAGAACTCTCTGTTTGATAAGGTTCTCTCACTGAGGAGGAGTTACATGTTGCCAGTAGACTCGGACAAGGGTCCATGCTACTCGATGTTGCAAAATATCTATAGGTATTGAGTAAGCTGCCACGAGTACTAGATGGGTGTGCCACACTCTAGTACAATCCGGAGTTCTACAATTGGCTTTTATCCTCGTGAAGTGACATGGATTCGTAGATATACAATGACTTTTGTGACCCTGTATAGACAATATCAATATACACAAGCAATGATAGTCAAGCACAAGAAGAAGAGTTCGGTTCAACAAGCTAAGCTCCTCAGGTCCTCCTCTCACCACACATTTAGAAGTTGTGTGAACATTCCCGCCTCCAGGTGGAGGGCATGCAACCCTCATTACAACCATAGGAAGCCCTAACCAATATCTTTGATGGTGTAGACAGTGTACCATCCCTTTCTATACACCTTTCCCCCTTTCCAGTCTATCCTTCCGAGGATGAGCCCTGCCCCACTCCATGACAACCAGTCCATGCAACTTAGCATGAGCCAAGATCTGCTAATGGCTGGAGGCCAAATGAACATCATCATGGGGGCCATCCCTCTACAACAAACACTGCATGCCTCACCTCTCCCCTTCTCGTCATGTGCACTTGATAACCCACTGTATAATCCCTTCCATACGAACAATTTTATCCTGTCTCAAGGCCTAATCCTTGGTTTGCATATTGCAGGTCCCCCTACGATAGCCGACATGGAGCACCCAGTGTAGTTGGCTTGCAAGGATGCTATTCGTTGTCGAGGAAGCTTATAGCACAAGCTCCTCCGCCAGAACACTACGTAGCTACCTTAAAAGGTATACAAAGAAACAAGGCCCCAAGCAACACCGCCCCAGATGTAGGCCAAAAAATCCCAAGGCAGGGAAATAGAAGCTCAAGGGAGCACATGGGGCATGGCAACACCGGTCGTGCAGGCTCCCACCAAACGCTCGGACACTAAGTGCTCAAAAGAGGAGAGGGTAGCTCGAGACAAGCAGGGATTTGACGCATTGTTTAAAAGCATTCTGGAAACAGTTGCGGCCAGGGACTATACCATTCAGGTCCCGACCGACATTTTCCCCACCCAGCCTCACAAGAGCCCCTCACCAACACAGCCTCAGCCGCCTGATCACCCAGACTCGCCCCGCCTCATATAAATAGAGTAGCCCCATGTTGTATAAAAGGCTTATCAAATGCTACCTAGCCATGACTTTTTGTCTTTAAATGGTTAAGTGTTGACATGTTCCCTGATTGGATAGACTTTTCATATTTGCGTTTAATATATTTCACGTTTTTAGCAAAAGAAAAAGCTAATCAAGCGCAGGTGATAAGTATCTAAGTCAACATCATGGAATTCAGATAAGTGGTATCTCCTTGCATTGCACTAGTTTATTATAGTTGCAGCATATGCCATGCATGTACTCTCATGAAGTGACAAGTGGATGCAGGATGACATAGGTCTTTGTGCAAAAGTGTTCAATGCCCAAGTCACCGCAAGATCACCGACCCCAAAAAGAGCCGCGACAAAGCCATGTTGCCGAAAGCAAAAATCACCCGTGCGAGTGACCACATCGCATGGCCCAAAGCATGATCTTAACCACTTCCTTTTTCTAGGTTACACTCTGCACCGGGCACTCACGGCAGCTATTACCCCAATGGACCAACATCGCACTTTTCAAAGAGGGTTGCAATATCTCAAGTGTATCTCTCCATCTCAACAATTGCTTCTCTAACAACAAGGCTAGGGCACAATCATCACTGTAATATCCATTTCCTGACCCTTCGAAGCTTGACATTCTCCAACCCATTGAAAGGCTGATAGCCTCAACATATTGCAATGGTTGTACTCAGGCAAGTCCAAAAACAAAAGAAAAAAAAAGCACAAGAAAAAGAAAATGGAAAAGGAAAAATAAAAGAAAAGAAGAAAAAGATACAAGGCACCCATGATCACAACACAACACCTAGGGGTCCTCAAATTAGGCACATCCAGTGACCTTGGTCGACTGGCTCCGTCCCTAGTCCCCTAGCCCTTTAGCATCACCCATAATTGTTTAGGGCACATGAAGGGCAAGACATACCCAGGGAGCTTGCCTCGCCTATGGTTAGACCTGTCACTCTGACCCATTCGCACGATTCCCTCTTGCACTCTGCCTTAATACCATTGCAATCAATTGTAGTAAGCACCGCACGAATGGCCATGAAAAGTACACCGTCCTCATGAAGCAAGTCCAATAGCTCCCAGCTACCGAAAGTGCAGTGTCCCTATGTTCAATTATGCTACATCGTGCAGTCACAATGCAAAGGATGTCTCATACACCTTCACATATACTTCTTCTCAACATGAATAACTTTGCTTTATCCACACATTGTTACGAGAAACCAGCCCGTAGTCTTCTAACTACATAATATCTAAGTATGCACGAGCACTCACATAATATCTGTACCGAAATATATACACAGTTTGGGTCCTCAAGTGCAGGACAATACTCTTAGCTTTCTTAGAGTTTGACTTGTCTCCCAAACTAAGTGAACTATGTCTTGTGCACAATAGAGAAGACTAGCACTACCCCTAGGGCGAGACTAGCTATGAGAGGTTTTCAATTGCAGGTATTGAAGACTCCAACGAAAGTGTCGTTCACTCTTTATCGACACCTAATTTTTGAATTCTTATCCTTTATCATCCTGCAAGCCCGCCACGAATCCTCATGTGCAGAATCCCCAACAAACCAACACTTGTACTGGCCATCAGTGCAATCTTCAACAAAGAACAACCCTACCACCAACTCCATCAATCCTACCACCAGCCACCTAGGCCACCAACATGCCCCCAATGACCTTCCTCCACACCACCAACACTCATCCGTGGCAACCATCGACCTCTTCCACCCACGTCTTCAGTGCAAGCCAAAGCCTCCTACCTATGACGGTGAGTGCCATGGGACTAGCACTCATCTAGGAGGGGGGCAATGTTAACCGTCAGACGAATAAGGTGGAAAATTTAGAAAAGCTAAAGCAAAAGAAAAATGCCAAGGCAAAGTGAAATGGAAGATAAATGTGCCCCAAGAAAAATCTAGAAACACAAGAAGCACAGAAAAGTCCCAAATAAGGGAAAAAGGTGCACAAGGAAAAGCACAAGTCAATACTTTTGTAAAAGAGCGCAAGCGCATCATGATTTAATTTAAGGAGCGTCGGGCTCTCACCCGTGCAATTTGCAAATGTAGATGGGTGGTGGAAAGGAAGCTAGGAAGATAGAAGGACAATGGGAAAAATGGCCTAGGCCATGGCCGGCCATGTAAAAAAGGGGATCCAAAAGGGATTTAGGGTTTTGTATATAAAGTTGAAAAGTGAATGAGAAGCTCATTCTTATGTGTGGCCAAAAGTGGCTCTCCTCTTCTTCTTCTTCTTCTTCTTCTTGCTTACTTGAGCTTGTGCTTGAGAGAGGGAGCATGAGAGTGTGAGGGAGTGAGTGTACACTGTGAGGGTGAGGGACCGGGGAGGAGAAGCTCTCCATCTTCTCCTCTTCTCTTCTCTTCTCTTCTATTCTCTTATCTTGCTTGCGGCTATGGAGCTTGGAGCATGGAGCTTGAGGATGGACCTTGCTTGAAGCTTGCACTTGGATCGTGGAGCTACCGGAGAACGCAAGAGAGGAGGTAACTCGATCGTCATGGAGGTAAGCTCACTACACCCATAAGGTAGACATTGCGCGTCGGCTATGTGAGAGGTAGCCATGGCCGCTCGGCTTGAAACACTTGATCAATAAGCGGTCCGTAGGTCTCGGGGTAGAGCTTCCTAGCTCCCCTCCATTTTGGTTGGAAAAGCTAAAGCAAAAGAAAAGGCCAAGGCAAAGTGAAATGGAAGACAAAGGAGCGCCAAGAAAAATCTAGAAACACAAGAAGCGCATAAAAGTCCTAAATAAGGGAAAAAGGCGCACAAGGAAAAGCACAAGTCAATACTTTTGTAAAAGAGTGCAAGCGCATCATGATTTAATTTAAGGAGCATTGGGCTCTCACCCGTGCAATTTGTAAATGTAGACGGGCGATGGAAAGAAAGCTAGGAAGATAGAAGGACAATGGGAAAAAGGTCCTAGGCCACGGCCGGCCATGTAAAAAAGGGGATAAGGGAATGACCGCTCAAAAGGGATTTAGGGTTTTGTATATAAAGTTGAAAAGTAAATGAGAAGCTCATTATTGTGTGTGGCCAAAAGTGGCTCTCCTCTTCTTCTTCTTCTTCTTGTTCTAGGGACCGGCCCCATCATCGAACTAGTTAGTGATCAAGGCATATATTTTATTAATGAAGTGATTGCCCTTTTGCTATCCACCTTCTTGATTATCCATAGGAAATCCTCCCCATATTACCTTCAAGTGAATGGTTTAGAAAGAATCTACGAATAAGATCTTAGTAAATGTCTTGACTAAGGTAGTCTCTCTCTCCACCTCATGCACTAACTAGGACAATAAGCTCACGACAATGTTATGGGCCTATAGGACATCTTATAAGACGGTCGTAGGGTAGACACCATTCAAGCTAATCTATGGGATCAAAGCAATATTGCCAGTGGAGTTCTTCATTCCAAGCTTGAGATGTGGCAATACAAGAGAGTTGGGATGGAAAGGAATCATGGATGGAATGCCTGGTGGAGTTAGAATGCCTCTCTGAAACTTGACTCTTGGCAACTCATGCACTAATCTGCAAAAGAGGTGAGATTCAAGAGCTGGTTTAACAAGCATGTTAAATAACACAACTTTGAGTAGGGTGACCTAATGCTCGTGTACTCAATGAAGGGCCATAAGCAAAAGATGAAGTTCAGAGGATTGGGACCTTTCAAGGTCCGCAACATTAGTCAAACCGGAAATGTAGAGATCAAGACTCGCGAGAGAGCATAGGCTTCTTTAATGGTAGTCACCTCTAAAGGAGTACTACCCTCCAACGTACCCACTACACGAGCCTCCACCAATGCTGGATCCACATGTGAATGTAAGAGTAGCCACCATCACTGAGATAGAGGATGAGGACGATGAAGTAGTGGCACATGCATACTTGTGCATATTGGTCATTGGCCACAAGGCATATGCCTTTGATGCACTCATTGACAAGGAAGCTGACTATAATATCCTTACACACAATCACTAGACCCTCATTGGTTAGCCCCAGTTGCAACATACTAATGCTAAAATTAACCCATTTGGCGGGTAGTCTTATTCATTACTACTCGAAAAGTGCAAGATAGTGGTCTCTATCAAGATTGAAAGCCTACCAATGATATTCTATGCTATGCTTAACACCAAGGCCACTGGTAAGGATTTGTTGTTAGGATGTGCATTCAAGAAACAAGCACACTACACTGTCGACTACGAATCATAATGTATCCACCTTACCATTGGCAATGTTCAAATAGTGACACCTTTCAGCAAGGGTAGCATGGCTCCATCTAAGATCGCAATGCCATCGGTAGAGCAACTTAGTGCCAAGCCTAAGAAGGGGGGCCATGACTTATCCCAACCCATCACAACAAATCGGCCACAACCACCAATGAATGCACCCAAAACCACTAAGCAACTGCTAAATGGGTGCCCAAATGACAATCGTAGTCATGTAGAAGCCAATCCACACGAACTCATAATCCTAGAACCTCATGCCCTAGTCTTGGGAGACACAATTGGTGCTACAGGAACCGACGAACAACCAAGCTGCTATTATGAAGGGAACACTTGGATTTGGTTGCCCAAGTCCCCACATGGCACGTGTGTCCCTCAACCACCACTACCTTCCAACCCATCTCCATGAGACCATAACCCATCTAGGTATGAGAATTGAACTGACCCAAAAGGATCCAAACCCATCGAGCCTCAACAGGTCTATCCAAACCAACCACAATTAGTGCATGTCCTTGACCTAGGATCCAAGCACTTGGCTAATAGGTAATTTCCTTTGCAATACACACATTGCACATGAGGTTGTGTGGGCCTCCTTATCGTCTCTTACAACTTGGCCAACTCTAGCTTCATGTTTGCCAACTCTTGGTGGCTTTGGTCAACACCCTTTCCCTTGTCTTATGTGTTTTGGCTGGGTCTCTCGCATACTATATTTGGGCCTTTCCTACACATTAATAGCTTTGGATCTTTATCAACATATGCTCTCTTTCTCTATTGACTCTATTGAGTTGTAATGACTCTAAAGAGAGAGAGAGAGAGAGAAACACACACACAAAGTTGCAAGAGATACACAGTGAAGATAAGGGCCATGCACAAATACATACATATACACACATAGAGAGAGAGACACATACACACATGCATTACTTAATTTATTGATCAGTTAATAAATTAATTGCTAATTATTTTTAGTTAATTACTAAATAGAAATATAAAGAGAGAGGAGAGAGAGACAAAGAGAGAGAGAGAGACAAGTGAGCGAAGGAGAAACCGAGAAAATGTGTGTGTGTGTGTATGAGAGAGAGAGAGAGAGAGAGAGAGAGAGAGAGAGAGAGAGAGAGAGAGAAAGAAAGAAAGTTATATTAATGTCTTCTAAAGACCAAAACTGGCCTATGAGACAAACTGTGATACAACTGATGAGGTCTAGCTATCCAAAATAAAAGTGCTGAATGAAAAGCTAAAAACTGGAAATTGAAAATACGGTGCTGTGAGTGTGATAAGTGTCGTGTATGTGTATGTGCGTATGTAGCTCTGGTACTCCAGATAATGGCTACAAAAGGGGAACAAATGTCAGCTATGATAGGGGAACAACTGTTGGCTGTGATAAAGTGGTGCGATGTGTATATGTAACAGATGCAGGGAGATATACTATAGATCCAATGTGTCGAGTGTCGTCGGATCTCAGTCTGCTCTCGACGTAGATCAAGAATCCTTCGGATCTCCTGTCGGTGTGGCTGTGGGATCCGAAACCCACGGATCCTCGTGCGGCGTCGGGTACGTTGGTCCTCAGCCTGCTGTAGTGTGAGCCCAGAGGTCTGGCTGGAGGCTGGTACAGTAGCTCTCACTCTGTCAGTCTGAAAGAACTGTGTAAATTATGTGACTTACTATGACTTTTTTTTGGTCGAGAAGGGGGTTGCTAGCAACTCGACGAGAAGAGGGTTGCTTGCAACCCCTTCTTGAGATGAAAAATTTTTAAACAAGTCTCCTCCATCATTTCTTTGAGGAGACTTGTGAAATTTTTTTGTCAAATAGGGGGTTGCTAGCAATCCCTTCTCAGCAATTTTTTTTTCACAAATCCTCTCTTTAAAAAAAAAATCAATGAATATGGAGCTGTTAGCAACCCCTTCCCAACAAAAAAAAAATTCCCATAAGTCCCCTCAGAGAGATGGAGGCAACTTGTAAATTTTTTTCACTTAGAAGGGGTTGCTAGCAGCCCCTGTTTGGCGATAAAAAATTTCACATCCCCTTAGAGAGATGATGGAGGGAAGTTGTGATTCAAAGCTCTCTCTCTCTCTCTCTCTCTCTCTCTCTCTCTCTCTCTCTCTCTCTCTCTCTCTCTCTGAGAAGGGGTTGCTCACAACCCCTATTCAACAAATTTTTTTTACGTCCCCTTAGAGAGATAATTATAAAGTTACATAATCTCTCTCTCTCTCTCTGTGTCTCTCTCTCTCTCAGAAAAAGAGCAACATTGGTGATGGTGGTGGTGATGGTGGTGGTGGCAATGGAGGAGCAACATTGGTGCTTGTTATATGCCCAAAAGAAAAAGAGGACCAAGTGGACTATGTGGAGTAAAACTTGAGGTTGCCAAAAAAATCTTGCTCCAAAACCTCAATTCTCGCACGCACTCCATCCATGATGCCACCATCCCACTTGCAACCCAACGTGTATCTACTTATATAAAAGGTACTAGTGAAGCTCACTTGTATTAGTATGAGTCAATATAGCCTTGCCTAGCTTAAGAAAAAGCTAAATATCTTTTTTTTTGCTTAATATTTAATATGATTTTCATCTAATCACTTTATTAATACAATTTAGTTATTTAGTCCACTTTTATATTCAATCTAGTTCTACATATTTGAATCATGACTATATCTGACCTGCAAGCCCTGCTCAACCATTTGACCAACAGAAACCAGATTCTTGGTGATATTCGGGACATGAAATACATCAGACATGTATTTCTTTTTCCCATCCTGCATAGACAAGGGAATTTTTCCAATCTGCACAATAGGATGTGCAGTATCATCACTAGTCTCCACAAATCTTGGTTTTTCCATTTTCCTTGCATCCTCCATCCATTTTGCATGACTTGTCATGTGGTTTGATGCACCTGAGTCAACATACCATACATCGTTGCTTTCTTCTGCACTTGTCACAGAATTGTTCATGTGCTGCACCATAAACAAATGCTCATTTCTATCATCACCCTGTCTTCTAGAAGATGCATAATTCCCTTGTTGCAGTTTTCCATTCATGATGTCATTCTGCTTTTTATAGCAGTCTTTAGCCATATGACCCATTTTACCACAGTAGTAGCATTCAACATTACTGTTTGCATTTTGTCCTCTTTGCCATCCACCACGACCTCTTTGGCTCCCCCTGCCTCTAGAGTTACCACGTCCTCCTCCATAGGACTGGTTTTCTTGAGTTTGCTGCATATTCTGATTTCTATCACAGCCTCCAAATCGGCCTCCTCTACCTCTGCCTCTACCTCTTCCAGCATTTGAGTAGAAGACAGTTTCTTTTGAAGTTCCTCCTGAAGAAGATGCACCACCATTTCTTTGCTCCTAAAAAATTAGAAGAGCAATCAACTCCTCAAAATCAGGAAATCTTTCACGAACTGAAATGGATGTCCAAAACTGTGCATAATCCTTTTCTAGACCATTCAAGGTCACAGAAACTAAATCATCATCTTCCACTAGCGACCCAATGGAAGCAAGTGCATCTGCAATCTTCTTCACCTTCATGTGGTAGTCATTGATGCTCATATTTTCTCTTTGCACATTATGCAACTCTTGCTTGAGCTGCATTTTCCTGGCTTGAGTATTTGTGCTATACATTTTTGACAGAGTATCCCATGCCTCCTTTGGCGTACTTGCATCCTGAATATGCACAATCATAGAGTTTGAAATACTGATAGACAGCCAGTACATAACTTTCCTGGCTCTCTCATGCCATGCTTTGAATGCCTGCATTTGCTGTTGATTGGGAACATCAGGAAGAACTGGTTCTTCTTCATTTCCTACAACAAATTCCCAATATCCTTTTCCCATAAGGAAATTCGTCATTCTAAACTTCCATGCTTGGAAGTTGTTCTTGTCAAGCTTTTCAGTTACAATCTGTGAAAGAGAATCAGACGCCATTACAGAACACTGCAAAAAATTCTGTCACTGCAAAAAACACAGCTTCACCCTCACAAGGGCAAATCTGCAAAACTGGCGAAAGTGGTATTTGACCACACAGTCACTTCCTAGTGACGATTTTGCATCAACAGGACAAGGATGATTTTGTAACTCCCAATGTATCTACACACAAGCATACGATGCAATTTCTATAGTAACTTTTCACTGACCTGTAGAATAGTGGTCGCACAGCATAAAACTGGGCCTTTTCCTGAGTGCGTGCAGAAAACTCCCGTCTCTAAAACAGGCCCCGAAATGGCCTCAAATCAAAAAACAGGGTCGCCTAGGGCTAAAGTCCTTTCCCGTAGCATATACTGCGCTCTTGCTTCACCGCGAAGGGCGTCTCAACCTGAGACAATGCACTCTTGCAATTTTTGGCTGTGCAACCTGCAGAGATCTGCTCCCAAAACAGAAAATGAAAGCAATACTGCTCCTCTTACCAGAACACCGCGAGCTTGGCTTGCTTTCTTGAGCTCCTTACCACGAACAAGACTCTGATACCATGTCAAGATTGTGGGAGAGAAGGAAGGAGTCTCACTTGTAGCTTTCTTACTTGCACAATGGGGGAATATACACAAAGGTGGAGGTTGAAAACAGTTTTCCTCTTCTTAGTTGTGTAAGCCAAAAGAACTCAAGTACAAAGAAATACAAGAACCCTATATATGGGTCTCAAACCAAACTCAACTAACTAAGGTGGCATACTAACTGAGCCACGAACTAGAGTAGATAAGGATAGTTGTCATGTAGCTATTATTCATGGGCGGTGTGCCAACCGCATCTGCAACTGACACGTCGGTGACATAAATGCACAACGGTCACCCTGGCATGTCACGAGTGGAGCTCGATATCTCAACACACGTGCTCTTGCTCTCACTATATTAATATATGCATTTGTTCATTTTCCTCACTTTGGCACTCTACTTGTTCCTATAGAACTGCCTGCTTATGGAGAGTTGCATGGAGTTGGTTATGTAGCTTTGCCATATTTCTCCTTGCTTCGAGCACACTTTGTACCTTTACTTCCTATAGTTCTTTTGATAGATGTTCTCTTTGTTTCAACCTATTGACCTCAGTACAAGGATTTGGGCCATTAGCGACGCCGATTAGCGACGGCGGATAGTGGCGTCGCTATTGGCGTCGCTAATAGCGTCGCTATTTTTGTCGCCGCAGGGAAAAAACGTGGCCAGAACCCGAGCGCGGTTTTCATTTCTTTTGCTTCGAGTTTTGAGAGCGAGAGCGAGGGAGAGAGCGAAGGCTTTGTGAGAGAAGAAGAGGAAGAAGACTTGCCGTCGCGGCCGCGGCTGCCGCCACCGCCGTTGTTCGCAAAGGAGAGGAGGAGCCTTCATCGCAAAGAGAAGCCGCCCCACGCTCGCCATATCTCATTGGTGAGTCTCCCTCTCTCTTTCTTTTGCTTGTTCAAGGTTTAAATCACTCTCTTTTGCTTGTTTAGGAGAGGAAATGAAAGAGAAGGAGAGGGAGAGGGAGAGAGAGGGAGAGAAAGAGAGGGAGAGGGAGAGGGAGAGGGAGAGAAAGAGAAAGAGAAAGAGAGGGAGAGTGCATTCTCTCTCTCCCTCTCCCTTTTGCTTGTTTAATGTTTAAATCACTTTCTTTTTTGCTTGTTTAGGAGAGGAAATGAGAGAGTAAGAGAGAAAGAGAGGGAGAGGGAGAGGGAGAGGGAGACGGAGGAAATGAGAGAGGGAGAGGGAGAGAAAGAGAGGGAGAGGGAGGGAGAGTGCATTCTCTCTCTCCCTCTCCCTTTTGCTTGTTTAATGTTTAAATCACTTTCTTTTTTGCTTGTTTAGGAGAGGAAATAAGAGAGAAAGAGAGGGAGAGAAAGAGAGGGAGAGGGAGAGGGAGGGGAAGGAAATGAGAGAGGGAGAGAAAGAAAAAGAGAGGGAGAGTGCATTGTCTCTCTCCCTCTCCCTTTTGTTTGTTTAATGTTTAAATCACTTTATTTTTTGCTTGTTTAGGAAATGAGAGAGAAAGAGAGATAGAGAGCGAGAGAAAGAGAAAGAGAGGGAGAGGGAGGGAAAGGAAATGAGAGAGGGAGAGAAAGAGAAAGAGAGGGAGAGGGAGAGAAAGAGAAAGAGAAAGAGAAAGAGAGGGAGAGTGCATTCTCTCTCTCCCTCTCCCTTTTGCTTGTTTAATGTTTAAATCACTTTCTTTTTTGCTTGTTTAGGAGAGGAAACGAGAGAGTAAGAGAGAAAGAGAGGGAGAGGGAGAGGGAGAGGGAGAGGGAGAGGGAGGGGAAGGAAATTTAAGATAATAGACTTATCGATAATGGTATGCAATGTGCTTTGCCATGGGCCACGTACATTGGTGACTCTTTAAGATGGCTTAAAAATGGTCAATTCCTTCATAATGTCCAAGTAGGGGATCTAATTGTGATATGCATAATTCATTGTTTTTGTATTAACTTTATAGGCATACCAAATTAGAAATCATGTCAACTAGTCAACGGAAGGACTAAAAGAAAATGATACCCTAGCTAATGGTCATTACGGTACTTCATCAAAATGAACCCAAAAGTATTGTTATAGAAGAAGAAACCCTTAAATTGAGTATAGGATATTTTCTCTCAGGTCTTATGACTATGAGTAGAATTGATTGAAATAAATTTTATTACTATAGTTATTAAATTTCATAGATGGCGCGCATTAATTTTAAAATGGATTACTTATACTCAAAGCCGAGATATAACAAATAATTATCTACCGTGACAAACAAATCCTTGAGCATGATACAAGGCCGAGATATAACATCGGAAAATCTCTCAACTACTATATACAATGCAATATTTATGGTCAACTTGCAACTTGAGGTACATCTCCATAAAGCTATCCATTTAAGCCTCGTTTGCTGTAATGTAGATAAGATGGAAAACGAAGAAGGTCTTATTGTTCAAGACCGCGAGACGTATCTTAATCAACGTGTCCCATGTCCTTGCTCTCAATGCAAGTTGGTAATTAGATGAAAACGCCGATTGTCTATAGAACACGTACGACGATTTGGCGAGTTTCAATCTGTGATCATTGATCAGGCGATTGCGGATTTTCAGCAAACGGTAATTTGAAGTTAATATTAATCATGCATTGTACTCTCAAGCTAATTGAAAACCATACACAATAAGATTGGGTCTTGTTGGCAAATTTTCTATCCACGGGGGTGATGTCTCGACCCAAGGGGGAGTGCACCCTTTGCGGCCAATTAGAAGATTTCGTGGACGTGCGATGGATGGATTGCAGGAGCCAATCGACCACTCGCAAGGCCCATCTATACTGTCAATGCCAGAGGAGACAGACAACCTTCCCGACCTACCTACAATATTGGAGCCTGAGATGGAGGCAATGATCGATGCATTGATTCCCATGGATGTTGAGACATCTGACCCACTTAGAGAGGAAGCATCCATACCATTATATGATGGGTGCCGAGTATCTTGGTTGAAGACATTGCTTGCACTCTTAAGTGTGCAAGCAAAATACGGTTGGAGCGATACGAGTGTGACTGAGTTATTCAGGTACCTTGCACACAGGCTTCATTGATTTTTTTTAAACAGTATTATTGCAAACATTTGTGTTTTTTCAAGGTGTTTTATGATTTTTTTCAGGTTATTGAAATATCATATATTACCACCTGCAAAGACCATGCCTGAGTCTCGTGATGATGCACGACATGTTTTACGGAAGCTTGGCATGGACTACAATAACATCCATGTATGTATCAATGACTGCATATTGTTTCGAGATGAATACGAGACTATGGAGACATGTCCAAAGTGTGGTGCTCACAGGTACCGATAGGACTTGCAAGGGCAAACCATCCCTCAAAAAGTTCTTAGACACTTTCCGCTCATCCCCCGCATAAACCACATGTTTCGCACGTCTGCCATGGCAAGCTTGACAACGTGGCATGTGCAGAATAGGTCCACGGATGGAGTTCAACGAATATCAGCGGATTCGCGTGCATGGAGCCACATTGACTCTACCTTCCCAGGCTTTGCGCGAGAGCCAAGGAATCTTCGGCTTGGTCTCGCCATGGATGGTGTGAACCCATTCGGTCTGCGCTCGACTTCTTACAGTGTGTGGCCTATAGTGCTTGTCAACTACAACATCCCTCCATGGATTTCTACGAAGAAAGGACATCTCATCCTTAGCTTGCTCATCCCAGGCCGCTACAAAGTAAAAAATATGGACGTGTATCTTCGTCCATTGGTCGATGAGCTTAAGATTTTGTGGGAGGAGGGGGTCACGGTGCAAGATATGAGAATGCGCGATGGTTGGCGGTCAGCCAACATTCGAGCCATTCTCATGTGGATGATGCATGACTTTCCGGGATTGGGAGAGTGCTCAGGTGAGCAGACCTTTGTTCTCGCTTGTAATATCTATATTTTATTTCCTTTAATCAAGTATTCACTAGGTCGTGGCTCGCCTTACAGGTCTGGTTACCTCAGGTTATCATGCATGTCCATTGTGTGGGCCACAGTTAGACTCCCGAAGGTCACGAACCATGAAGAAGATGGTATATCAAGGACACGCCGCTTTCTTGTTGGAGGATCATGAACTCACGGAAGGTTTTCTTGGACGACCTCCAGCACATATGAACGCTGCAAGAAGCTGGTATGAGCTGAAAATGGTAAACCCGGAATCACATCCAAATGGAATGTGACGGTTCTCAGTTTTCTACGAGTTGCCATATTGGACCCACTTATAGGTCAACCGGTTATTGGATCCCATGCATATTTTCAAGAATGTGGGCAGCTTGCTATGGGACCACATCATAGGAAAGAGAGACACTATAGGGTCACGAATGGATTTAAAGGAGGTAGGTAAGATGGAGGCGCTTTGGCTGCAGTCGAGTGCTGAAGGGGGAGTGCAGCTTCCTTGCGCTCCCTGGGTTTTGTCTACCAAAGAAGAGCGCATTGTGAAGCAAGTAATCAAGTCTATCCGCACTCCGACGGGTATGATGTGTTCTCTCAGGTCCGCATTTTCTAAAGATGACCAAATGTCTGGGCTAAAATCCCATGATTGGCATAAGATATGTCAGGTTTGTGAACAGAATGGATTTTAATTAGCATGGACATTTTGCAATTTGAAAAGTGGCCATTATTCATAATGCTTTCTCATTTGTGGCAGTTTGTCCTACCGATCGCGATTGCGGGATGCCTTATTCCAGAAATTCGGGGGGCCATTTACAAGTTGTCGACTTTGGTGCAATGGATCTCACAGAAAGAGATTAAGACGTCCTCTATTGAATTCACAAGGCGGGGAGCAGTTGAGACGGTCTATCTCTTTGAGAAATACTTGCCCACTAGCATGCTCATGATATAAGTTCACCTTCTTGTGCATCTTGTGGACGAAGTGGAGATTGCTGGACCAGTCCATACGCGATGGATGTTCTTCCTGGAGCGCTTCATGAAAACCCTGAAAGGCTTTGTGCGACAACGAGCTCGTCCAGAAGGTAGCATGGTGGAAGGTTGGTTGGTGTCAGAGGCGTTAGTGCATATCTCACAATGGCTACCAACGGTGGAACCAGACAATGAAATGCTATGGACGCTGAAAGACGATGATAGGCTGACTGGAGATGTGGTGGTTGGAAATGGGGTAGAAAAAAGAATGGATGCCTCAATGGAAGAGAAGGTGAATCGCTTTTGTATGTTGCACCATGCCTCCATGGAGACGTGGCTCGCCAAGTACCAGATTGCAAGGCAAGATCGTGAGGAAGCGCGAGCTGAATTCCGACGCAGTACACGTCACCGACCGATTCGATATCCCGAAGGCATGGAGGAGATGCCGCGGTTTATGTCAACACGATGGTTGCATGGAGCCTTGACCGCAGCATCCAGCGAAGAGACAGAGGTCTCAAAGGAGGAGTGGGAGTTCTCGAGGGGATGTAGTCCAAAGGTAATGAGGGGTTTAGAATGTGTCGTATCTAAATTTGCTTGCTACATCTAATTTGAGTGTTTCAATGTGCAATACAAAATATATAGTGCAGCGTGGTCGCGCGGACGACATTTTCAGGTGGAGCGTATTGACAAAATGTGCTCCACAATGGACTGTGGTGTCATGGCAAGGTTTGAGCAAGAGAGCCGGCGACGAGCAACGGATCCGAACACGGTTGTGGATGAGATGGAGTATTTTGGGAACTTGCAAAGTATTATTACGGTGGATTACCGTAGCTTCTCCATGATACTATTCGATGTTGTGCAGTGGTTCAAAGTGGTACTTGGAGGAGCTGGAGCAACAGTTCGACGAGGTCCATTTGGATTTCTCGAAATAGATTCCGAAAAAAAATGGACGGATTTGTGCGACACCTTTGTGTTGCCGGCCCATTGTGAACATGTGCAAATAGTCATTTGCTTGCTAATTGTAATACGACATGGTTTATGTCACAATGGTTTGAACTCGCTTTGTAAGTGTTTGTGAACAGGTAACCTTCTATCCAAACCCCAGACAACCTTGATGGTGGTATGTTATACCTTCAACTCCTCGAGGTGAGAGAGTATATGATCAAAGCGATGTTCCAAGCATAGATGAAGAAAATATGCAAATAGAGGGGTTGATATTACAAGGGGTGGAGGCCACCGCAAGCTTGGAGCCCGCATCTGCTAATAATGATGGAAATACAGAAGTCGTAGAATTTTTTGAGAATGAGGCAGACTCGTTCTTTTGTGGTGACATGTCTATCGACCTTCCAGTGTATGCAGAGTTGTGTCAGGAGATTAACATGGGACCATAGAATACTTCATTCTTGGAGAATTGTATTACTCAATTCGTTGTTTAGATCTTCCATAAAGGTAGATAAGATATGCATTTTAAGAGCGATTTTTCAAAAATGATTTATATTACTGTGCTTTGTATAGTTTAAATTGATTATTATAACATCATTTTTTATTTGTGCAGGTGACATTTTCAGGATGAGTCGAGGGATGAGCGATGAGGAGTTTCAGGACATGATGGCACGCATGTCTCTAGATCAGCTCGCGAGATTCAGAGAGATGGCAGACCAGGAGCTGTCTCGTTCTTCGTCAGGGCGCTCTGCTAGATCTGCTTCAGCGCGATCAGATGCTTCAGCTTCGAGCAGATGATCTCGACGCTCATGACTTGGGCCAGAGGGAGGGACTGCAGGAGGATCAGGGGGGTGCTGCTATGGAGACACGGACGTGATGTCTCCGTCTCGTCGTTCAACTGGAGCTACGTCACCTCCAGGATTTGTCACACTTGTGGGGACGTCTACTCTAGTTACTCCGGCTTTTGCGCAGCCGTCGGCAGATGGCATGCCTTTTGATGGCACTCCTTTTGGTGGCACCCCCTTTGGTGGCACCCCTTTGAGTGGCACTCCGGGAGAGGGTACCCCCGTCGGTACACTGGATGTACATGGGTCTCCTGGATATGCCCAGGAGCGTGGACGGAGATGGGAGAGGGCCCATCTTAGGCAGACTCCTAGGGGTTATGGATACCTAGTGGATAGTAGGTCAGGAGTCATCATCATGAATGATGAGGGGAGGAGGGTGATGGCTCGCATGAGGGAGTTGTGCCAACAAGTTTTTCGGCACAACGTCCTGGATCATTGGAGGAACATACCGGAGGGGAGCAAGGACTACATAGTAGCATCCTTGCACGAGGAGTTTTCGGTGCCAGCTGCAGTAGATAGATTCTCTACGGGCTAGATGATGGATTGCATGCGTGCATACATGTCACATAGACGATTCGACGCACGCAAGGCAATCAAGAGTGGGGCTCCAAAGCTCGAGTGGTTAGATGCAGACGACTGGCGCCGACTGAGGGAGGAGGCTATAGATTCGCCAGGACGTTGGAGTCAGCAGCGGGAGGCGGCGAGGGCACGAATCGAGGCCGAATCGGTGCATCATCTTGGGAGTGGCGGCCACAGGACATATTTGGAGGACTTTGTAAGTTTCTCTTTTGTTTTGCTTATTTGTTTTTTTGAGTTATTCTTTGTATTGACAATCATGTTTCTAACAGTTAGCATTTTGTTTTCTTTGCAGCACTCCATTACAAATCGCGATCCGCAAGGCCTTGAGACTTGATATGCAGAGAGGCACGGTCTCAGGGCATTGATCGACCGATTGTATAGACGCGGCGGCCCTGTAAGTCACTCATCTTTCTTGTCCGTAGTTACCATGAGATATTTGGATGCATTATTGTATGGAGGATTGATATGTTGTTTCTTTTTCTGCAGAATCCGTTTGATGCTCCTTTGCGGCGGGACGAGCTTTCGGGGGACGAGGATTTGTAGCTCGCCCTTGGATCCTTAGAGCTCACACACCTTTAGTTTTTAGTCGCATGATCTATGTAGACATTTTCTATGTATTAGTGATATCGTTTCATGATTGTACCAATCGCATTTTATGCGATCATGTATTTATTTCATGTATCAGTTTTATGATTTCAGTATACATTCTTTTTGTTTGCAAGCACTTTGTATGCAGCAGTGCAGAAACTATTTTGTATGGCTCTCATATAGCACACAGTGCTATATGTGGCAGGGCAGCTTGCTGCCCTGCCACAAATTTTTTTTTTCTCTATTACCGTCACTATTTGCGTCGTAAATTTACTGCTCGTGTCACTATTGGCGTTGCTATAAGCGTCGCAACTTTACTGGTTGCGTCGCTATATGCGTCGCATTTGTGACGCATATAGCGACGCATATAGCGACACATATAGCGACGATTCTATGGCATCGTCAATAACGACGCTTTTTGGGACGACGGGGGCAAATTTTGTTTGTATTTTCGTCGCTTTAAACGTCGGTATAAGGTCTATATCTTGTAGTGCCTCCTTCTCTAGGCATTACTTGTCCTAAGACACGAGAGTACATTGTGCCTAGACTAGAGCAATGTGGCTCTCCCTTTCTTCATCATACAAGTCTTTTATACTTTATTCGTCTTTCCTTGCCTTTAAAGCTTCTTTTATTGCCATCAACTCCCTAGTTACTATAGACATCTGCCTTATTTTTTTATTGGCAGTAGTTTGTGAGAAGGCATTCTTTTCTTCTTCCAGCTCAACAAGTGCGGCATTTTTTTCTTCAGTCATCTTGTCAAGTTGGCTTTGCAGTTCTTTTGCCAGCTCATTGTACTCTTCTTTGTTGTGCATGGTTGAGGGCACCAAAGTAATTGATACTTCCAGGCGAGGTACCTTTGGCCCTTGGCACGATTCAGTATCAGCTACTACTATTGGGCTTTTAGTTCTTGTATAAGTGGGGCTCCTTTGCTTGGTACAAGTATGAGTTCTTACACTTTGCTCACGAGGTACTACACCAAAACCATGACATTGATTTCATTAACTGCCCCCTTGGTGGTTCCTTATGTTGAAGTGGATGTTAGGGCCATGATTGATGAGATTGCATATAGAGGAGCCTTTTCCTTGCCTTCTACCATTAGTGATATTTGTCCTGCATCTTCTGTGGTAGCATTAGTGCTTGGCACATCCTCCCTTTGTGGGTCTCATCATAGCTAACTCCTAAGATCAAGAGGGTTGCTCCACTAATCTTCTGATGGACAAGGCTATCTGATCCTTCTTCTCTTGTCAGTCTTTCTTGCTCTTCCTCTTGTCTCTTTTTGTGCTTCTCTTCAAGTTTCTTGGATTCCTCTTCCACCCTCTGCAATGATCTATTTTCTTATGTGATGGAATTGGTTCTCCTGATAGGGAACATTTTCAACGTGATCCTTCTTCTTTCTCCTTGGCTTGATAGCTCTAAGCCCTGCAATTTGATGACTATCCTTTCACTTGAGGTTTCTTGCATTGAGTAGAGAAATTGACTTCTTTCTCCTTAGCAACTTGTCTTGCCTTCTCTTGCTAATCTCTATTGAAATCCCCTAGTGAGAATGAGATGGGAGGGCTCACTGGAGTGATTGCTTGGGGTTTCCCTCCACTACCTCTTCTCTTTCGACCTCCCCCAAGGCTTCTTTGATTATGGCTGTCAACACCTCTCCAAACCTATGTTTGACGCCTTGGATACTGGTTTTTTCCTGTCTGACTCCACTATTGTAGCTAGAGACTCTCCTCGTACTGCCCTTGGTGCTACTGCTAGCACTTTTCCACCAATGTGCAGATTGTTTTTCAGATGTAAGTATTTCAATTTACCTCATCCAGTACATTTGCTACAAGGCTTTCTAGCAAGGGCTATTCTGTTCATGAGGGCGCTATATTAGCCAACTTAGCCAATTCCTTTTTTTAACACAAAAAAAGGGTCCATTACAAGAGAACAAGAAAAAAATGACAAAGGAAAAATGTACATAGAGTACAACAAGATGAGGAAAGACCTCATCTTATCCTATGCCCATAATCTTCCTAAGGAAGGCCGAAAGAATTTTGTTGAGAGACTTTTAGTGAGTAGATATGCAAGATTTTGGTCAATTGAGATCTTAATAATATCAATAGACTTATCCTCAATGACCTCTCTGATAAAGTGGTAACCTACTTCAATGTGGTTTGTCTTCACATGAAAGACCAGATTCATAACCAACTAAATAGCACTCATAGAGTTTGTATGTAGTGTAGAGCCCACATTAGTAATACCAAGTGGCCTAACTAGAGAGTCTCCTTGTAAGCCTTAGTGGTTGCAACATACTTTGCCTTTGTGTAGTAGTAGATAAAGAAAATAGAAAAACAAAGAGAGAAAAGAGAATGCACTTATCTCAAAGCTTGAAGAAGAATCCCTCACACTTCCCTCCCTTTTCTTCTTCTCCTTCACAGGTTTCCTCCTTCTCCTTTACACATATCTCCTCCTTCTTCGTCGATAGTGATGGCGGTCTCTCTCTCTCTCTCAACCTCCCTTGCTTTGATCTCTCTCACTACAAGATATAGGCCTTATACCAACGTTAAAAGCAACGAAAATGCAAATAACAAAATTTGCTCATGTTGTCGCAAAAAGTGTCGTTATTAGCGACGCTATAGAACAGTTGGTATCACCACCCCTATTGGCGTCGGTATCAGTGTCGCAAAATAGCGATGGTTTGCGATGTAAATAGTGACACGAGCAGTAAAATTTGCGACGTTAATAGCAACGGTAACAAGGAAAAAAAAAATTGTGGCAGGGCAACAAGTTGCCCTGTCACATATAGCACTGTGTGCTTTATTAGAGCCATACAAAATAGTTTCTGCACTATGTATAATGCGCTTGCAAACAAAAACAATGTATACTGAAATCATAACACTGATACATAAAATAATTACATGATTGCAAAGCTCGTCCCGCCGCAAAGGAGCATCGAACAGACTCTGCAAAAAAAGAAACAACACATTAGTCCACCATACAATAATGCATTCTAATTAAACATGGTAACTACAGACAAGAAAGATGAGTGACTTACAGGGCCGCCACGTCTATACAATCGGTCGATCAATGAAGTGAGACCGTGCCTCTCTGCATATCGAGTCTCAAGGCTAGTCGGATCGCGATTTGTAATGGAGTGCTGCAAAGAAAACAAAATGCTAACTGTTAGAAATATGATTGTTAGTACAAAGGATATTGCAAAAAAATAAACAAGCACAACAAAAGAAAAACTTACAAAGTTCTCCAAATATGTCCTGTGGCCGCCACTCCCAAGATAATGGACCACTCCGGCCTCGAGTTGTGCTCTCGTCGCCTCGTGCTGCTGACTCCAACATCCTAGAGAATCTGAAGCCTTCTCTCTCAGTCGTTGCCAGTCGTCTACATCTAACCACTCGGGCTTTGTAGCCCCACTCTTGATTGCCTTGCGTGCATCGGATCGTCTGTGTGACATATATGCACGCATGCAATCTATCATCCAACTCGTAGAGAATCTATCTACTGAGGCTGGAACCAGAAACTCCTCATGCAAGGATGCTACTATGTAGTCCTTGCTCCCCTCCGGTATGTTTTTCTAATGATCTAAGACGTTGTGCCAAAAAACTTGTTGGCACAACTCTCTCATGCGAACTATCACCCTCCTCCCCTCATCATTCATGATGATGGTTCCTGACCTACCATCAACTAAATATCCATATCCCGCTAGATTCTGCCTAAGATGGGTCCTCTCCCATCTGTGTCCACGCTCCTGGGCATATCCAGGAGACCCCTGTGCATCCAGTGTATGGACCGTGGTAATATCTCTCGGAGTGGCACCCATAGGGGTACCACCTACTGACAACTGAGCAAAAGCTGGAGTAACTGGAGTAGACGTCCCCACAAGTGTGACAAATCCCTGAGGTGACGCAACTCCAGCTGAACGATGAGACGGAGGCATCGCGTCCGTGCCTCCACAGTATCCACCCGAGCCTGAGCCACGCTCCCTGGAAGGGCCACGAGAGCGAGGAGTCGCACCTGTATTCCGTGTTGACTGCGGGCTCACTGCATCCGTATCTCTACAACATCCCTTTAACCTTGAAGCACTCCCTCCCTCTGGCCCAAGTCTGGAGCATCGAGCTCGTCTGCTTGAAGCTGAAGCATTCGATTGCACTGAAGTAGATCTAGCAAAGCGCCCTGACGAAGACCGAGACAGCTCCTGGTCTACCATATCTCTGAATCTGACGATTTGGTCTGGAGACATGCGTGTGAAGATATCCTATAACTCTTCATCGCTCATCCCTCGACTCATCCTGAAAATGTCACCTGCACAGATAAAAAATGATGTTAGAATAATCAATTTAAATCATATAGAGCACAATAATATAAACCATTTTTAAAAAAATCTCACTTAAAATGCATATCTTATGTACCCTTATAAGCGATTGGTCAATGAATTGAGTAAGTGGATGCTCCAAGTATGAAGTGTCCTATGGCCCCATGTCAATCTCTTGACACAACTCCGTATACACTGGAAGGTCGATAGACATGTCACCACAAAAGGATGAGTCCACCTCGTTCTCAAAGAATTCTTGGACTTCTATATTTCCATCATTGTTAGCCGTTGCTGGCTCCAAGCTTTCGACGGCCTCCACCCCTTGCAATATCGACCCCTCTATTTGCATATTATCTTCATCTATGCTCGGAACATCGCTTTGATCATATACTCTCACACTTCAGGGAGGTGAGGGTATAACATACCACCATCGAGGTTGTCGGGGGTTTGGATAGAAAATTACCTGTTCACAAATACATACAAGAGAGTTCAAACCATTGTGACATAAACCATGTCGTAATACAATTAGCAAATAAATGAGCCCATGCACCTATTCACAATGGGCCGACAACACAAAGGGGTTGCGCAAATCCATCCATTTTTTTTCGGAATCCATTTCGAGAAATCCAGATGGACCTCGTCGAACTGTTGCTCCAGCTCCTCCAAGTACCACTTTGAACCATTGCACATCGAATAGTATCATGGAGAAGCTACGATAATCCACTGTAACAATACTTTGCAAGTTCCCAAAATACTCCATCTCATCCACAACCGTGTTTGGATCCATTGCTCGTCACCAGCTCTCTTGCTCGAACCTTGCTATGATACCACAGTCCATTGTGGAGCGCATTTTGTCAATACGCTCCACGCGAAAATGCCGTCCGCGCGACCACGCTGTACTATATATTTTGTACTGTACATTGAAACACTCAAATTAGATGTCGTATATAAAATTTAGATACAACAAATTCTAAACCCCTCATCACCTTTGGACTACATCCCCTCGAGAATTCCCACTCCTCCATTGAGACCTCTGTCCCTTCGCGAGACACTGCGGTCAAAGCTCCATGCAAGCATCGTGTTGACATAAACCACGGCATCTCCTCCATGCCTTCGGGATATCGAATTGTCGATAACGTGTATTACGTCGGAATTCAGCTCGCACTTCCTCTCGATCTTGCCTAGCGATCTGGTACTTGGTGAGCCACGTTTCCACAGAGGCATGGTGCAACATACAAAAGCGATTCACCTTCTCCTCCATTGAGGCATCCATTCTTTTTTCTACCCCATTTCCAACCACCACATCTCCAGTCAGTCTATCATCATCTTTCAGCGACCATAGCCTTTCGTTGTCTAGATCCACCGTTGGTAGCCATTGTGAAATATACACTAGCGCCTCAGACACCAACCAACCTTCAGCCATGCTACCTTCTGGCCAAGCTCGTTGTCGCACAAAGCCTTTTAGGGTTTTCATGAAGCACTCCAAGAAGAAGATCCATCGTGTATGGATAGGTCCATCAATCTCCACTTCATCTACAAGATGTACAAGAAGGTGAATTTGTATCATGAGCATGCTGGTGGGCAGGTATTTCTTAAAGAGACAGACCGTCTCTACTTCTCCCCGCCTTGCAGATTCAATAGAGGACTTCTTAATCTCCTTCTGTGAGATCCATTGCACCAAAGTCGACAACTTGTAAATGGCCTCGCGTATTTTTGGAGTAAGACATCCTGTGATCGCGATCGGTAGTACAAACTGTCACAAATGAGAAAGCATTATGAATAATGGGTACACTCCAAATAGCAAAATGCGCACGCCAATTACAATCCATTCGTAGTACAAACCTGACATATCTTATGCCAGTCATGGGATTTTAGCCCTGATAATTGGTCGTCTTTAGAAAATGCGGACCTGAGAGAACGCATCATACCCGTCGGTGTGCGGATAGACTTGACTACTTGCTTCAAAATGCGCTCTTCTTTAGTGGACAAAACCCAAGGAGTGTGAGGAAGCTGCACGCGACCATCAGCACTCGACTGCGGCCAAAGCGTCTCCATCTTACCTACCTCCTTCAAATCCATTGGTGCTTCTATAGTGTCTCTCTTTCCTGTGATGTGGTCCCATAGCAAGCTGCCCACATTCTTGAAAATATGCATGGGATCCAACAAGTGGTTGACCTGTAAGTGGGTCCAATATGGGAACTCGTAGAAAACTGAGCGCCACATTCCGTTTGGATGTGATTCCGTGTGGACCATTTTCAGCTCGTACCAGCTTGCGGCGTTCATACGTGCTGGAGGTCATCCAAGGAAACCTTCCCTGAGTTCATGATCCTCTGGCAAGAAAGTAGCTTGTCCTTGATATACCATCTTCTTCATGGTTCGTGACCTTCGGAAGTCTAACTGTGGTCCACACAATGGACATGCATGATAACTAAGGTAACCAGACCTATTCCAACACTACGACCCAGTGAATACTTGCTTGAATGAGATAAAATATAGATATTACCAACGAGGACGGAGGCCTACTCACCTGAGCACTCTTCGAATCCCGGAAAGTCATGTATCGTCCATATGAGAATGGCTTGAATATTGGCTGACCACCGACCATCACGCCTGCTCATATCTTGCACAGTGACCCCCTCCTCCCACAAAATCTTGAGCTCATTAATGAATGGACGAAGATACACGTCCATATTTTTGACTTTGTAGCGGCCAGGGATGAGTAAGCTAAGGATGAGATGCCCTTTCTTCGTACAAATCCATGGAGGGATATTGTAGTTGACAAGGACTATAGGCCACACATTGTAAGAAGTTGAGCATAGATTGAATGGGTTTACGCTATCCATTGCAAGACCGAGCCGAAGATTCCTTGGCTCTCGGGCAAAGCCTGGGAAGGTAGAGTCAATGTGGTTCCATGCGCATGAATCCGTTGATATTTGTTGAACTCCATCTATGGACCTATTCTGCGCATGCCATGTTGTCAAGCTCGCCATGTCAGATGTACGAAACATGTGGTTTATGCGGGTGATAAGTGGAAAGTGTCTGAGAACTTTTTGAGGGATGGTTTGCCCTTGTAAGTCCTGTCGATACCTATAAGCACCACACTTTGGACGTCTCCATAGTCTCGTATTCTCCTCGAAACAATATACAATCATTGATACATGCATGGATGTTATTGTAGTCCATGCCAAGCTTTCGTAAAACATGTCGTGCATCATCATGAGACTCAGGCATGGTATTTGTAGATGGTAATATATGATATTTTAATAACCTGAAAAAAATCATAAAAAACCTTGAAAAAGCACAAATGTTTGTAATAATAGTGTCGAAAAAAAAATCAATGAAGAGTATGTACAAGGTATTTGAACAACTCGATTAGACTCATATCCCTCCACCCGTATTTTGCTTGCACACTTAAGAGTGCAAGCAGTGTCTTCAGGCGAGATACTCGGCACCCATCATATCATGGTATGGATGCTTCCTCTCTCCACTTGTGTGGGCACAAGGGTACCATCATATTTCACCCTCCCCCTCTCTATATTTGTGTATGCATCTACGTACAAAGGGTACAAATAAAAACAAAGAGAAGAGAAGCCAAATAGATAAATGTAACAATATGTGGGTATAATAGTCAGTGTTACAACTTCTCTTCTTCTTTACTACCCATATTTGCTATTGTACCCAAGTATTATGAAGGTAGATAGATAGATAGAAAAATAGATAGATAGATAGATAGATAGATAGATAGTATCATAGTACCCTAGTATGTACTACCTTGCACCTATTACATACTATCATAGTACCCTAGAACCTCATATCTACTGCATAATGCTTAAGGTACCCTAGCACCTGCTACATAGTATCATAGTACTGGGTACTTGGCACTATGATACTAGAGTACTAGGTGCTAGATACTAAGATGCTATGATATTATGTGCTAGGTACTGAGTACTAGGTACTAAATACTAGTGTTCTATGATACTATATGCTAGGTACTAGGTACTAGGTACTATATGCTAGGTACTACGTAGCCGTGGTCATAGTCGTAGTCATGGTTGTGGTCGTGGTCATGATTGTGGTCATGGTCGTGGTCATAGAAAAAGAGAGAGATGGAAGGAGAGGATAACAATCTAAGAAAAAAAAAGAATGATAACAGTTTGTTGTAACGTAGATAAAATGGAAAACGAAGAAGGTCCTGTTGTTTAAGATCGCGAGGCGTATCTTAATCAGCGTGTCCCATGTCCTTGCTCTCAATGCAAGCTGGCAATTAGACGAAAACGCCGATTGTCTATAGAACACGTACGATGATTTGGTGAGTTTCAATCTGAGATCATTGATCAGGCGATTGTGGATTTTCAGCGAACGGTAAGAAAAGTTAATATCAATGATGCATTGTACTCGCAAGCTAATTGAATACCATACACAATAAGATTGGGTCTTGCTGGCAAATTTTCTATCCAAGGAGGTGATGTCTCATCCCAAGGAGGAGTGCACCCTTTGTGGCCAATTAGAAGAGTACGTGGGCGTGCGATGGATGGAGTGTAAGAGCCAATCCACCACTTGCAAGGCCAATCGATACCATCAATGCCAGAGGAGACAGGCAACCTTCCAGACCTACCTACAATCTTGGAGCTTGAGATGGAGGCAACGATCGATGCATTGATTCCCATGGATGTCGAGACTTTTGATCTGGACTCATTCTTAGTACACACTATCATAGTACCCTAAGCTTATTCTAAGGTCCTATTTACTTTTCTCTCTTTCTCTCCCTCTCTCATTTCCTCTCCCTCCCTCATCCTGACCCTCTCTTTCTCTCTTTCCCTATTAGGTTTAATGATATTTATCTCTTTTTCTCTCTCCTCTCCCAATCTCATTTTTTTCTCTTTTTCTCTCTCCTCTCCCAATCTCATTTTTTTCTCTCCTCTCCCTCTCTCATTTCCCTTTCTCTCTTTCTCCCCCTCTCTCATTTCCTCTCCCTCCCTCACCCTAACCCTCTCTTTCTCTCTTTCTCTCTTTCCCTATTAGGTTTAATTATTTTTTTCTTTTTCTCTCTCCTCTCTCTCTCATTTCTTTTTCTCTCTCATCTCTCTCTCTCATTTCCCTTTCTCTCTTTCTCTCCCTCTCTCATTTCCTGTCCCTTCTCTCCCTCCCTCTTCCTCTCTCATTTCCTCCCTCTTCCTCTCTTTCTCTTTCTCTTCCCCTCTCTTTCTCTTTCTCTCCCTCCCTCTCCCTCTCCCTCTCATTTTCTCTCCCTCTCTCAATATACACAAATTAAACCCTAAATAAGTAAAAGAGAGAGAGAATGGACTCACAGTAAAGATTTGGCGAGGGTTTGGCAGCTCCTCTTCGGGACGGCGGCTCCTCCTCTCCTTCACGAACGGCGGCGGCGGCAGCGGCAAGCCTTCTTCCTCTCCCTCTCTCACCCTCTATGCAAAACGGTCGTTCTCTCTCTCTCTCTCTCTCTCTCGCTCTCCCTCTCGAAATGTCTCACGAATACGCAAAATGAAACGCGCTCGAGTTTTGGTCTACTTTTTTTTCCCTGTGAGGCGTCGCTATTTGCGTCACTAATGCGGCGCTAATAGCGATGCAAATAGCGACGCCGCTATTCCTGCGTTGCTACCCGCCGTTGTTATACTTGTGTTTCCTTGTAGTGTCTCCCTCTCTCTTTTGCTCTCTCGCTCTCGCTCATTTACAAACCTATAAAATGCCATGCTTAGGTTTCGAGGATTTTTTTCTCCCAAAACACCGTCATTATTAGTGTCGCTATTAGCATCACTATTTGCGTTGCTATGCTTCCATTTCCTTGTAGTGTATGCTAGCCTTTAATAGTTGCTCTTAAGAAAAGAAAGGGGCTATGTGCTATATGGAACATTCAAGTCAATTCTGCTTACACAGGTCCATGTGGTAAAAAGCAAATGACATATGGATTGGGCGCATTTGAGGAGGTGAACATGTGTGTTAGGACTTGTAATAGTAAGTAACTATATATATGTACTACCTTTGATACTTAGGAAATCAAATTGTATTGTTAATGTGAGGTAAGTTTGGAGGATACTTTCTCCTTATGGTGCCTTTCCTCTCTGTTAGACGCTCTGGAAATTAGGCTAAGTGTTGTTAATGTGAGATAGGTTTGTAGGATCCTTTCTCTCTCCTCCTTTGGGTGATTTATCTCTGTGCTGTCGACCGAAGGTGAGACCATAACTAAGAAAGTTAACTAATGTGTGGATTAAGAATATAAAGTCACATGAACTTGTGCATACGTTAATATTTCCAATGTTTTTAAACTGAACTTACACAATCTTTGGAACTCCAAAGAGTTTGTTTCAAGAACTCTCGAGCCGAGGCTCTAGAGGTTGCATTTGTCCGGTTGATGCAAGGAAAAACGAGAGGCAAGTGATAGGCTTAGGGCTATGTGAGACGGGGGAGAGGGGGTGGGGGCATGGAAGCGGACTCATGTGAATGTGTATGCATACGTGTTTAATGCGAAAGTTATGTATGTATGTTATGTATATTGTCTGCAGCGTGCGTGCGTGCATTTATGTGTCTGCCGATGGACAGTTGGTGGAAAGCGTATGACTGCTTAATGGAATTGACGTGAGTCTAGTGTAACACCTAAGGCCAGAAGACGGATTTCTACAGTGATTATTATTACGCAGCTGTTGCGTCGATCATCGTCGAAAAGGAAAACCCTAATCTTGAACGAACAGCTACTGTACTGGTAGGCTAGATAGGGAGAAGCCTTGCTCTCTCTCCACAAAGAAGGAAAATGGCCAGGCTCAGTCAGCCGGCTTTTATTCACCTCACGCCCGTGCCATCATCTTCTCGTCTGGCTGTGGCTTCGTACATTTGAATCCACAGGCGGCATCGCAGGGACCATCAAGGACAGGAAACGTTCCATCTCGTGTAATCTCCCGCATCTGCCCTTAATTTGATCGCCTCCCCCGCTCCCCCCCGCCCGGGGGGCCGACCTTCTTCCTCTCCTGATCTCTAGTCCATTTGTGCCGTAGTGATATTTCGCCGCCGCCGCCTCCTCCTCGTCCTCCTTCTTCTTCTCCTTCCTCTTCCTGATCTATTATAGTTCATTTGAGCCGTAGCAATTCACCGTTCAGCTGCACGATGCGCATCAGGAAGCGTCGCCCTACTGCCACGTCAGCGGATGGCGGCGATCCTAATCCTCCTCCTCTTGAGCAATGTTGTGGTGATGCTCAGAGTGATGGATGTACTGCGGTTGGGCGGCGCTGTCAATATCATTATGTGAAGGCCGAATCGCTGAGATCGGAACTGGTTCCTTCGGCAGCAGTAGCAGAGGAGAAGAAGAAGCCCAACTCCACAACTAGCGCTGCTGCTACTACCACTACTACTACTTCCGCCCCGCATGACAGATGCACTTACAACACACATATGAGCCGCCTCATCATGAGAAAGCAAAGGGAGGCTTCCCCCGTGGAAGATCCCAGGCGCACTACTGTCGCGACGAGTCAATTAGATGCAGGACCAAGGGGACTGCATCACACGAAGAAGGCTCCCGTTAGCACAGGATTAGAGCAGGAGATGAATTTCAGCAGCCTATTCTCGTCCCGGTCGGAGCCTAATAATTCCAGCTTCCGGCCAGCGGCTGCCGCGGCGCTAGCCGTACTCTCCGGCCAGGTACTTACAACCATCCACTCACTCATTAATCGTTTGTCTTATCATCTGGGCACCGTTATTTGCTTCGCTGTGCCCTCTTCTTTGGAATTTCTTTCAACAAATCATGATTCATGAGACAAGCTGATATTTCCTTCCCCCGCCAACTAGGAGAACAACTGTGACATCAAGCATACGTAACGTTCATGAAGTACTTGCGACAATCATGCACAATACAGAGTTTCTCAGCTGCAGTAATTTCTTTCTTCCTACATAACGAGAGGTCAATGTTATGATTTATAATTTCCACGTTACAGAAACTTTCTCGTTATACCAATTATTTACGTTGACGCTTAATCCACCTTGTCCCACTTCCCCGAAAACAAGTTCGAAATCTCAGGGATTGACGATCATCGTGTAGTTCAGAATTCCCTCCAAAGAATAGGTCAATATCAACTATTGATACAGGATTTCTTACGTAACTAGGTTTTAGCAATCCGGTAGCTGATATGGCCACTGGCTCTCCTGCACAGAACGTTAGGTTCCTGTTTAACTGTTTTCCAACCTTGATTTTCACTTGCTTTCATAAGCTTCTGTGATCCACAGGAAGAGATAGTTATAAGTTGATATTGTAATAAACGAGAGGGGAGTGCCACCATGCTGGTCATGCCATGGCTATTGCCGTCTCCCACAGAGACACAAGCAGGAGATCGTGACAAATGCTCATCCGCTCTCCCGAAACGAGCATTGCTCTCATAACTGCCCTTTAAGATGAAATGTTGGCAGAAAGTGGGTAAAGGACGTTTCTGGTCATTCGAATTACTTGTGAACTGCTATCGGAGAAAGCCACTGGATTTCGGCCATTCTGAGCAGACCTCACTCATTATGTTCTGAAATACTGTTGAATGTTTGATCATCGAGAGCTATTAGATTATATGGGCACTAATTCTCGATAGGTACATGCGTATCGTTGGGCCTCACTAGGAGCTTATGCATATTGTATGCAGTTTATCTGCATAAATTTGTGATTCTAGGACATGATATTAAAAAGATGCCTAAAGGGAAGTATCCAAGAATTGAAATCATGCGCCCATGTACACACCCACACGCGGAAACATGAAGATCATTGCATGATGATACACAATAATACGCGTCGCATGAGGATCATTGCAAGATGATACATATTGTAGTCGGTAATATTGGCCACATTCCGTCGTATTATAACTAACGTGTGAATTCTGCAAGACGACATGATTGTAGTCGGTAATATAATTGGTAACATTCGGTCGTATTATAACTAACCTGTGAATTCTACTTCTACTAAGTATTGGCATGTCACAGAGTAAGCATGAAGAGGAAGATCTAAATGTCGAATCAGATCTGGAGGGCATTCAAAGGTGAGTACCTGGCCGTCTAATTTGGCCTTCGAACATCGATATATGATGCTTTGCAGTAGTAACCGGCGGATACATTGTCCTTCTGAACTTTGCTGCTGCAAATATTTCAGGCACATTCCCTCGGGCTGGGCCATGCCTAGCTTGCAAGGTAGGGTAATCTACGTTCTTTTGTGACGTTTCAATTATGTGTTTTCATTAGAGCTGATTATAACTGTATGCAGGATTAAGGAGTTCGAGGTCCAGGTCGAGGTCTAATTCTCATTCTATGCCGAAGCCGCTGCAAAATGATGTTAGTCTCGCTGGCACGAAGAACAGTAATTCTTACAATTCTTTGCGAGACGAGGCGCAACTTATAAGCATGAGCTCGAGATCGTCAGAATCTGATGGTTCCCTGATGCAGGGCGTGCAGCAAGCATGTCGCCAAACTATAAATTGGCCTGAAGTAGCAGTCAAAACAGCTGGGCCTCATTGCAAGCTGCCTTTTACTCGATTTTATAAGGAAATCGCACCACTTGGGCAGTTGAATATGAAGATGGTCGTCCAAGTCGGGAAGATAAAAAGGACGCCGGAGGACTTACTTGTGAGAAGCAAAAGCGGCTTAGTAGACAACAACATTAAAGCTGATCAGAAGAGAGGGACAACATTTAGATCGTCCACTTGCTCAAGGGATGGCCCCAAGATAAAAAGGATGCCGGAGGATTTACTTGTAAGAATCAAAAGCGGATTAGTAGACAACAACATTAATAAAGCTGATCAGAAGAGAGAGACACCATTTAGATCGTCCACTTGCTCAAGCGATGGCTCCAAGATGCAGTTGCTGCAGACGTCGGATAAGCTGAAGATGAGCTTCCAGGAGGCCGATGGCAAGATCAACGGTAGTGGTAACTGTGGGATTAAGGCGTATCCATCAAAGTTCGCCGAGCAGAGCAGTAATATCAAGCCTGGCAGCGCTACTGCGACCAGGGAGAACGGAGCGGGTGATGGGGACGTACTCGATGATCAGCTACTGTGCCCAAGCACCAGCAGTATAAATATGGTAGCTACAGGCACGAACAATACTGTCAGCAAGGAGCGTGAGAGAAACGATGATTATATGATTGCAACAGCAGCAGGCTCGGACAAGTTAGGAAAGGGAAGCAATAATAAGTACCATATAATTGGCAAGCAAATTAGCACCCATGTTGAGGAGGCAAAGAGGATGAAGACGAAATTAGGAGAAGGATCAGCTGGTATGATGAGTGATGCTGGGACGTCGAGATGGCGGAAGAAGTGCCGGCCGGTTTTCCGCTCCATCAACGACATCCAGAGGAGGGCGCCCCTGCTTCATAACAATACTAATACTGATACTATTCATTATCATCATCCTGCAGCTGCCAGCGATGTTAATATTGACCATATAATTGATGTACCAGCCAGTATAAGTGATCATCGAGAATATGCAGCGGATACCACACAAGCTGATAATCATGCCAGTTCTACAGCGTCAGCTTGTGGCGCTGCATCTGTAAGGAACGATCAACATAATCCAAACAGTATCACTACTTCTCATATAGACATCCACTCATTAGACGTCCGCCGCAGCAATGGCGGCAAGCCAGACGACAATGTAGTACTAACTAAGAGGAAGAAGAAGAAGGAAAAGCCCAACAAAATTAATAAGTCGGTGATGACGATCATGGCCGTTGTAGCAGAGGCAGCTCATCAGGAGCAGCCGCTGATGATCAGCAGGCTGTCGAAGAAGAGCTGCAAGGCGGCGCATCGTCAATTATTATATCATCAGCATCTAGCAGCTGTTCAACAACCGGTCACACCTGATCGACATGATGCAGCCGCCTCTCATCGATCGCTGCCAGCCATCCAGTTGAATCTCGACACGTCATCTCCAGCTCATCATCATCCTCATCTTCATCAAGCTGGTGATTATAATAATAATGTAGAGTCGCAGCCCATTAACTGCCGCTGCTCCCTCAACGGCGATCCCTTTGAGTGGAGACCTGACTTCTCTCATTTCATCTGATCATTACGTATGTATGAATGCTTTAACATCTTGATCAATGATAAACCATTCATTAGCGTCGTCGCTTACGGTAAACAGTTAGTCGCGGTTATGATCGTGGCTGTCGTTCTTACGAGACGCTGCATCACCAGTTACAAGGTGCCTTGCTTTGCTAATAGTTTTTCATACATTCTACTAATTTCGTACAGCTCGCTTCCATATTGATTCATCTATCCTAACTTGCTAGGTTTAAGCACGCCGTTGGATGTAGCCGTAGCAGCTCTACAAACATGGAAATACAGTCTTAATGTTTAGCTATCATCAGATTTTGGCATGCAAATGTCTTAATGCAATGCAGTAATATAATGTCGAGAGTACCCTAGTGCGCCATGATCTTTGACAATAGTCAAGTATTGATATACTTGCACCGCATTCTTTCTAAAGGTCTTGTTCTTGATTTAGCCATCCAACAAATCCCTCCTAGGTTATGACTAGTTATTTAATGTGTTCCATCGATAATAATGCCAATATTCACCTAGACCTTCAAAAGGACCTTCACAAGCTAGCTAACCACTTTATATTTATTAGTGCGCTTACTTTAGTTGAAAACATGTTAAGTGTCTGAAATATACATAATTTGAAACATCCAAAAAGTGTTCAAAAGTCTATTGAGAAATGTGGACAAGAACATGGCACACCATAAAGCTCATCAATGAGACAAGGACTATAGAAGTTTGTTATGATTTTGGTGGAACTTAGTACATATAAATTAAATCCTTGAGCATTGTATATTACTACATTGCATGATATTTGAGCTATCCACTCCAAGCTTGATGAGTAAGAGCCATTGAAATGTTTCCTAGTGCTCCCAACTCTCTATTATTTGAAGATTCAGACATACCTATTTTATACCTGAAGCAAAGGGTGATTGTTACATACTTCTTCATAGACAAAAAGAAACTCACATGCAAGGATCTTATTAAAATAGTCATCCTCATTTGAGCGATGCACCCATGTTATTTTCATGTATAGAAAATGCTAACTTATCCTTTTGATCACATAGCCACCTTGAAACTAGCTACTTAGGGTTGTGGCAAAATGACTACAAAAGCTCCAATAAATGTGATATAGACATAGCAAGAATTGTATATCTCACTGTAAAGGAAGGGAGATTTTAGTGTCACTTGACAAAAATAATAGCCATTTTTAAAAAACACATCCAATATGAGACACTTTTTAAAGATAAAGTTTATGTTGCTTATGAGATGCCAAATTTTCATTAACCAATTGTGGAAGGGGGGGGGGAGAGAGAGAGTGTGTGTGTGTATAAGCGTGCGCGTGAATGTGCACGTGGCCTACACACACGTGTATGCATATGTGCGTGTTAACACTAGTCTTGTAATTTGCCACAAAAGTGGTAGCAAGTTACTTTAGTGGCTCAGGTTCTATTTGAGTATATTTGAAATAGCATGTGCATATGATACCAAAATTGTATGGGACTTTACCAATGTTATTAGATAGTAAAAGAAAAGTCTTGAAACACATTTTCAATGAATTCATTTTCTATAAAATTTGGATTTTCCAAAGTGCATGAAAATTGATAAAAACAACACATAGCAATGCTATTTGATGCTCTTAAAAAAGTTAACACTTTTTACCTTATTTCTATTCTCTTATTGGGACCTAGGTGCTCTGTGCTTAGGTTCTCTAGATGCTTCGCATCAATGTTCTCTCGGTGCTTTGCATTGGGATTCAAAGCACCAATGTCAATAGCAATTAAGATACTTTGCATCCTAAGGCACATTTCATGTGGCAAGAGGGTTCAACAAAAAGACCTTGTCATGAGAGACCCCAAATAAACCAACCATGAGAAACCCCAAAGCAACCAACTATTACATAGACCCCAAAGCTTTTGTGTTATGCATAAGTACTTACGTATTTAAGAATATAGCTTCTCATTACATGTATAAGCATGCTTTATAAAGATACTAAGATATCTAAATGATTATTCAATATGGTTGTAGGATGTATCTAAAATAAAATCAACAATATTGTTCACATAAATTTAACTTACGCATGCAATGCAACTAGTGCGGCAAGAGGGTGGTCATCTTGAAAAACATATGCTATTATCTATGTTATTAGTCTATTAACATCTACACATATATTAATATATTTAATTGGTATTATTAGCATAATTATTTTTACTTTTTAAATGTAAATTATTATACATATAAGCATTTTTATACTAATTCTTAATAATTAATCATTTTAGTACATGTTCATATTATAATATAAGTATAAGTATATATATATATATATATATATATATATATATATATATGTATATATATATAATGATAACACATTTTTAGCTATAGACTCTAAATAATATACTATATTTATTATAATACATGGATGCATTTATTATAATTAATATAAAATAACCCTATATATTATGCCACATGTGTATATAAAATATGCGTACATATATCAATAGTATAAGACAATAATATGGTTCATATATGTTATAAATTATACATTATATATATATTACAATAAATATACTACATAATATATTATAATAATCATAATATAATATTAGATATTATACCACATACATACAATAATAGTACATATATATATATATATATACACAATATTGTGTGTAGATCAAGGGGACACACATACACACAAATATATATTTACACATATCGCTCTCGATATGTGTACATATATATTTGTGTGTATGTGTGTGTGTGTCCCCTTGATCTACACACACACACACACACACACATATAGAGGGGGGGAGAGAAAGAGAGAGAGAGAGAGAGAGAAATGACCACTCGATCGAGGGATGGTGTTAAACATAATGCGGGGAGGCTCAACCAATAAGCTCACTACAATAAAAATGAGGCATAGAAGCGCATGTTAGACGCGCAAGGTCGGGCGCGTCTATAAGTGCGTGTAAATGTGCGTGTAAATAGACGCGAATTTTGCGTCTATATATCTGCGCAAATAGATGCTAATATAGACGCGCCAACAGACACACAATTATTTAACCACCTAAAATTACAATTCACATAATTAAAAAACCAAAGTTAATAATTATTTAACCACCTGAAATTGATTCTTGAGTATGCACGTGTGCGCATGATAAAAACCATAGATTTAAGAATACACATTGAATCATTGAATTAAAAAAATAGAGTTAATAATTAATTTTTCATTGCTCTCTAATGAATGGCAGTTCCTCCAGTTGACAAGCCTGATATAAGTAATTAGCGGCAAGCGACAGAAACCTTACAATTAGTAGCAAGCATTGCAATATGTATCTCGTAATTTCTCTACGTACTTGAAGATGATAAAAGATACTTCCTTTTTATTATGGAAAATTCAATTTAGCTTTAAACTTGACTATTGATTCTTGAGTATGCACGTGTGCGCATGATAAAAACCATAGAATTAGGAATACACATTGAATCAATAAGCAAATTAAGTATGTTACAGTGAATGATCCATCTCATCTTCAATGAGATTAGCCCTTTCTAAACTATCTACTTCTAGGTCTATGTTACCAAGAGGTAACGAAACAAATAAGTCTATCCCACGATCAGATGTGTTGCTATATTGCTCAATAACTTCATCAATATCATCGACAATCACATTATTGTCTTCTTCTGCATTTCCTTGAACATCCTCGCGAGATTCATCTTGTACTATATTATGTATATCATCCATTATGGTGTCATCATGCACATCATCATTAATTGTTGGATTGTCATCTGCTATCTCCATGTCGGTAATATTACCATATATTGGTTTTGAACGATTAGATATAGGGATGACATACCACCATCGGTTATTGTTTACCATTGGATGATACACAACCTGTATTTGAAAAACAAAAGCAAAATTAAACTTAAGTACTTATTATATTGTGTATATGTATCACATGTATACATATAAAAAAATTAGCCTTTGCATATATACCTGCTCGCATTGTTGAGGTAGTACTAATGTGTCATTCTTGTTTTGGTGAAATTTTGTAGAGTCAATGATTACAAAACCACTTGGATGATGTCTGATTGTGCAATGCTCACTATTTGTTACCACTTCTTTAAACCACTTCACATCCAGTACATATATAAAGAATCGTCTAAAGTCAAGCTTCAGAATATCTTGGATCAAGCCACAATAACCTTCCATGGTACCATTGGCATCCTCGAAGTGAGCAAGGACAACACAATCTTGGGTATTTCTCTTTTCATCTATACGTTGAGTTCGAAGATGTTTACCCTCACACCAAAGTACATTGAATAATGTGCACTAGTAGTAAAAGATAAAAGATCAAACATGTCAATTATTTATATAAAATAAAACTTATAGAAACAAATTAATTGATAGTATGTCTCACCTTTGATAAGCAACCTCGTGCGTATTCCCACTCTTCTTGAGATATATTAATTTCCTCCTCTTTTTCCATTCTCTCCATTTTCTCATGTAACCAATCTATATCAATATGACGTGGGAGCGCATTTAGATGATCTGAAATGAGACATTACGTCCATATCTAGTGTGAAATTCTTGTCTTTCGCTTTTTCTTCTTGCCTTTGCTTCATTATATAGTGTCACCCATTTGCTCATTACATCACTATTGAGCACACAAAAACTATTTAACTTACGAAGTTCTTCTTTTGTTAGCGCTTTACTCATTCCTTTTCCTTGAGGTACTATAGAGGTAATCCTCAAGTCTTCATCATCTTTCCATAGTCGTGGTTGAGAGGGATCCACTTCAGCAAGATATTCAGAGATATAAACAAGGGATGATTGCACTAACCAACCCTCAGCCATGCTTCCCTCAGGCTGTGCTTTTTGCCTCACAAAATATTTTAAGGTTTTCATGAAGTGCTCAAGAAAAAACATCCACCTTACATGAACTGCCCCACAAAGTGCGATCTCATCAATCAAATGTACGAGTAAATGTAATTGAGTAGTTAAAATGGATCGAGGAAAAATTTCCTCCACCAAACAAACCACCTCAATAGATAATACTCGAGCATCTTACAATGTGTTTGGATCAATTTCCTTCGAGCTCACATATCTGTCAAGATGTATGATGTGCTTGTTTATTTTTGTGTAGAAATTCAAAGATATATAATGAAAAAATACAATGTATACACACCTCACAAGCTCTCCCATCTTGTAAATGATATCACGTACATCTTTGGATACACAATGGGATATGCTAGTAGGAAGTATGAGCTAAATGTAAACAATATTCATAGATCAAATGATTAGTTGAGGAAAAAGTCATCATACCCCAAAGTTTACACATAGTTACTTCACTAATTACTATATTCATGGTTAGAGATACCCTTACTTGAATCATTTTGTGCCAATCGTGGGACTTCAAACCAGATAGTTGCTCCACACCTCTTTTCTTTTTCTTTATGAAGGCTCCCTTGAGACATCTCATACATCCTGTGGGTGTTCGAAAGCTATATATTTGTTCCTTCACTATTTTTTCCTCATTCTTTGACAACATCCAAGGTGCATGGGGTAGCTCAATCTTTCCTCTGGGTCCAATGCGTGGCCAGGCTCGTCTCATGCGACCAATGTTACGTAAATCCTCCCTTACATTAACTGAATCATGAGCCCCTAGTATCAAGTGTTTCCATAATATAGATACAACATTTTTGAATATGTGCATGGGGTCCAACAGGTGATTGATCTTGAGTTCAGTCCAGTACGGAAGACGAAAAAATATAGAGAACCTAACAAACAAATAATATATTATGTAAACAATTCATCATACTAAATACTTTAAAGTCAATTGAGAGAAATGCACTTCTTACCGACTCATGCCGAGTAGAGGGTGGCTGTCGGCATTAATCCATCTCTCCTTCCAATCTCGAATGGTTAGAGATTGTGGAGTCATTCCATTAGTAGGGAGAACATATTTGGGATGGTAAATAGGAAGAAATCGATGATTATTGTCGTAGATAACCTTCTTTAAACGTGCCGGCCTAGAGGAAACTTGAGAGGGACCGCAAATAGGACATGCATGATATCCTGACATGGTTAAACCTGAAAAAACAAGTGAATTAATAAAATGCAATTGATTCAAGTCTTGAATTTCAAATATAGAGTTATATACATGTACCTGAATACTCTCCGTATCCTGGAAAGTCGTGCATGGTCCACAACAACATGGCCTTCAATGTGAAATCTCTAGAGGATGCAGATGCACTTGTATCTTGCACCTCAATACCTTCTCATAATATTTCTAACTCTTCAATCAAAGGCTCTAAGTAAATGTCCATGTTTTTTACCTTGTGCTTTCCAGGAATCAGAAGCGACAACATTACATGTCCCTTTTTAATTGCCATGGATGGAGGAATATTATAGTTCACCAATACCACTGGCCATACACTGTATGATATGCTTTTGATGCCAAATGGATTGATTCCATCCATACCTAAACCAAATCTCAAATTTCTTGGCTCTTCTTTGAAAACGGGCCACAAATTATCTATATGTTGCCATGCCAGTGTGTCTGCAGGGATCCTCCATTTTCCATCACTTGAACGATGACTAGCATGCCATGACATGAGCTTTCCAATAGACTTACACTTGAACATAAGTTTTATACGTGGAACAATCGAAAAATGTCGCAAAACCTTACCAGGCACATCCATTGACTTCATCTCCACTTTGTATCTTGATTCGCTACAAACAGGACACTCTTGTGTGAACTCATGAATCCCATGAAATAAGATACAATAATTGACACATGCATGGATCTTGACATAATTGAGGCCTCCCAGAGATGTCAAGTAATGTCTTGCTTGCTCTCTCTTAGTTGGCAATTTGTTTCCTTTTGGAAGCATTTGTGATAATAACCTACATATATTTTTAAAAGTGAGTTAAAAAACCACCAACATATATTTTTGTTTGATTTCAAAATAGAAAAATTAATATTATGATTCATAAGCCAAACTGAATTGATACCTACTTCAATAACGCATCCAAACTGACATTACTCCATCCATAAATTGTTTGCAAGTTAAGTATCTCGAGGGACGCACAAAGAACGGAGTATGTACAACCTTTATACAACGGAGTAGATGATGCTACATATAGTGGATCATCTGGCTTCATAGAGTGACCTTCTCCCTGAACCGGTTGCGAAAATAGATGGTGTACCATGTTGTCCAAAATCTCATCCTCTACGACTTGATGGGGCATTTCATGAGGGCTACTATCATGGTCTTCAGTCTCTACTCTTCTTGAAGACTCTGCCTCCTCGCCCCGACGTTTTGCAGCCTCTCGACGCCCGGGAGGGAGCATCTGAGGATGTGGCACCGCATCCTACTCAACCACAAAAGGGAGTTTCATGTACGTTGATATATAATTCCCATAACATAGACTAGCAATCTTAGTGGTAAAAAAAAACAATGAATACCGATGATTTTTCCCGGTCCCATTCTCCATACAAACTGAGGTGTGACATTGCAATTCGACGTACTCGAAAAATACACCCTCGACAACGATCACATATGCATTTAATTTTTCGCCGTAGCCATGCATCTCGATTATGAAGACACAATGTTTCATCCTCACTTGAGGATGTGCTCATTGACTCATCAGCTTGCACCACACTAGGTGATGATGACGTCGACATGATTAAACCTAATTTATGACAATATCAAAATATTTGTCATTCATATGTTTACATAAGATCTCAATTTTAAATACACAAAAATCATCATAAATACATTAAAACTTATGATAAGAATTCACTATCAAAACTTATCTTAAAAACAAAAAATTATGATAAAGCCTAAATGCGCATCTATATCAGCGTTTACCTACGCGTCTATATTGGCGTCTATTTTCGCGTCTATACTCGCATCTACCTGAACAATAGACGCGCATATACACGCAAAAATAGACGCACACGTCAAAATTCAAACCATACTTAAATCATTTCTTTTCAAACTGCGCCTTTCCTTTCCTGCGTTTTTTGTATTTCTGAAGCTTGAGTTTAGCCGACATGTAGTCTCTTCATGCCTCACCTAGTCTCTTCATGCCTCACCTCCTCATGACTCACCTCTTCTTTCATTTCAAACACACAAGAAGGGAAAAAGGAAAGCCAAGGAGAGGAAGAAAGAGAGAACAAGAGAGAGGAGAACAAGAAGAAGCAGTAAGCAAGCAAGCAAGCATCAAGGGAGGGTAACTTACCAAGGAGAGGAAGAATGAGAAGGAAGAAGCGCCACCACCCGCCACACCAAACACCCAAGGTGACTCTCTCTCTCTCTCTCTCTCTCTCTCTCTCTCTCTCTCTCTCTCTTTGTTTCTCTCTTTCTCTCTCTACTCTGTCTATGTATTTAGGATCTGTGATTCCATTATGTATTGCATTTTGTAAATCATCAATGGCAGTCGTTGGGCTAAAATCAGCCGACCGAGCGCGTCTGATAGCGCGTCTACATTTCAGTGTAGACGCAGATATAGACGCGAAAAATGTTTTCTCTCATAGCGTCTGAGGACGCATCTTAGAGCGTGTGTGCTGGCGCGTGTGCTCTGCAGTCTATACGCGATGATACACGCGCTGGACAGAAGGTTGACCTGCAGACTACACGCGATTATACACACACATTGACCTGGAATGTGCATCTAACAGCGCGTCTGTGCTGCATCTTAGATGCGAAGATAGATGCGCTGGACAGAAGGTTTACTTTGGAGCGCGTCTGAGGGCGCGTCTAACCTGCAATTTAGACGCGGGGATACAGGTGCCAGGTCTCCCAGTTCTGATAGTAAACAATATATTTTTGCAATGATGAATGTGACTAATCCTATGTTTGTGTTTATCAGTTTTCTTGTTTATGAGAAGCATTAGCACTTAAGTTTTATGTTCAATGTCTAAAGAAAGCTCTTTGAAAATGTATGTAATATATGATTTTTTGTATGCAAATAAATTTATCTTTTTCCTGTGTTTTTTTTACAGATATCGTATCCTGGTTCATCTAGCAATGACCCGGATTTGGATCGCATGAATGATACATTAGCCTCCTTTGGTAGGGGGGTCAATGCATTTTTTGGAGGTTTTCCTAGTAGGGAAGACTTCATGGGAGAGATGACGAGACACCTTGGCCGCTCTCCCACAGTGGACGAGATGTTCAGTATCATGTCTGGGACGCCTCTGACGTCTTTTCTTGGCACTACTTCCCAGACTCCACATGCAAGTACTCCACATGCAGGTACTCCATATACATGTAATCCATATGCAGGTACTCCACGTGCTCCACGTGCATCGGCTGAAGCACAAGCATCTGCAAAAGCACGTGCATCTGCAGAAGCTCATGCGTCCAGCGAGGCAGAGGGTAGTCGACAGAGAGGGGGGAGGGAGAGTCGAGGGGGAGGACAAGGCTTGTGTGGGGGTTGCCTAGGAGGTGGCGAGCGATCACCCTCACTAGTAGATCACGTAGAGGGATGATGAGGGAAGGGATGTAATGGCGTACATGAGGAGTGTCGTGCATGCGACGTATAAAGATTGTTTCATTGTCTTCAAAAATCAGAAAAGCGGCTTGTGGCAGGAGGTGTTGAGGGTAGTACATAGGAGGTACCCAAATCCTGAGGGTCAGCGATTCTCGGATGATTGGGGATGCACAAAAGTGAGGGATATACTTCACAACAAAAGATCCCACCTCATGACACATGCCAAGGACTCACTGCAGAGGCAGGAGGAGGGGCATGGAGCCTATAGCCAACCACCTATGTGCCACCGCATAGAGTGGAAGAAAGCCAAGAAGAAAGCAGCAGAGAAAGTGAAGAGTCGCCAGCACGCAGAGGCGCGACGGATCCAAATGGAAACAATGGGATCGTTGCATTATAGATTGGGCGGCAGAGAGTCGCGGGAGGCAGAGTTTGTAAGTATATTTTGATTTCTAGTTTTTTTTAAATTTATATTTCTTTCAATTCTTTACATATTTTATTCTAATATATTATGACTCATAATTGTTTGTATATATCTAAATGTTTTACAGACTACCATCGTTGGTAGGATACCTACTCCTAGAGAGGTAGGTTACCATCGAGGCCATAACCGTGCAGCCACATAGCTTCACTTCTATGAGGAGGGTCTCATCACTGAGGACCAATACAACTGGGCCATGAGGATTCGACAGCCAAAGGAGGTATGTTTTTCTTACTTTCCTATTAAAAGTATAGCTAATTATAACTTTTTCTCCACCTTGTCTATGTAAGCAACCCTGATCTTTTGTGTGTGTAGGCAAACCCGAATGTGGAGCATAGCGAGGAGGGGGATAGCGACGCTAGTAGCCATGGTGGTACTAGCAAAGATGTTTCCTCTTTAGATTCGTAGAGGAGCACCATACCTCCTCATGAGGCCTGTAAATGCTTTTGATATATAATGAATACATGGACTTTTATTTTCAATTCTCGTGCCTGTAAGATACATTGTCTTTTTCCCAAATGCACAATCTGATGTCTGGGAGGGGAAAAAGAAAAACCAGGCTCCCTGGTTTTATTTTCCAGTTCTGTTTTGCGCGTCTATCCGCACGTCTAAATTGCAGATAATTCGCATTTGTACGCGCGTCTATAGTACAGACTACGCGCGCTTCATAATTCAAATTTAAAAAAGAAATTATTTTTTTTTAAAAAAGAACATTTTTTGTTTTCCGTTCGCGTCTACCAGTGCTTGTAAAAACGTGTCTACTAGCGTGTCTATATGCGCGTGTATATGTGTGTCTATTGTGCGTCTATTTGTGCGTGTAAATTCGTTGATACATGCGATTATAGACACGGAATGGTAGACGTGCAAATAGACGGGTGGATAGACGCACCGTAAGAATTTCTCTATATTCAAAAATCGCGTCTAAATGTGCGTCTATGAGGCCTTTTTGTTGTAGTGAAGGGGAGAAGGATGGGGGATACATGGCATTCCCTAGAGTGCCCAAGAGATTTTACACTAGTTTTTCACATAAGCACACACATAGAGGAGGTTTAGGGTGGCCAATAGGATTAAAAAATGACATTAAAGGTGACTCCATATGAAACCAATTGATGAGGGGCAAGCAATTCAATTGGGTGAGGTTAGAAAATGTGCATGTTGATTAACAGTCTTCAAGAGGCCTAGCATAAGGCCATGATTGAGAGGACACTATGTAAGACATCATCACAAAGATTCCAACACCTAACCAAGTGAGGTGCACACAATTGGCCACACAAGCTCACTATGAAGTAGTATATAAATTGATCTCTTAATGTAGCTCAACCCTCACCCATGTGTGTGTGTGTGGGTGTGATATCTCCTTGCATGTGCCACAAAAGTAGTGCTTCATTACCTCTTTTTTCCATTGATCAAGATAGACATCATGGAGATGAGATAAGTCTTGAGTTGGGAGGGCACGATGAGGGGATGGAATGCAATGTGGAGAATAGAGGAGATGCCAATGTTAAGGATTGCAAAGATACACGAGCATGTTGAGAGAGGTCCTAATGATGATGATCTACACTAAGAATAATATGCACTTGCTCTCCATCTTCTCTGTGTGTGTGTGTGTGTGTGTGTGTGTGTGTGTGTGTGTGTATAGTATTTTGAAAAGGGTTTTACATTGAAATTTATAAGCCAAAAGCACCATACATGAAACATGAAGCAAATGAGTTATGACAACATCGATACGATGCAAGCTTCATCACTTGTGAACATTTTACATTACACTTGAGAAAAGCAGGCATTTAAAGGAGAAGATATAACACAAAAGCGTCATCCACAAACCCTGAGGCACATGAACAATGAGAGCTATTGGGTGCAAGCTTCATCACCTGAAAACATGCATTACAAAACTTACTAAGATTACTACAAGTAAAGACTACAATTTCCATGAGCAATTTATTATGGATGTACATCAATGGGTTACATTAAGCTTAAGGTTAAACTGCTTGAATGAAAATAAGATGTCTCCAAAACACTAAAATTCAAGAGAGTGCATTGAATGTACCACTATAAGTTTTAAACTAGTGATCCTTAGAGAAGGGCGGCTCACAATAGATACATATAAACTAGAAAATCGCTTTGGGCTCATGTTGCAATCCATTTTTATGAGTACTTATAACATTAGAAGATGCAACCACATCTCATAGACTTAACATATTTCAACACCGAACTTCCATAGAAAATTCAAAGAACTATATACATGCAACACTACAATGCCAAAATACCACACATTAGACACCATTGCAATTCAAAGAAATGTGGGTTTGACATGCAACATGCTTAGCTAGATACATTGTGATATCTTGACCCCACACCATGGCTCTATGACAATGTGGCCATGTTAAAAGAAGATACTTCTACCGCCACAAACACTTTGCTCCAGAAGCAATGCAAGCAACCACCCTATCTCTGACCATTAAAAAATGATATGCCTCTACCCACTTCATTTATTCATGTGTAGTGATGAGCTTTGTGTTGTGTGTGAAAAATGGCGGATGTCCTAAGAAATGACACATAGAGAGAGCCATGCCAAATGTGATGTGAGCTTGCCTTGCTCAGCACAAAGAGAAGAAGGAAAAGACAATTCTTCATGTTCCTAGCACTAGTGAGTACACATTATGAAGCCATCTATCCTTAGTTTTAGCATAGTCTAGCTCAACACATAGAGATTGAAACTATTCAACCATAGGAACTATCTGCTTTGCTCCCAATCAACACCATGCTAGTTGAAGATTGGGTGACTTCCTACAAACACCACCAATCAAACCATGTCCTATAGCTCTTTTGGCCCTCACCTCTCCAACACTGATAGCCACCAAATTGGGGCCATGTGGAGTAACAACAACTCATTCCCTTTGGAGAAGGCAAACAAAGGACTCTATAGAAGGGGATTCATACTCTCTGCCTTTTTTTCAAAAGTTAGTTTTCCTAGTCATTGACAAGTGATATTTAAAATCACCATGTTTACTATATAAACTAAATCAAACACTATCACAAGGAAGAGTAGGGTTAGGGCTACATGAGGTAGTTCTATGCATTGGTGATTGCCTTAGTGCCCTCAGAGAGACAATGAGCTCGCTAGAGAGCAAGAGGTAGACAACCATTTGGATCTCCTAGGAGGTGATGGTGGGCTTTTTGTTGTAGCCAACAAGGTGGAAGGCCTTTTGCAGAGTTTCTCAGAGTTGTCATTGATGAAGGAGTTCATTATGCCTATGGCTTTAAAGGAGATACTAATGTCGAGATGCACAAGTGCATGTGAGGAAGCAAGCTTTTTGAGCTAGCTTTTCTAGGCAACCTTTATTTCTTGTTCCGCATAGTCCACTTATTCCTCCTCTTCTCCTAGGCATATATTAAGCACCACTACTGCCCCCCCTCCCCCCCCCCCCCCCCCCCCACCCCCACCACAGCCACTACCAATTCCACCATCACTACTACTACCACCACCACCATCGCCACCACCTTCACCACCACCACTACCCCTATTAGCGCCTCCACCACCGCTATCACTACCGCCTCCATTGCTTCTAGCACCACCGTCCCCAACCATGTTTCTCCCCCCATGTTAATTACTTCAAGTACACGTCTCTTTCTCTCTCTATTCCCCATCTTACACCAATTTTCTCTCTATTTTCAGCCATGTGTGTGTGTGTGTGTGTGTGTCCTAGTCCCATGTAGCAATCTCTCTCTCTCTCTCTCTCTCTCTCTCTCTCTCTCTCTCTCTCTCTCTCTCTCTCTCTCTCTCTATGTGTGTGTCCTTGTGTTGCTCACAGACACACACACACACGCACGCACGCACACACACACGCGCGCGTGCGCGCACACACACACACACTCACTCACTCACACACACACACACACTCTCTCTCAATTTTGCAAGGGGGATCAACCATTCGTTTTTCACAGCAACTCTCTTAATTTCACAAGGTTCAAGGGTTTGCATGAGGTACATTATCTTAGACACTTTTATTTATTAATATCAAGACGAAAATAATATCACATTGTTACTCCCACATGCATATATACATTCACGTATTTATCACTTTTATGTGCATGATTTGCTATTACATCCTCATATATCACTTCCATTGTGCACTCATAAGTGAAATTGCATCAAACACATTTGTCATACTTTCAATTCAACATTATTGTGTTGACTTACTATAAGAGGATACGATATCAAACAGTTTGTTACACTTACAGTAATAATGAACGATATCTATTGCTTTTCACATTGTTCGAATAATTAATATCCAAACAACAATATTACCTCATCATTACTCAATGCATTGTGCACATATCTTAACTAATTTTCATTAATTAGTTTCTACTAATTCTTACCAATTAACTCATTATTATTAATTAACTTTTTAATTACTATCAAATTTTTATTTAAAAATTATTACTTATTAACTAATTATTATTAACTAATCTTATAATTATTAACTAAGATTTATTATCAAGTTAATTTTATAAATTATTAACTTATTATTAATTATAGCGATTAAGAAATTAATAATTAGTTTTTATATTTTATTTAATAGCTAATTTCTATTTACAAAATAATTCATTAACTAACTATTATTAACTAATTTTATAATTATTAACTAGTTTTTATTAACAAACTATTACTTATTAACTAGTAAATTGAGTTACTTATTATTAATCAATTTTAATTAGTAGATTATTACTTATGAAATAAAAAATTAATTAATTATTAATTATTAATTATTAATTAACCTATTAGTTATTTAAGTGATTAATAAATTAATTAAGAATATAAAAAATCTTAAAATTAACTAATTAGTTGATAAATAATAATCACTTACTTACTTAAGTAACTATTTATTTAATGAATTTTATCTCATTATAAATTTTATTTAACTAATCCTTAACAAATTAAACTAATCAAGGGGTATGCCCTTACAAGGGAAATTTTTTTTGACCTATATACATATATATATATATATATATATGTAAGGACGTCAGTGGTGGTGGTATCAACAATGGTAGACAAGCATGGGTAACACGCGTGGGTGACAATTCAGGCAGGCACTACAGTACGAGAGAGAGAGAGAGAGAGAGGAAAATAATTTATTTTTTTCTTAAGTACTTATAAAATAGTGAATTAAAAATTAATTTAAATAATTAAAAAGTAGTTAATTAATATTAAAATGATTTAAAGTTAGTTATTTTAATTAGTTAATTAGTGATCAATAGTATTGATTGATTAATTAGTTACTTTAATTAGTTTATGATTTATCACTAATATATAAAATTAAATATTTAGCTATATTAAATAACTAATCAAAAAATTAGTAATATAAATATATTTTTAATAATTAACTACTAACTAGTAATTAATTATATAATTAATTAAATGAATAATTATTAGTTTTTAATTATTATTTATTAATTGCTTTCTTATTACTACTTATTATTTAATATATAAAATTAAAAACTGGATATATTAATTAATTATTTAAATCAAAAATAAAATCAATTTAATTAATTAAAAGTAAACTTAATTAATTAATATTAATACTAATTTAAATTATTTATCTAAGTTAGTTGATTAGTTTTAAGTAGTTAGTTAATAAAAACTAAAATTTATAAGTTTATTTAAAAATCAATGAATATTAACTTCATAATTACTAATTAGTTAATAAGTATAGCAATTAATTAATTATTTTATTAAATAAAATTAATTAATTAATTATAAATTTAAGAAATTGGATACAGTAATTATATTGAAATTAAATAATACTTTAAATTAGTTAATTAAAATCACATATATTAATTAATATCAAAATTATTTATCCTAATTAATTAAATAATGATTTTAATTAGTGATTGAATTAGTAATTAAATTAATAAGTTTAGTTTAAAATCAATTAATATTAAGTAAATCATTACTAGTTAGTTAATAAATTTAGCAATTAATTAATTGGTTTATTGGTTTACTAAATTTATTAACTCATCAATTAATTAGGTTATCAAATGAATCAATTAGTTTATGACATTTACTTATTAGCTAGGTTATCAAATTAATCAAGTAATTAGTTAGTTATTTTTTAATCGTATATACTAGTTAGTTAATAAATCTAGCAATTAATTAATTGGTTTATTGGTTTACTAAATTTATTAACTCATCAATTAATTAGGTTATCAAATGAATCAATTAGTTTATGAGATTTACTTATTAGCTAGGTTATCAAATTAATCAAGTAATTAGTTAGTTATTTTTTAATCATATATTTAATTCATGTATCAAATATTAATATAATTTTTTAATTGCTTATTTTTAGTTAGTTAATGAATCACTTATTAGATTATCAAGTTATTCGAGTAATTAGTTAATTATATATTTAATGAATTAATCAAATATTTAAGTAATTAATTAATTAGGTAGTTAGTAGTTTATTATATTAAGTAATTGATTATTTAATATTTAATGATTAATTAGTATTATTAATTACTCAATGGATTAATATTAATCTATTAATTAAATTATTAATGAACTCTTTTATTAATATTGAACTTAATTAACACGTGTATAAATCAATTAATAATTAGTTAGATATTATCAATTAGTTCATTAGTGTATCAATCAATTATATCAATGAGATTATTAATTAATTTTTTATTTGATGTTAGTCAGCTTGTTCATTAGTTTATGCATATCAAGCGTTGGTGTGAGAACCGCGTTGCAATGGCCGAACTAGGGGCTCGGATCATGATAGTCTCTGAGGAGCGATTGGCCAAATGGCGGTCTCAAAGAGACCCAACCTATGTGGCACCAACTTCCCTTCGAGTGCTGACTGACATTCGGGGTACGGACTTAGCTGGAACTAGCCTAGAGAGCCCTTTGATTAATAAGGTTCTCACTGAGGAGGAGTTACATGTTGCCAGTAGACTCGGACAAGGTTCCATGCTGCTCGATGTGGCAAAATATCTATTGGTACTGAGTAAGCTGCCACAAGTGCTGGATACGTGTGCCACACTCCAGTACAATCCTAAGTTCTACAATTGGTTTTTATCCTCGTAAAGCGACATGGACTCATGGATATGTATATAAATAAACAATGACTTTTGTGACCCTGTATAAATATCATCAACACACACAAGCAATAAAAACCCAAGCGCAGACAGAAGAATCGGGGCCAACAGGCTACGCTAAGCCGGTCCCCCTTTCACCAGATCATGTCCACCTCCGAGCAAAGGGCATGCACCCGCATTGCCACCATGGAAAACCCTGGCCAACGTCCCTCATGATGTAAGCAGGGCGCAGTCCCTCTCTACACACTTTCCCTTCCCGACCTATCCTTCCGAGGATGAACCCTCCAAACATAGGACCACCAACCGACATAATATCTAAGTATGCACGAGTACTCACATAATATCTGCACCGAAGTATATACACAGTTTGGATCCTTAAGTGCAGGACAATACTCCAGGCTTGCTTAGAGTTCGACTTGTCTCCCAAACTAATCAAAATATGTCTTGTGCACGATAAGAAGACTAGCACTACCCCTTAAGGAGAGACCACATGAGAGGTTTTCCAATTGCAGGTATTAAAGACTCCAACGAAGGTGTTGTTCGCTCTTCATCAACACTCAACTCTGAATTCCTATCCTTATCACCCTGTAAGCCTGCCAAGAATCATCATGTATAGAATCCGTAAACAAACCGCCACTTGTACTCCATCAGTGCAACCCCCTTAAAGAACAGCCCTACCACCAACTCCCATTGCCCTACCACCTACCACTTAACCCACCAACATGCCCCCAACGACCTTCCTCCCCACCACTACCAACACTCCATCATGGCAACCACAAACGACCTTGCCACCCACGTCTTCGGTGCATGCTAACGCTTGCTACCTACGACGGTAAGTGCCATGGGACTGGCACTCGTCTAGGAGGGGGGTAATGTTAACCCTCAAACAAACGAAGTTGGAAAATCCAGAAAAGCTAAAGCAGAAGACAAAGACAAAGGCCAAGGCAAAGAGAAACAGAAGACAAAGACGCACAAGGAGAAGAGTCCTAAATAAGGAAGAAAGGCGCACAAGGAAAAGCACGAGTCAAACCTTTGTAAAAGAGCGCAAGCGCGTTATGGTTTAATTTAAGGAGTGCCGGCAGGCTCTCACCCGTGCAATTTGTAAATGTAGCCGGGCGGTGGAAAGGAAGCTAGGAAGATAGAAGGACAATGGGAAAAAGGGCCTAGGCTACGGCCGGCCATGTAAAAAAGGGGAAAAGGGGATGACCGCCCAAAAGGGATTTAGGGTTTTGTATATAAAGTTGAAAAGTGAATGAGAAGCTTATTCTTGTGGCCAAAAGTAGCTCTCCTCTTCTTCTTCTTCTTCTTCTTGTTCTTGCTTGCTTGAGCTTGTGCTTGAGAGAGGGAGTGTGAGAGTGTGAGGGAGTGAGTGTGTGAGGGTGAGGGACCGAGGAGGAGAAGCTCTCCATCTTCTCCTTTCTTCTCCTCTTCTCTTCTCTTCTCTTGTCTTGCTCGCGGCAATGGAGCTTGGAGCGTGGGGCTTGAGGATGGAGCTTGCTTAAAGCTTGCACTTGGATCGTGGAGCTACCGGAGTGCGTGGGAGAGGAGGTAACTCGAAAGGCACGGAGGTAAGCTCACTACACCCTTAGATATGGATGGCGCGTCGGTTATGTGCGAGGTAGCCATTGGTGCTCGGCTTGGAACGCTTGAAACAATAAGTGGTCCATGGGTCTTGGTAGTTGAGCGAAAGCTCTCACATTTTAGACAAAGATGCACAAGGAGAAGAGTCTTAAATAAGGGAGAAAGGTGAACAAGGAAAAGCGCGAGTCAAACCTTTGTAAAAGAGCGCAAGTGCATCATGGTTTAAATCAAGGAGCGCCGGCGGGCTCTCACCCGTGCAATTTGTAAATGTAGACGGGCGGTGGAAAGGAAGCTAGGAAGATAGAAGGACAATGGGAAAAAGGGCCTAGGCTACGGCCGGCCATGTAAAAAAGGGGAAAAGGGGATGACCGCCCAAAAGGGATTTAGGGTTTTGTATATAAAGTTGAAAAGTGAATGAGAAGATTATTCTTGTGTGTGGCCAAAAGTAGCTCTCTTCTTCTTCTTCTTCTTCTTCTTCTTCTTCTTCTTCTTCTTGCTTGCTTGAGCTTGTGCTTGAGAGAGGGAGTGTGAGAGCGTGAGGGAGTGAGTGTGTGAGGGTGAGGGACCGTGGGGTGGAGAAGCTCTCCATCTTCTCCTCTCTTCTTCTCTTCTCTTCTCTTGCTCGCGGCAATGGAGCTTGGAGCTTGGAGCGGGAGGATCAAGCTTGCTTGAAGCTTGCACTTGGATCGTGGAGCTACTGGAGTGCGCGGGAGAGGAGGTAACTCGAATGGCACGGAGGTAAGCTCACTACACCCATAGATATGGATGGCACATCGGTTATGTGAGAGGTAGCCATTAGTACTCGGCTTGGAATGCTTTCGCTCAACCACCAAGACCCACGGACCGCTTATTGTTTCAAGCGTTCCAAGCTGAGCACTAGTGGCTACCTCTCACATAACCGATGTGCCATCATATCTACGGGTGTAGTGAGCTTACCTCTGTGCCGTTCGAGTTACCTCCTCTCCTGCGAGCAAGCTCGATCCTCCCGCTCCAAGCTCCGAGCTCCATTGCCGCGAGCAAGAGAAGAGAAGACAAGAGAAGAGAAGAGAAGAGAAGAGAAGAAGAGAGGAGAAGATGGAGAGCTTCTCCACCCCACGGTCCCTCACCCTCACACACTCACTCCCTCTCGCTCTCACACTCCCTCTCTCAAGCACAAGCTCAAGCAAGCAAGAACAACAAGAAGAAGAAGAAGAAGAGGAGGATGTCAAGATTGTGGGAGAGAAGGAAGGAGTCTCACTTGTAGCTTTCTTGCTTGCACAATGGGGGAATACACACAAAGGTGGAGGTTGAAAAACAGTTTTCCTCTTCTTAGTTGTGGAAGCCAAAAGAACTCAAGTACAAAGAAATAGAAGAACCCTATATATGGGTCTCAAACCAAACTCAACTAACTAAGGTGGCATACTAACTGAGCCATGAACTAGAGTAGATAAGGATAGCTATCATGTAACTATTATTCATGGTCGGTGTACCAACCGTATCTGCAACTGACAAGTCGGTGACATAAATGCACAACGGTCACCCTGGCATATCACGAGTAACTATTATTCATGGTCGGTGTACCAACCGTATCTGCAACTGACAAGTCGGTGACATAAATGCACAACGGTCACCCTGGCATATCACGAGTGGAGCTCGATATCTCAACACTCCCCCTCGAGCTCAATCCCAATTCCTGCACACCAAGCAGGTATCTGAACTTGTGCAGCTTCTCTGCACCCAATGCCTTTGTAAATATGTCAGCTACTTGATCCTCTATGCTGACATAAACTAGATCAATAAGACCTAGTAAAACCCTCTCCCGCACATAGTGATAATGCACCTCAATGTGCTTTGTTCTAGCATGATAGATTGGGTTATTTGCCAAGTGTATACTACTCATGTTGTCACAATAAATGACAATTGGTCCATCTGTAGGCTGATGCATATCATAAAGTAGCTTATGCAACCAAGTTACCTCACATCCAGCCATTGCTACACCCCTGTACTCAGCCTCTGTGCTGGACAAGGCAACTATAAGCTGTTTCTTACTGCTCCAAGTGACTGCAGCACTCCCAAAAGAGAACACATATCCACTGGTAGATCGTCTATCAGAAATGCTACCAGCCCAATCAGCATCAGTGTATCCATGCAACTGTATCTGAACCCCAGTCTCATAAAATAGTCCATACTGCAATGTGGACTTCACATACCTGAGTATGCGTCTAGCCGCATCCAAATGCGGTTTCCTTGGAGCCTGCATAAACTGACTTACCAATCCAACAGCATAGCTCAAATCTAGCCTGGTAATAGTCATATAAATCAAGCTTCCTACTATGCGTCTGTACATAGTAGGGTCTTCCAGAAGCTCACATGCATCTGCGCTCAGCTTCACATTCTGCTCCAAAGGAACTGAAATAGGCTTACAGCCTGTCATCCCATATTTGGACAGCATGTCCAATCCATACTGCCTCTGCAAGAGCTGTATCCCACTTGGTGATGTAATCACCTCAATGCCCAAGAAATAACGCAAGTCTCCCAAATCCTTCATCTTAAACTTCTGCTTCAATAGTATTTTCACATGAAGGATATCTTCATCACTGTCACCTGTGATAATCAAATCATCAACATAAATGACAAGTAGCATAATACCTTTCTCTATTTTTCTCACATAAAGTGAGAAATCTGCCTTGGAAATCTGAAAGCCAATAGTGACAAGATACTGTCATATCTTGTCAAACCATGCTCTAGGTGCTTGCTTTAAGCCATACAATGCTTTCTTCAACCTGCAAACAAACTCAGGATGAACAACATGCACATAACCTGGTGGCTGCTCCATATAGACCTCTTCTTGCAAATCACCATGCAAGAAGGCATTCTTTACATCCATCTAATGTAAAGACCATCCCTTTGATGCAGCCATAGCAATGATTGCTCTTACGGTTGCCATCCTTGCAACTGGACTGAATGTTTCTTCATAGTCAATGCCATATGTTTGTGCATACCCCTTGACTACTAATCTTACCTTGTATCTATTCACAGAACCATCTGCATTGTGCTTCACCTTATAAACCCACTTACAGCCAATTGCATTTTTACCTTTAGGCAAAGATACCAATTCCCATGTAGCATTTGCTTCCAAGGCATCCATTTCTTCATCCATGGCTTTCTCCCATTTTTCTTTTCCCATGGCTTGCTCAAAAGAAGTGGGTTCTAGTTCATGTATCACTTTGACCATATATGCATAGTGAATGGCTGTAAATCCATCATATTTCAGCCTATCCACAGGATACCTAGCTCTGGTAGACCTGTGCAAAGTAGGTTACTCCCAGGTGCTCTCAAAACATCCCTGGTCTTCCTTACTCCATGTGTAACAATAGAAGGAATACCCAACTCATCATCAATGCTCTGTTCTGAGCCACTGGATTCACCATCCACATAAGAGTGACCTGCATTCACATCAAACATAGGCTGAACTACCTTTTCTTTTCCCTTTCGTGATACTTGCATACCACTATCTGCATTGCTTTGAGAAGATTCTCCTGATCTCAATCTGCCTGTCCATGGCGAAGAATGTGAACCACTACTAGAGGACGCTCCAGGTCCACTAATATTTTGTGACTGCTGCGGTGAATTCTGTGCAGCATTACCATTTTGTGCATCTACATCATCAATCACATTTACTGGTTTATACCAGCTACTCATCTCATCAAAAACAACATCTCTGCTCACTGTAAACTTACGAGTAGAAGGGTTATAGCATCTATACCCTTTTTGCTGCAGAGAGTAACCAATAAAGATGCACTTCTCAGCTTTTGGATCCAACTTGGATCTCAACTCATCTGGCACATGTACATAGGCAATGCAACAAAAAATTTTCAAATGAGAAATATCTGGTTTCCTACCAGTATACCTCTCCTCTGGAGTCATCCCATGTATTGCTGCAGTGGGAGTCCTGTTCATTATATAGACTGCTGTAGCAATTGCTTCAGCCCAGTAAAAATCTGGCAAGTCTTTTTCATTGAGCATGGCACGAGATACCTCTCCAATATGCCTGTTTTTCCTTTCTGCAATTCCATTTTGTTGTGGGTATGACTACATGAATATTGCTGCTTTATGCCATGCTCCTGCAAGAACCTTGCAAACTCATTTGAGAGGTACTCTCCCCCTCCATCTGACCTTAGGCATTTTATTTGCAGGCCTGTTTCTTTTTCAACCATAGCTTTAAGAGTTTTGAAATGCCCAAAAACTTCACTTTTCTTTTTCATAAAATACACCCAAACTTTTCTACTATAGTCATCAATAAAACTGACAAAATAATGACAGCCTCCAAGAGATGCAGCTTTAGTAGCCCACACATCAGAGTGGATTAATTCCAATGGCTTCTCACTCTCTTGAACATGTCTAGGAAATGGTTTCCTTGCCTGTTTTCCAAATTGACAGGCTTCACATACCTTATGCATTTCTGCAACCTTGAATTTTGGCAATCCTGCAACAATATTTTGGGCCTGCATTGATTTAAGTCACTGTACATTAACATGACCAATGCGTTTATGCCAGATATCAATATCTGCAACTACACCGGTCCCATGTGCAAACATTGATGCACTCCATTCAGACATGTCTGCATTCAACATAAATATTCTGCCCTTCTTCTTTCCTTTTGCTATCAAGCGACCTTTATTTTTCATATCCTCAACAAAGCATCCATGAGGATTAAATCTGACCTGCAAGCCCCGCTCAACCATTTGACCAACAGAAACCAGATTCTTGGTGATATTCGGGACATGAAATACATCAGACATGTATTTCTTTTTCCCATCTTGCATAGACAAGGAAATTTTTCCAATCTGCACAATAGGATGTGCAATATCATCACCAGTCTCCACAAATCCTGGTTTTTCCATTTTCCTTGCATCCTCCATCCATTCTGCATGACCTGTCATGTGGTTTGATGCACCTGAGTCAACATACCATACATCATTGCTTTCTTCTACACTTGTCACAAAATTATTCATATGCTGCACCATAAACAAGTGCTCATTTCTGTCATCACCCTGTCTACTAGAAGATGCATAATTCCCTTGTTGCAGTTTTCCATTCATGATGTCATTCTGCTTTTTATAGCAGTCTTTAGCCATATGACCCATTTTACCACAGTAGTAGCATTCAACATTATTGTTTGCATTTTGGCCTCTTTGCCATCCACCACAACCTCTTTGGCTCCCCCTGCCTCTAGAGTTACCACGTCCTTCTCCATAGGACTGGTTTTCTTGAGTTTGCTGCATATTCTGATTTCTACCATGGCCTCCAAATCGGCCTCCTCTACCTCTGCCTCTACCTTTTTCAGCATTTGAGTAGAAGACAGTTTCTTTTGAAGTTCCTCCTAAAGAAGATGCACCACCATTTCTCTGCTCCTCAGAAATTAGAAGAGAAATCAACTCCTCAAAATCAGAAAATCTTTCACGAACTAGAATGGATGTCCGAAACTGTGCATAATCCTTTCCTATACCATTCAAGGTCACAGAAACTAAATCATCATCTTCCACTGGCGACCCAATGGAAGCAAGTGCATCTGCAATCTTCTTCACCTTCATGTGGTAGTCATTGATGCTCATATTTTCTCTTTGCACATTATGCAACTCTTGCTTGAGCTGAATCTTGGCTTGCGTATTTGTGCTGTACATTTTTGACAAAGTATCCCATGCCTCCTTTGGCGTACTTGCATCCTGAATATGCACAATCATAGAGTCTGAAATACTGATAGACAGCTAGTATATAACTTTCCTGGCTCTCTCATGCCATGCTTTGAATGCCTGCATTTGCTGTTGATTGGGAACATCAGGAAGAACTGGTTCTTCTTCATTTCCTGCAACAAATTCCCAATATCCTTTTCCCATAAGGAAATTCGTCATTCTAAACTTCCATGCTTGGAAGTTGTTCTTGTCAAGCTTTTCAGTTACAATCTATGAAAGAGAATCATACGCCATTACAGAATACTGCAAAAAATTCTGTCATTGCAGAGAACACAGCTTCAGCCTCACAAAGGCAAATCTGCAAAACTGACGAAAGTGGTATTTGACCACACAGTCACTTCCTAGTGACGATTTTGCATCAATAGGCAACAAGGATGATTCTGTAACTCCCAATGTCTCTGCGCACAAGCATACGATGCAATTTCTACAGTAACTTTTCACCGACCTGTAAAACAGTGGCTACACAGCATAAAACTGGGCCTTTTCCTGAGTGCGTGCAGAAAACTTCCGCCTCCAAAACAGGCCCCGAAATGGCCTCAAATCAAAAAAACAGGGTTGCCAAGGGCTGAAGCCCTTTTCCTGCAGCATATACTGCCCTCTTGCTTCACCGCGAAGGGCGTCTCAACCTGAGACAATGCACTCTTGCAATTTCTGGCTGTGCTACCTGCAGAGATCTGCTCCCAAAACAGAAAATGAAAGCAACACTGCTCCTCTTACCAGAACACCGCGAGCTTGGCTTGCTTTCTTGAGCTCCTTACCACGAACAAGGCTCTGATACCATGTCAAGATTGTGGGAGAGAAGGAAGGAGTCTCACTTGTAGCTTTCTTGCTTGCACAATGGGGGAATACACACAAAGGTGGAGGCTGAAAAACAATTTTCCTCTTCTTAGTTGTGGAAGCCAAAAGAACTCAAGTACAAAGAAATAGAATGTCAAGATTGTGGGAGAGAAGGAAGGAGTCTCGCTTGAAGCTTTCTTGCTTGCACAATGGGGGAAGACACACAAGGGTGGAGGCTGAAAACAGTTTTCCTCTTCTTAGTTGTGTAAGCCAAAAGAACTCAAGTACAAAGAAAATAGAAGAACCCTAGATATGGGTCTCAAACCAAACTCAACTAACTAAGGTGGCATACTAACTGAGCCACGAACTAGAGTAGATAAGGATAGCTATCATGTAGCTATTATTCATGGGCGGTGTACCAACCGCGTCTGCAACTGACAAGTCGGTGACATAAATATACAACGGTCACCCTGGCGTATCACGAGTGGAGCTCGATATCTCAACACTCCCCCTCGAGCTCAATCCCAATTCCTGCACACCAAGCAGGTCTCTGAACTTGCGCAGCTTCTCTGCGCCCAATGCCTTCGTGAATATGTCAGCTACCTGATCCTCTGTGCTGACATAAACTAGATCAATAAGACCTAGTAAAACCCTCTCTCGCACATAGTGATAATGCACCTCAATGTGCTTTGTTCTAGCATGATAGACTGGGTTATTTGCCAAGTGTATACTACTCATGTTGTCACAATAAATGACAACTGGCCCATCTGTAGACTGATGCATATCATAAAGTAGCTTATGCAACCAAGCTACCTCACATGCAGCCATTGCTGCACCCCTGTACTCAGCCTCTGTGCTCGACAAGGCAACTGTAGACTGTTTCTTGCTGCTCCAAGTGACTGCAGCACTCCCAAAAGAGAATACATATCCACTGGTAGATCGTCTATCAGAAATACTACCAGCCCAATCAGCATCAGTGTATCCATGCAACTGTATCTGAACCCCAGTCTCATAAAATAGTCCATACTGCAATGTGGACTTCACATACCTAAGTATGCGTCTAGCCGCATCCAAATGTGGTTTCCTTGGAGCCTGCATAAACTGACTTACCAATCCAACAGCATAGCTCAAATCTGGCCTGGTAATAGTCATATAAATCAAACTTCCTACTATGCGTCTGTACATAGTAGGGTCTTCTAGAAGCTCACCTGCATCTGTGCTCAGCTTCACATTTTGCTCCAAAGGAACTGAAATAGGCTTACAGCCTGTCATCCCATATTTGGACAGCATGTCCAATCCATACTGCCTCTGCAAGAGCTGTATCCCACTTGGTGATCTAATCACCTCAATGCCCAAGAAATAACGCAGCTCTCCCAAATCCTTCATCTCAAACTTCTGCTTCAATAGCATTTTCACATGAAGGATATCTTCATCACTGTCACCTGTCATAATCAAATCATCAACATAAATGACAAGTAGCATAATACCTTTCTCTGTTTTTCTCACATAAAGTGAGAAATCTGCCTTGGAAATCTGAAAGCCAATAGTGACAAGATACTGTCCTATCTTGTCAGACCATGCTCTAGGTGCTTGCTTCAAGCCATACAGGGCTTTCTTCAACCTGCAAACAAACTCAGGATGAACAGCATGCACATAACCTGGTGGCTGCTCCATATAGACCTCTTCTTGCAAATCACCATGCAAGAAGGCATTCTTTACATCCATCTGATGTAAAGACCATCCCTTTGATGCAGCCATAGCAATGACTGCTCTTACGGTTGCCATCCTTGCAACCGGACTAAATGTTTCTTCATAGTCAATGCCATATGTTTGTGCATACCCCTTGACTACTAATCTTGCCTTGTATCTGTTCACAGAACCATCTGCATTGTGCTTCACCTTATAAACCCACTTACAGCCAATTGCATTCTTACCTTTAGGCAAAGGTACTAACTCCCATGTAGCATTTGCTTCCAAGGCATCCATTTCTTCATCCATGGCTTTCTCCCATTTTTCTTTTCCCATGGCTTCCTCAAAAGAAGTGGGTTCTGGTTCCTGTATCATTTTAACCATATATGCATAGTGAATGGCTGTAAATCCATCATATTTCAGCCTATCCACAGGATACCTAGCTCTCGTAGACCTGCGCAAAGTAGGTTCACTCCCAGGTGCTCTCAAAACATCCCTGGTCTTCCTTACTCCAGGTGTAACAATAGAAGGAATACCCAACTCATCATCAATGCTCTGTTCTGAGCCACTGGATTCACCATCCACATAAGAGTGACCTGCATTCACATCAAACATGGGCTGATCAACCTTCTCTTTTCCTTTTCGTGATACCTGCATACCACTATCTGCATTGCTTTGAGAAGATTCTCCTGATCTCAATCTGCCTGTCCATGGCGAAGAATGTGAACCACTGCTAGAGGACGCTCCAGGTCCACTAATATTTTGTGACTGCTGCTGTGAATTCTGTGTAGCATTACCATTTTGTGCATCTTCATCATCAATCACATTTACTGGTTTATACCAGCTACTCATCTCATCAAAAACAACATCTCTGCTCACTGTAAACTTACGAGTAGAAGGGTTATAGCATCTATACCCTTTTTGCTGCAGAGAGTAACCAATAAAGATGCACTTCTCAGCTTTTGGATCCAACTTGGATCTCAGCTCATCTGGCACATGTACATAGGCAATGCAACCAAAAATTTTCAAATGAGAAATATCTGGTTTCCTACCAGTATACCTCTCCTCTGGAGTCATTCCATGTATTGCTGCAGTGGGAGTCCTGTTCATTATGTAGACTGCTGTAGCAACTGCTTCAGCCCAATAAAAATCTGGCAAGTCTTTTTCATTGAGCATGGCACGAGATACCTCTCCAATATGCCTGTTTTTCCTTTCTGCAATTCCATTTTGTTGTGGGGTATAACTGCATGAATATTGCTGCTTTATGCCATGCTCCTGCAAGAACTTTGCAAACTCATTTGAGAGGTACTCTCCCCCTCCATCTGACCTTAGGCATTTTATCTGCAAGCCTGTTTCTTTTTCAACCATAGCTTTAAGAGTTTTGAAATGCCCAAAAACTTCACTTTTCTTTTTCATAAAATACACCCAAACTTTTCTGCTATAGTCATCAATAAAACTGACAAAATAATGACAGCCTCCAAGAGATGCAGCTTTAGTTGTCCACACATCAGAGTGAATTAATTCCAATGGCTTCTCACTCTCTTGAACATGTCTAGGAAATGGTTTCCTTGCCTGTTTTCCAAACTGACAGGCTTCACATACCTTATGCATTTCTGCAACCTTGAATTTGGGCAATCCTGCAACAATATTTTAGGCCTGCATTGATTTAAGTCGCTGTACATTAACATGACCAATGCGTTTATGCCAGATATCAATATCTGCAACTACACCGGTCCCATGTGCAAACATTGCTGCACTCAATTCAGACATGTCTGCATCCAATGTAAACATTCTGCCCTTCTTCTTTCCTTTTGCTATCAAGCGACCTTTATTTTTCATATCCTCAACAAAGCATCCATGAGGATTAAATCTGACCTGCAAGCCCTGTTCAACCATTTGACCAACTGAAACCAGATTCTTGGTGATATTCGGGACATGAAATACATCGGACAGGTATTTCTTTTTCCCACCCTGCATAGACAAGGGAATTTTTCCAATCTGCACAATAGGATGTGCAGTATCATCACCAGTCTCCACAAATCCTGGTTTTTCCATTTTCCTTGCATCCTCCATCCATTCTGCATGACCTGTCATGTGGTTTGATGCACCTGAGTCAACATACCATACATCATTGCTTTCTTCTGCACTTGTCATAGAATTGTTCATGTGCTGCACCATGAACAAATGCTCATTTCTGTCATCACCCTGTCTACTAGAAGATGCATAATTCCCTTGTTGCAGTTTTCCATTCATGATGTCATTCTGCTTTTTATAGCAGTCTTTAGCCATATGACCCATTTTACCACAGTAGTAGCATTCAACATTACTGTTTGCATTTTGGCCTCTTTGCCATCCACCACGACCTCTTTGGCTCCCCCTGCCTCTAGAGTTACCACGTCCTCCTCCATAGGACTGGTTTTCTTGAGTTTGCTGCATATTCTGATTTCTGCCACGGCCTCCAAATCGGCCTCCTCTACCTCTGCCTCTACCTCTTCCAGCATTTGAGTAGAAGACAGCTTCTTTTGAAGTTCCTCCTGAAGAAGATGCACCACCATTTCTCTGTTCCTCAGAAATTAGAAGAGCAATCAACTCCTCAAAATCAGGAAATCTTTCACGAACTGAAATGGATGTCCGAAACTGTGCATAATCCTTTCCTAGACCATTCAAGGTCACGGAAACTAAATCATCATCTTCCACTGGCGACCCAATGGAAGCAAGTGCATCTGCAATCTTCTTCACCTTCATGTGGTAGTCGTTGATGCTCATACTTTCTCTTTGCACATTATGCAACTCTTGCTTGAGCTGCATTTTCCTGGCTTGCGTATTTGTGCTATACATTTTTGACAAAGTATCCCATGCCTCCTTTGGCGTACTTGCATCCTGAATATGCACAATCATAGAGTCTGAAATACTGATAGACAGCCAATACATAACTTTCCTGGCTCTCTCATGCCATGTTTTAAATGCTTGCATTTGTTGTTGATTGGGAACATCAGGAAGAACTGGTTCTTCTTCATTTCCTGCAACAAATTCCCAATATCCTTTTCCCATAAGGAAATTCGTCATTCTAAACTTCCATGCCTGGAAGTTGTTCTTGTCAAGCTTTTCAGTGACAATCTGTGAAAGAGAATCAGACGCCATTACAGAATACTGCAAGAAATTCTGTCACTGCAAAAAACACAGCTTCACCCTCACAAGGGCAAATCTGCAAAACTGGCGAAAGTGGTATTTGACCACACAGTCACTTCCTAGTGACGATTTTGCATAAACAGGAACCAAGGATGATTCTGAAACTCCCAATGTCTCTGCGCACAAGCATACGATGCAATTTCTACAGTAACTTTTCACCGACCTGTAGAACAGTGGTCGCACAACATAAAACTGAGCCTTTTCTTGAGTGCGTGCAGAAAACTTCCGTCTGCAAAACAGGCCCCGAAATGGCCTCAAATCAAAAAAACAAGGTCGCCGAGGGCTAAAGCCTTCTCCCGCAGCATATACTGCCATCTTGCTTCACCGCGAAGGGCGTCTCAACCTGAGACAATGCACTCCTGCAATTTCCGGCTGTGCTACCTGCAGAGATCTGCTCCCAAAACAGGAAATGAAAGCAACACTGCTCCTCTTACCAGACCACCGCGAGCTTGGCTTGCTTTCTTGAGCTCCTTACCACGAACAAGGCTCTGATACCATGTCAAGATTGTGGGAGAGAAGGAAGGAGTCTCGCTTGAAGCTTTCTTGCTTGCACAATGGGGGAAGACACACAAGGGTGGAGGCTGAAAACAGTTTTCCTCTTCTTAGTTGTGTAAGCCAAAAGAACTCAAGTACAAAGAAAATAGAAGAACCCTAGATATGGGTCTCAAACCAAACTCAACTAACTAAGGTGGCATACTAACTGAGCCACGAACTAGAGTAGATAAGGATAGCTATCATGTAGCTATTATTCATGGGCGGTGTACCAACCGCGTCTGCAACTGACAAGTCGGTGACATAAATATACAACGGTCACCCTGGCGTATCACGAGTGGAGCTCGATATCTCAACATAGAAGAACCCTATATATGGGTCTCAAACCAAACTCAACTAACTAAGGTGGCATACTAACTGAGCCACGAACTAGAGTAGATAAGGATAGCTATCATGTAACTATTATTCATGGTCGGTGTATCAACCGCATCTGCAACTGACAAGTCAGTGACATAAATGCACAACGGTCACCCTGGCATATCACGAGTGGAGCTCGATATCTCAATAGAGGAGAGCTACTTTTGGCCACACACAAGAATAAGATTCTCATTCACTTTTCAACTTTATATACAAAACCCTAAATCCCTTTTGGGCGGTCATCCCTTTTCCCCTTTTTTACATGGCCGGCCGTAGCCTAGGCCCTTTTTCCCATTGTCCTTCTATCTTCCTAGCTTCCTTTCCACCGCCCGTCTACATTTACAAATTGCACGGGTGAGAGCCCGCCGGTGCTCCTTGAATTAAACCATGATGCGCTTGCACTCTTTTACAAATGTTTAACTCGTGCTTTTCCTTGTGCGCCTTTCTCCCTTATTTAGGGCTCTTCTCCTTGTGTATCTTTGTCTTCCGTTTCTCTTTGCCTTGGCCTTTGTCTTTGTCTTCTGCTTTAGCTTTTCTGGATTTTCCAACTTCGTTTGTTTGAGGGTTAACAAAAATCAAAGTTGGAAGTATGAGAGAGTGTGCACAAGAGTGAGAGAGAGAGCTCAAGTAAAAGAAGAAGATCTTGCTTGGTTAGTTGTTCAAGGTACAACTAGTACACTCTCCTCAAGTGTGAGGGTGTACTTTAGGCAGTTTATATAGCCTCTGGAGGATCTAGGATTAGGGTTTCCCCTTGATCCCCTATTCTCTAGTTCATTTACACCTAGCTACCCTTATCCTCTCCCGTATAAGGAGAGTTCACACACTTACTTCTCAACACCCCCCCTCAATGCCAAGTGGCATTGGATAAAGCATGATATGATGCCCCCCCTTAATTCACAATGAGATGCCTTTATAAATCAGGCTACAAAAGATGGTTATAGGTAGAGAGTGTTATAAGACTCAAAAAAGTCGATCATCTGTGGATTGGGAGGCAAAATTGGCCTCCAATTCCTTAGGTACTTCTAGAACACTAGGACACTTATTGGTGATATGCCCGATCTTTTTGCATTTATTCTGCTTCATTTTGTCAAGATATTTCTTCTAGCAATTGCTTACAATATGCCCTTTTTTGTGACAGAATGAGCACTTAGTAGAAGTTGTATGGACTAACACTTGCTCATGGGACTGAAGTCCCTTCAATATGGTTTCTCTTCTCTTCATCCAAGCATGACTGGATGGTACTTGCCAAGGTTGGGTTCGAGATATTAGTAAGGGTAGTAACAAGGGTTGGAAAGACCTTCTTCATAGACTTCAGAAGGATGGCAATCCCAACTTCATCATGAATGGGTGCTTGAACAAAGGCCAGCTATGCCATGAGCCCCTTCATATGTAAAATAAACTTGCCTAGATCTTCTTCATGTTTATACTCCAAGCTCAAAAACTCAATCTTTAGAAAGATCTTGGAGTTCTTCCCCGTAGCGCCATAGAGCCTTTCAAGCTCATCCCACTTCTCCTTGGCACTAGAGAGTTGGTCAATGTGATGAATTAAAGATTCATCTAAATGAAGCATGATGATGGCCTGAGCTCTTTCATCATCTTCTACATCAAGGGGATTGGATGGGTCAATAACTTTGGTCCCTTTTATGAAGGGCCAGTAGCCTCGTTCCATCATTTCATTTTTTATGAGGACTTGCCAGGGATGGAAATCTTTTCCATTGAACTTGCGAATTGGAGGCCTTACATCTGCATAGGCCATGGCCATTATAGGAAGGTGTTACCTATTGCTTTAAGTAATGGCAGTGTCTAGTCCTTTACAAGTGGCCAAGTATGAATCAAATAGCAGAATTGATAGCCCTACAACCGATAACCAACTTTAAAAATGTAAAGATGAAAAAGGTTGGAAATCATACATATGTAGTATCTCAAGATAAGATTTTGGTGGTTCTATTCTCCGAACAACCCTTGATTTAACTTTTACTATTTTCTTAGGTTTCAATGAGGTGGACTTCAAGTTCCTCCCCTCCTTGCGGTTTAGTATACGAGCATTTGGTTGAGCAAGGTCAATTAATGACCTCGACACTTGGTGATGAGTCTGAGGAGATTTCAATCACATTATATTCATGGGGCAGTAATACTAATGTCATTAAATGCCTTTTCAGTGCTTAGAAGCACTCATCTCAAGATATGAGATGTTTAGGTATTACCTTGTCGCACTTCTCGGTGAACTTATGATGTCCCCTGAGTATTGGAGCTACTCACAGACTAGGAACACACTTCAAAGCATATGCTTCAGTGATTAGAATCACTGCTAATGATTACAGATTGAAAAATTTGAAAAATGGGAAAGCTTGAAGCTTTCTGGCCATGGCTACCAGAAACCCACAGGTAGGGTTTTGCTCATAGCAACCAACACAAGAGGAATTTCTCCAAACCCTCTTAGAGGGAGATGGCTCACTAGGGGGCTAACTAAGCCCCATGATAGCTACCTCAATCGTGCCCCTCTACTGGTCGTGGTCCAGCTTGAATCAGGCCGCCTGTAGATCTGCATCGATTTCTGTGTTTTCTTCAATGCTGCTCTCCATGTCGCCAAATGTTAGCATTTTTTATGCCATGCTGCAATGCCTTGTGCTAGAGAAGAAGTATTCAAAAGAAGTTAGGAGCTAAAATTCTCTCCTTTGCTCTCCCTAGGTCCTCCAATAGAGGTGGGTCAAGCTGACTATAGTGGAAATGAGAATAATTGAGAAGACAAGGTTTCTTCTTGTGCACTTAGGTGTGTAGAAAGGCTGAGGGAAGCAAAGGGATTAGAGATGGCTCTGATACCATGTGGAAAATCAGAGTTGGTTGTTCAAGGTACAAATAGTACACTCTCCTCAATTGTGAGGGTGTACTTTAGGTAATTTACATAGCCTCTGGAGGAGTTAGGGTTAGGGTTTCCCCTTTCTCCCTTGTCCTCCAATTCATTTACACCTAGCTACCCTTATCCTCCCCTGTCCTCCAATTCATTTACACCTAGATACCCTTATCCTCTCCTGTATAAGGAGAGTACACATGCTTACTTCTCAACACCTCTCTCTCTCTCTCTCTCTCTCTCTCTCTCTCTCTCTCTCTCTCTCTCTTTCTTTGTCTCTCTCATCTAGCACCCGCATCCACACACACACTCTCTCTCTATCTAACTCTCTCTCTCTCTCTCTCTCTCATGCATACACACTTTATATATCTAGCACCTGCACACACACACACATGTACACACTCTCTCTCCCTCCCTCTCTCTCTCTCTCTCTCTCTCTCTCATGCATACACACTTTATATATCTAGCACCTGCACACACACACACACACATGCACACACTCTCTCTCCCTCCCTCTCTCTTTCTCTCTCATGCACACACTTTATATATCCTCTTCTCTCTTTCTCCCTCTCTCAGATATGACATACACTCCCACAACAAGTCTTTCAATGACACCCATATTTGACATGTGTATTCGTACATGGAGATAGCTTCGAAAATTAATGGATACCATATTCTTGCTATCACCCATGTGAATGACGGAATACAAAGCACATCGATCCATTGCAACAATGACCATGAGACTGGCCAAGTATATGATTTTGGACACCTTGGTCTTACGAGACTATCTTGTTGAAAAAGGAAATGGGTCTACATTATTGCAACTTTCCCCCACCGTAGACCTCACCCAGAGCCCTTTCAGCATTGAGAAAATAACAATCACTATGAAAACCTCACCAACACCCTCTGGACATTGCAAAAAATAAGCCTTCCCTATCATGCTTGATATGGAAGAGGAGGAGATATAGCAATCCTCTTATGCTATAAGTGTGGTTGAGTACATACTGTCTTTAGGGGGCTGACATGAAGTTTTACATCATTTTCTTCAAAATATAAGCACGATAAAGAGAGTGGAGGAGAGCCCAGTTTTGTATGATGGCAATGTGACGTAGAAGCTTCTAAGGTAGCAGAAATATGCATCCAATGGAAGGTATGGAGCAAAAGTACTATAGCCATTATTGGAAAACAAGCTTGTATCAACACTGATGGCATTCCTTGCTACTATTCACCACTGCTGAAGCAAATGAGTTGGAGAACTAGAGTGTCCAAATAGAAATCATGTTGATTGATTGATTTTTGGCTCCCCAAACTAGGTGGCATGGACAGGTACAAGATTCTTCATTTAGTCTATTATTGTTAGAATGATTGCAGAGTCGAATGACATGGTTCCTATACCCTATTACAAGTAAATCATACTAATCATGTCCCAATACATACTATGCATGTAAATTTAATACCAACATATTGGTTGCAGAATGTCAACCGATGGTCTCGAAAGCCTTGGATGCTTCTATTGTAAGAACCCCCCCATCCTACTCTCCAAGTGCAAGTGTTAGTGTAATATAAGATGTCAGTGAGCCCAATGTCAAGACTGTTCATCCATCAAGGCACACATAACCATGAGGTGCAAAGAGGCACGTGCAGAGGTAATGTCAAAGAGGTGCAAAATATTGTAGAGGAAATGGTAAGAGACTTTAGTGTAGCTAGACCTCAACACTTGCAAATGATTATGGCCAGAAGGATAGTGCATACACATTTTTCCATGGTAGCCTATTTCCTGGGAAATCCTTTGACAATGATATCATGTGCTTTATATTTAAAATGCCAATGATTGGGCTAGCCTCAAGGGTTTACTTAGTGAATTGTATGTGAAGGAATGGCAATGGGGACCTACACAATAGCTGGATATACTTCAACCACGTGCATTCATTAATGATTGGACCACCATGGCAGCACATGTGTATGACCCAAGGTAGTTTCTCTTGCATGATTCTACCATCACAACATGAACTTAACGAACATAGTTCTCATTTTCTAGTCTTATCTTGTGTTTCTATAGTGTACAAGAGTTGATGACTTCTGGCAATATGTGAGATGAAGGAAGAGGATACAAATACACAAGCTCTTTTTTGGACAAAGATTAATGAAGTGATGGAGAAATGTGGCCACCCAAGTGCCAATTTTAAAGGATTCATGGCACACAAGGCAGCCGCCAAAACTAGAGGGCCATCCATATAGTGTTCAATAGTGGTCCAAACAATGCAATGCATGAAAGGGAGAGATCTTGCTTATTTCACTAGGAGCAAAGTCTCCATATACACACATGACAATATGTGCACAATATTTTTCAAGATGAGTATAAGCACTCATGCCGCATGTCGAGGTGTGTAGCCACATATATGGACTCATTCAGGCTTGGTGCACCTTAGGGAAAGTTTTGGATTGCAATATACCAGCAATGGATTGTTGGCTTAGCTAGTTGCATATCAATGCACCTTAGGGAAAGTTTTGGATTGCAATATACCAACAATGGATTGTTGGCTTAGCTGGAATATCCACGTTGGAGGCAACATTTTACCAAGGTAAGACTAATTTGTAATAGTAGGATGTCATGTGTGGTGTTTTTTTTCCCCACACTCGATACCCTCTCGTGTTGTATTTTTTTTCAGGTGTGGTGGAGAACATTGCTCATATGCCAACCACAAACCTAGCAGAGCCAATGCATACAAGTTGGTTGCCAAGGGAGGGATTCAAGGGATCTATCGGCTCATATGATGCATGTGTCAGTGATTTGGCCAATGCTCTACTAGAGAGTACAAAATGACATGCATTCATTAGAGGAAGGTTCCACGGTGCAAGACCCAATGCAGAGAAGCTTTTGAGTTGACTACAACAAGGAATTAGCCCCACACCTCGAGCAATAGCAAGGATGGTTGAGGAGGTGGTAAGAGGAACTAAATTGCATCAACGTCCTAATTTTCGAGGGGACAATATAATTATAGCAAGAAAATGTAAGGTTGATGGAAAGTGGGGTCAAAGGAACCAATGCCTCTCAGTTGAGTATGTGACCAAAAAAGCATACCTAAAAGAAAGGGCACAAGAAAACTAAAATTTGAGGACCCTTTGTCTTTCAAACCAAAAGGGTAATATCACCAAATTCTTCGAAGGAAATGGTGGTGAAGACTATCATCCTTCATGACACCTTTTGGGCTATAAGAAGGATTCCAACTCTCTCCTCGCAATCATGTGCAATGTCAAGGATGGTTGGCTAGAGGGAACATGCAAAAACTAATAAAAAACACGACACATGGGGTGCCTACACCTTCATTTTGGGACATCATGGAGTGGTCTAGCTCAAGAGGAGAAGTTGGCAATCAACATGGAATGTGGTTCTAACTCATGTGGTTCTGTAATGATAGTGTGAACCATACATGGAACATTTGTTCTTACATTCATCTCGCATAGCCCAAGGTTCCATAAGTATAGCCAGTGGTACAAGGCACAAATTTGACAACAGAAGAAATCCACATATGGGAGAGTGGTGGCTTTATTTTACAAAAGGCAGCACAAGATGTGGATGCTAACAAGGGCTCATTTAGATATCAGAGATGTGTTTCACAAGCTGCAAGGAAAAGGATAGACTCAGCATTGGCTCTAGATGCAACTATGAAGGGCCACACAGTGGTGAAGCCCTTGAAGCATGAGGTTTTAAAATAGAGACACCTACCTCAAGTATCTTGCAGGAGTGTTACGATGTGCACATTGTAAAGAATCCAATATGTAATTGTCAAGATTTCATGGAATGTGTTGCAAAAGGAAAAGCGTATTTAGCATGTAAGCACCTATATTATATGTACCTCCAAGTTTTGGAATGGATGCAAATGCCAGCATGTTTATACACCAACCCATACTCACTGAAGAAAACGTGCACATTGTATTTGGAAGTAGAAGAACTTTTCCAACACCACCTACATTGTGACTAGCAACGCAATGCCAATACTATCTCTTAGTACAACTACATTTTATTTTGTCAAGAAAGTATTGTTATATAATTTAGTTGGATAACTTATGTCAAAATTTTGACAAGACTTTAGTGACCTTGTCTCTCTTAATTTGTCAAGAAAAAGCACTATTTCCAGAGTTAATGCAATATAAATGTATATTTGGATTGCTTGTATAATTGTATTGTATCAAATTCATTGGGAGGAGGAGGGAGAGAAGGAAGGTATCAATCCATTGCAATTAAAGTTCTAAAAACATAGAATGCCCACACAAGAATTTACATTAAATGAGATATATATATATATATATATATATATATATATATATATATATATATATATATATATATATATATATATATATATATATAGAATTTAAGAGAAGTGTTTGTTACAACACATGTTGTAATTTGAAGTGAGGCATTATTATACAATGTGGACTGATCACATATATGAGAGAGAGAGAGAGAGAGAGAGAGAGAGAGAGAGAGAGAGAGAGAGAGAGAGAGAGAGAGAGAGAGAGAGAGACCAAGATCTATACACACACACACACACACACATATGTGTGTGTGTGTGTGTGTGTGTGTGTGTATGTATGTATGTATGTATGTATATGAGAGAGAGAGAATATAGAATGAGAGAGATAAATTGCATGTACAAAGAGAATGTGAGAGAGAGTAAAGACATGGAGCAATTTGAGAGAGAGAGAGAGAAAGAAAGAAAGAAAGAAAGTTATATTAACGTCTTCTAAAGACCAAAACTGGCCTATGAGACAAACTGTGATACAACTGATGAGGTCCATCTATCCAAAATAAAAGTGCTGAATGAAAAGCTAAAAACTGGAAACTGAAAATATGGTGCTGTGAGTGTGATAAGTGTCGTGTATGTGTATGTGCGTATGTAGCTCTGGTACTCCAGATAATGGCTACAAAAGGGGAACAAATGTCAGCTGTGATAGGGGAACAACTGTCGGCTGTGATAAAGTGGTGCGATGTGTATATGTAACAGATGCAGGGAGATATACTATCCTGGGATGTAGTAGCAGTCGTCGAAGTCCCTAATAGCAGGTGATCCCTCCTGGATGCAGGATGTGGTACATCGGCGGTGGAGAAAGAGCAAACTGGAGATCTGAGATCCAATGTGTCGAGTGTCGTCGGATCTCAGTCTACTGTCGATGTAGATCAAGAATCCTCCGGATCTCCTGTCGGTGTGGCTGTGGGGTCCGAAACCCATGGATCCTCGTGCGGCGTCGGGTACGCTGGTCCTCAGCCTGCTGTAGTGTGAGCCCGGAGGTCTGGCTGGAGACTGGTACAGTAGCTCTCACTCTGTCTGTCTGAAAGAACTGTGTAATAGTCGTCTGGGTGGGCCCCTCTCTGACTGGGACCCGCTGTGTGCTCTGCTCTCTAAGGTGCCATGCCTCTCCCAGAAAACGGCCAAATGATCTCTGATCCATATCAGTCATACATCCCTGAAGTAAGCTGCTCAATGTGTATCTAGATCTCAACTCTGAGTATGCCGGGCATCTGAGAACAAAATGCTCCTCACTCTCTACCTCTGATCTGCAAAGGGGGCATATCCTCTCCTCCCGCGAGATGCCACTGGCTCTGCCACTCTCAATCATAAGCTGATGTGATGATACCCTGAGCTGTCCAATAAGAACTCTCAATCGATGTGGCATATAGATCTGCATATATCTCGGAATCTCTATGAATCCGTGCTCTGATATCCTCAAGAACTGTGTATAATAATGTGCCATCTTCGATGACAGTGGCTGTGCAGGACTGATCCATGTCCTCTGTATATAAATATGCCATATCTCCTGTCTAATGACTCTGTTCCTCTCAGAGAGAGAGAGGGTGTAAGTGGGAGCCTGAGTATCATATAGAAGAGGTGGAAGTCTATCAATGTCTAGCCCATGTCTGTCAAAACCAAGCTCTAGTCTGTGCATACCATGATGTGGTATCCCCCGCTCGAGCCATCTCCTGAGATGCCATATATGCTCTATATGCAATGCGATCTCTATCCATATCCTGAAATCTGTGTAGGAAGCAGACTGTCTGAAATAATGCCTCGACTAGTATGGGCGGTGTGGCAAGCTCTGCTCGCACAATGTCATGTGGGACTGAGGCCTTGCTGCGAATCAATCTAGATATCATGATCACCTGAGGTCTCTCCATCAATGTCCATACATAATCGGCAAGGCCCGGCCCCCATATAGCTGCTCCATTCATCAGTGTTGGAGTGACTAGAGTATCAAAGAGCCACCCCTTGGTGCGGGGCTCCTGGAAATGTGCCTGATGACACTGTCGCTCCATAAGAGCCAATGCTGAGTATCCTCTAGTGAGGCGGTCACGAGCTGCCTGTGTCATCGAGAAAGTCCCTGAAGCTGCTGTAAAGGTGACTCCCAAATATACATATGATCCAGTGACCTCAATACTCCCTCCTGCTGCCATGAAAATACTCTGTCTGCGTATTTGAGCTTATGTATGGAATATAAGAACCTTGGTTTTACCAAGGTTCACTGTCATGCCTCTCTGTATGCAAAAATCATCCAATGCTAATAAATGCTGCTGTAATCCCTGAGCTGAGTCTAAGACCAACACAATGTCATCTGCATATAGTAAGATATGAACTGTGGCTCCACTGAGATCTATACCTCCACTGGCTCGCTGTTGAATAAACTCTGCTATCTCATCAATGTATAGCCCAAATAGAGTCGGTGAGAGTGGGCATCCTTGCTTCACACCAATGGTTCTCACAAGGGGATCTGATATACCTCCCGGACATCTAACTCTGCCAGTAACCCGCTCATATAGTGCATAAATACCCCACATCATGTCATCATCCACCCCCAGATCAAGTAGGCATCTGAAAAGCCTCTCTCTCGGAACTGTGTCAAAGGCTTTGCGAAAATCCACAAAGCAACAGTACAATCTCTGTTTCTTCACTCGTGTCTGGTCGATCAGACAACGGAGAGTGAAGATGTGGTATATGGTAGAAAATGCCCGTCTGAACCCTGCCTGTCCGGGTATGCGCATGCACTCTCTCTCTGCCAGCGTGCTGAGCTCCTCCTCCATCACTGTGCCATAAAGTTTGGACAAAACTGGCCCAATCATGATGGTTCTATATGTGTTAGGATCCATAGGATCCCCTGACTTGTGGATAGGTACAATGGTGTGCTCTGTCCACGAGTCAGGGAACCCCTCAGACAATGCACGGTTGAAGAGGTGAGCAATGAGTGGAGCCAATGTGTCTCTGCCATGTATAATATGCTCTGCCTGAAGATCAAACTGGTCTCGAGCGCGGCCATGCTGTAACCGTGAGATAGCATGTTTCACCATACTAGTGGTGAAAAATGATGAAATACCTGGTCTCGGTGTACATGGTGTGGGTATCAGCGGCTATGCGGGTACATGATATAAACTCTGTGTGTATCCATGCCATACTGCAGGGTCATGTATCGGTGTGGGTGAGCGTGGTTCTCTGATCTGCCTCCATGCCTCTGCACAATCTCTGCTCATAAGAAGGTGGTATATATCCCAATACCTCTCCTCCTCCCATTCCCGCTTTTTACGGCGGGTCAAGCGGTGCATGCGTCTCTGCGCCTGTCTATGTGTGATCTCTCCTCTGGCCTCCAAATCACGTAGCTGTCGACGTAGATCTCTGAGAGAGAGAGGTGTAGATGTGTACCATTCTAGGATGATAGTATGAATGTACCCACATTACATACTAGAGAGAGAGAAAGAGAATTATTTACATGAGACAAAGTGTTGTTTGAGTGTGTATTAGAAAGAGAAAAAGGGAATATACATGTAGAGAGAGAAATTGAGAAACTAAGAATGAGAGATGAGAGAAAGAGAAAATGGGTACTAGAAAGCCAATGATAGTAGGGGCCCATCACGATTCAGCTATGAGTTGTGTGGTGGGCGGCATTTTTCTCGTAATTGTCCTACGTCAAATGTGATATATGTGGGAAGTCTAGTCACTTAGCCACTACTTGTTGGAGTAGGGTTAGTTCTCTCCAACAAGGTAGTTAGGAACCTGGGCCTGTGAACCATTGTGAGAATAATGAGAATATTAAAGGAGAGGGCCCTAAGAAAATTTTGCAAAGGGGTAAAGATACACTCGAGGAAATTCCGAATGGGGTAAGTTTGGTTGAAACTTTTCCAATTAGTGAGAATTTATCTCCTAATAATATTAGGTTAGTAACTAGGGGTTAAAAATTGAAAGATGCTTAGAAAGACGACCCTAATACAAGTCACAGTGCTCTGATCACCCCATTAAGTGATGCACTAGGGATACTAGTCTCTAAATGGTCTCATGGCCATGCTAGATCATCATCAACACTTAAAGAAAAGTGAGTCATTAATTTATTGACATAAATTTATTGATAGAGAATGCATAATAAGCAATCAATTTAGTGACAATAAGACGCAACCATGGAAGCTGCAAGAAGCCAAAACCAAGAAGATGCATCTTTAATTATAAAGGCACAACCAAAACCAATGTAAAAGAGTGCCAAGCTCCCTCATGCAATTTGTAACCATGAAAGGGCAGTAGGACTAAACTAGGAAGAGAGGAGGACAATGGGAAAAAGGGCATGACCGCCGGCCATGTAAAAATGGGGAAAAAGAGATGTGTACAGCATGTTGGGAATGGATAAAGTGATGGTCCACACCAACAAAGGCATCAACTTAACTGGCATCCCCAACCCCAAAGTCCAACTATAGGCCAAAATGGTGCTCTCTAGCTAAAGGTATAACACATTGATGAGTAGAATCAATGTGCCAATGCTAGAAAGCATCACTGCCAAGTCCTTCAATGAGATGAACCTAAATGGCTTCATGTGGAAGATGATAGAAACATCGACAAAAGCATTGGCCACACGTGGAAGACCTGCGGGGGGAGAATCCCCAATCTCCAAAGCTAGGAAGAAGTCATCGTCAAAGGCCTCTACCGTTGGGTTGTTCGGAGGGGTCTTGATGACCATCATCAGAGAGGCCTTGGGGGAAGTGCAAGAAGATGAGGAAGTTGGTGAGATGCTTATTAAATAGTTTTAATCATTCATATCACAAAATTTCTTATTTTGTAAATATTCAAATAGATTAAATTTTATTTTTGAATTATCTTTCAATTAAATACAAATATAAATTTTTATTTTTTAGAAAGATAAAATAATTATTATATTATTTAACTAGGGTGAGAATTTAAAAAATATACAAATAGAGAGGAGAGAGATAATAAATGTACTTTGTAAAAGGAAAGAAAAATATAGTAAGAAGAGAATAAAAAGAGCAAAGTGAGAGAAGAGGAGGAGTGAGTATATGAGAGTAGAGAGAGGAGAATGAATATATATATATATATATATATATATATATATATATATATATATATATATATATATATATATATATGAATGAATGAGAAGAGGAGGGGCCAAGAAGTCAAAGAAAAAAACTCCATAGAATAAGGTCGAAGAAGAGAGTAAGAAGAAAGAAAAAGTGGATCTACAAAGTGCCAAAAGTGAGTCCAAAAGCAACAAAGAAAGAAGAAAGAGAAGAGAAAAGGAGGAGGCAAAAAGAATAAAAGAGGAATCCAAGAAAGGTGATGAGGACAAGAGGAGAAAATTAGAGCAAGAGGCCGAGGAGTAAAGGAGGAAGGAAGAAGAAGGCATAGGCCTGGCTGGCCATCCGCCTCTTAGTGGAGCAGCCTTCAAAGGAAGAAGAGCTGGTTTCCATGAGCCCTCATGAAGAAGAATGCCCAAGCACAAGTTCCCAAGAACCCAAAAACATGCCACCCCTAGTAGTAAGAGGGCAAGGGCAAGGGTCTAATAAACCCCATCCCACCTATCCTAGTGCCCACCACTCCAATCTCTACACCCATCCAAACCTCTTTTACCATGGTGGATGCCATTAACCTTGTGGCATAGGTGCAATTTATAGTTAAAAAAGAAATAGTTCAAGGTGGAATGGAGGGACCCCAGTGACTAGAACAAAAATATTGGAAGCTTGCAGATGCAAAGTCCAGATAGGACCCCAAAAGGCAAAAGATAGAAGCATCCACAACAAGCACTCCTACAACAATGCCATCATCCACAAACTATGATGACTACGTCAACAAACTTCTATCAAAATTGGAGAGAGAAAAAGAAGAAAAGAAAAGGGCTATTGTTAAATGAGGTTGAAAAGGAGACTATGGCAAAGATCTAATAGTGGATTCATGTTTTCCCTTAGTAGTGCAGCAAGTTACATGGAGTAGCAAAAAGCAACCTACAGTTGCTTTATCGAGTAAAAAGGTTGAGTATGTAGGTGTTGTTATGGTAGCATGTGAGGTGGTATGGCTGCAAAAGTTATTGGGTGATTTGGATGTGTAAGGGGATGGTCTAGTTGTCATTCATTGTGATAACATAAGCAGCATACAACTAGCTAGGAACCCAATGTTCCATGCTAGGACAAAATGCATTAAGGTGCACTACTGCCTTATGAGAGAGAAGATACTTGTAAGAGAGATTGACTTTGTATATATCAGCACACATGATCAAATAGCTGGCATTTTCACAAAGGCATTGGATGCACAGAAGCTTCGAAAGTTTCAAATCTCTTGGAGTTGTAGAGATACAGTTGAGCTTGAGGGGGAGTGTTGAGATGGCAAGCTCAACATGTGCAGAAATTGATGATGAACTGTCTAGCTAGATGGGTATGCACATCTATAGATAGCACGTCGGTGGTCATTATGATCCTCACATGGCCACTGACTTATCACTTATTATATTTAGTTTGTTGCACCTATCTACAGCTGGCATAGTTATAGCGCCAATTGATTAGTATTATTAGTTATGCAATGTTTGACTTTGTAGGCCACTTTTCTTTATGTTATATCTTATCTATACTTTGTGTACATTGTATAGTGTGCAGAAAAAAGAAGAAAAAGCCAACAATAAGATGTTTTGGCCTCCATCTCTCTTCTTGCAAGTACAAAATGAAATTTTTTGCTTCAAGTAGTCCACATAGTTCAACCCAGAATTCCATGAAATTTTTCCTTAAGTACAAATTGCCTATTGTCGGTGCTTTTTTCTTTTTAAAGTTTAATTTAAGATTCAAGTTGTGTCTTCTTTTCCACCTTACCCTCTCCCCCCAGGAGTGATGAAAATCCTTTGTAGGATTGGAGGATGAAGGGTTAAGGGCATGAACCACATGTGTGATGTGCTTTACTTTATCATGAGTAGCTCGTAGAAGTTTGGATTATACTCCAAGTGGGAGTGATAGTCCATGTCACGAGGTCTAATGCCTACATGTGTAATGTAGGTTAGGACATCCATGAGGAAGTCACCAAAGTTCATCTTGCTAATGATATGCAATTCTTACTCAATCAAGATTTGATCAAGGTGGGCCATGATGTGGTCCTGTAACAATCAATTATGATCGATGGCCAGTACTCTAAACAAGGTAGGAGCCACATAGCTTGGATCGTACTCAAAGGTTTTGATTGCATGTTTCTACTCGGTATTAGTCGTAATTTGGCAGCCCTCCATTAAAGATTAAGAGTGTGTTGAGAAATAGACAAATGATGTATGCTCTAGGAAGAGATGTCCTAAATCCCATATACACAGTGAGGAGAGTGGAACAACCCAACTTCCTTAAAGCTTTATACTTGACTATCACTTTCATAATGATGAATACAATATCATTATGCTTTCCTCTTTCAGTTGATGTCATTGTTAATCCAATACACAAGATTGTCTTTATGAGTGCAAGATTCCATCTTGGAACCTAATTCACTTGTGTAACAGTTGTCTTCATTGTCTATGTCAACATGAATTTAGTATTCATCTTCCAACCTCCATAGCTCCTACCATGCTCTAGATTTGACATTCTAACATGGTATCAGAGCTCAGCTGAGAATGGTCAGCTCCTCACTTTGCTTCTCTAGCTCCCTTTCACTTTTTCCCAAGCTCAAGTCTTCATTTTCTACTCTAGCTTCACCTTCACCTTCACTAGAGCTTTCATGGTTGCCATGGACAACAGTACTATGTCTACTTGCAGCACCTAGATCTCTCTCCACTATTAATATCTCCCAATGATTTCTTCTGGAGATCTTTCCCTCTACTTAGGATGCTCCTTTTTGGCACATAACAGCATGACATTAGCCACTCAATGCACCAGCATTTTAAATATTTCAGCTCACTATCAAAATCTACGCATGTCCTTGTCATACGTCTAGATTTCCACGCATAGGCCACGGTCTATTCTACAGCTATAGGTCAATGAAAGCCCACTAGAAGAGCTTCTTTCTCACCAAGCATCTCCAGTAATGGCTTCCCGAATGTGCTGCAGTAAATGAAAAACCACTGGTCTATCAAAACCCTAAACAGTCCACCATAGCCATTATAACTCAAGCCCTTTTTCACTTCATTTTCCACTTCATTCCAACACATTGAAGCCTCAAGCACTCAAGTCTGATCAGTTTCCAATGAGATAAATTCTGAAGAAGAAGATTCAGAATATCAATCATCAACTATTGAGCTCAACATGGAGTCTTCAAGGCATAGTATCTATTAATACTCCATTAGTGCTTCTTAGCACTTGGATCATCAGCTCACTTAAGAACAACTCACTTTTTATCACATCTCAACTACATGTTGTAATGCCCTAATTAATCAAATCTCTTGTAAGTCTTAACCTCTTTGTAAAAGGATAGACATTGCCTAAGTATGCTCGTGGTAAGACCTCCTTCAAAATGAGTGTACTTGAGCAAATAGCTAAATTCAATGATGAAGGCTTTCATGCCTCGAAGGAAAAGACCATGTACCATCTCATGAGGAAAGACCTTTGGGATCTCTCTGAAGATGATGAGGTGATACAGATGGCAAAAAGAAAGATTCAGAAAGTAGGATTCTTGCAATAGCTCTACCAAAAACCAAAGAATGGGAGAAGATGAATAACAAGGCACTAGGCATCATTGCCTAGGGACTAAATGATGATGTGCTATATCATATCTCTAGCATTAGAGATGCTAGAACTGCTTGGAAGGAACTTGACAGGATCTTTGGTACCCAAGCAAAGATTTCAAAGGTAAAATTACTTAGGCAGTTTTATAAACTAGATATAAAAGATAGTGCTTCCATGACCATACACTTAACAAGTTCAAGAGCCTAAAAACCCAGCTTGCAACTCTTAAGAAGAATATTGATGAAGATGAAGCAATAGTCGTACTGCTTGCAAGTGTAAATAAGGATCCATATGAGAATCTTGTGTCCACCCTAAGTAATGTTCCAAGTCTCTCACCACTTAAAGATATTGAGCACTCACTACTTGATGGAGAAAGCAAAGTTAAAAGAAAGGATGCAAAGGAACACACCACCAAAAAACTTCATATTCGGGATTTTGGGAATTTCCCATCAATATGGGAAAACCAAATCAAAATGAATTTCATGAATTTTGGGAATTTCATTAATTTGGAACTTGGTGCAATGGAACATATTACTGCTTATGATTGTTTCTAAGAGATTGAAAAAAACTCAAAAAGGTGGTGTTAATAAACGCCTTAGTTTTAATATCCTTGAAAATATTCAAGGAAAATCTTCAATCGATGGATTATTGTTGACCTTCTTTGGCCTTCAATACAATCTTTGGGAGAATTTTAATTTTTTTGGGAGATTTTGTACCTTTCTTCATCCAAGAAAAAACAGTGCTATCTATTGTTTCCCATCGTTGAGGATCTTTTTTGTTGCACATCCAATATTTATCCCAACAATTAAAATACACCTCTACATCTATAGCATTTTGACGACTACAAATTGGTGCCCAATATTGTATACGTACCTTGTTGAAGTTTTTGGAATTTCTATTTGTATTGACCTCACTTTGTGCAACACCAAGCCATATTGGATATATTTGATCTGAAGGTCTAAGAAGCACAAAGTCAACTTTATTAACATCAAGCATTGGTTCAAATGTATGTCTGGGTCGTTTGCTCAGAGGACCACAATAGTGATCATTCAACTCTTCCAATCCAGTAAAGTTATCTACATTATCTGCATCTATATTGGTTACATCACTTTGTGTTCTTGGCCAAAAATCTATGAAAAATAAATCTTCTTGGACATTTGGAGTTTGAAGAGCGTAGATCATATGTTTCCAATAATCAATCACTGGTGTTATAAACTTTGTGAACTCTACCTAAAGTCCTTGTACATTTGACCATCTTTTCTAATACTTCAAATAATGCTTAACTCCACTTACTACTTCTTGATGATCCTTAATGTACTCAAACATGGCAGCAACATTGGAACCCTTTGGAAGAGTAGGCTTTCCTGCAAGGTCTCTCTTCCATAATTCAATGCCACCTTCTCTTGGTAACCAGTCTGGGGACTTTGGATGCATCTTTTATTGCATGACAGGTGTATCTCCTTACATATAAAACTCAAATTGAAGAGGTTTTGAGTGACCAACAAGTGTATCTTTGGAATCACACAAGTATCCCTCAATGTATCTCTTAAAGTCAGGCACATGTGACAATAAGAAAGGTGTAGGACTTTTCATCTGGCATGATTGAAAAAGTTAAGGTCATGCTCGTCATTAGCTTCTCTGAAAATTTGATGAACATTGAATCAATGTCTTCATGTGTATGACCCACCATGACAAAACCCAAGCTGGATCATCCTGAATGTTCCTCGTGCAACAAGCAATGATAGATATGCAAAGAGATAGCGATTTTTTTTTTTGGATCCACAATTATCAAGTTGAAGTAATAAGTTCTCTGGCAATCATTTGAAATGATGATAGCCATCCTATGGTGTATTATCTTCCATGCATGATTTATTTTATGCAACACCTTGATGGTGGTCTAATGTTTTTTTTGAGTTGAGAGAATTTAGTAGCATAGAGGTTGATCTCAGCATTCCATCTACTTGTAGATCACCATTTTAATGCCTCTGTAGTTGCTCCAAGTTCCTAAAGCAAAATGACAATGAGGCAATTGTGAAGTTAGGATCGTGAGGCCATAGATCGAGTGAGAAATGTCCATATCTACCTTCTCCATGTCCATGTGTAATCATGCATGTTAAAGAAATTGGTATAGTTGAGTAGATCTTTCAGTCTCTTTTGATCAAAGCCTTAACCTAGGGATAGTTGTCTTTTGCTGGTCAATTTTATCATGTATGATGCACTAGTTTTTATCTAAATCTAATGCTGAGGCCAACCGCCAATTGTAGTATATGTTCCAACAACTTTGTTGTTGTAGCATGTGACATTGACGCTTCTTTAGAAGTATATTTCGCTCTTGAAGACACTTTGTTGCTACAAGTCGCTATTTGATCTCTGAGAAAATACTACACATTTGGAGAACTTACTTGTCTTTTCTAAGGTTACATGCTTGAACTCTGTGTTCCAAATATGATTGAAGGTGGATAATGACATTTGCTTAAATCCAATTTCACTCAATGTTGTATTTACTTCTGCCCATATATCTACCTGCTTGTAAACATATGGAATGACCAATTTTATCTCCCTTGATCCATCTTGCATTATTCTACTCTTGTGTGGCATTTGCTTTGCATTATTCTTAACAAAGTCTCTAAGGATGGCTCTTTCCATCTCTATGTGATCCCAAGCTGCTCTTATTACCCCCTTGTTTCCATGCATTGCCCTCCTCACCCCATGCTCAAATTGTGTTTTATACCTGGTAAAAAGATGTCTTTGGGATTCCATGAATCTCATACCATGCCCTTCCACACACCACTTGTCCATTGAAGATGAAGTTGTACTTCCTTGTTCCCAAGTAATCAATCCTACATGATGATTCAAACTTGTCATAAACATAGTTTGTGCTGTCCTTCAAATTGCAATCCCCAAAATTATTTAGGTAATTGTTGTATTGCTTCTCTATCAGGAAACTGACAACACTTTTCTTGGCAACAATCAATCATGGAAACCTGTGAAATGGACTTCGTAGAAGTCCTCAAGTTTGCACCTTTAGGGGCAATAATTCAAGGCATTCTATTGACCATACAATATGATATCTTCTAAATAAAAATTGATTTTTTTGTAGAAATATAATCTTCATTGGTATCTTCCATGTTTTTGGCACAAGAATTTTTAGAGATAAATTTCATGTATGATTGTTGTTGTAGCAGCGATGTTCCATCATCAAAGTTGACTTGTTTAATAGACCATCTTTCCAAAGTGACATAGTGGAGGTTATCATCTATGTATGTTCCCGTGGTTTGATCAAGGGCTTTATCTACCACCACACCAACATCCTCTTCTCCTAGCAATTCAAAGTTTATCACATCATATGGAAAAGTCAATGATATAACCCTTGTCCCAATACACACAGTGTTGTCTTCTGTCCATAGCATCAATCTACGTTCTCTCCAACTTTTACAAATGCTAAGCACATCTATATCCTCAGAAGAAGGTAGGACATGGTTTGATTCGTAATCATCTCCTCCGTCATGAATTATTATTGAGTTTGAAACAATCACCATATCTTTCTTCCCCCATTTTGCAAAACCACCTAGAGCTTCATAAACCTTCATTGCATCAATTGTTGGGAATAGCAAATATGCTGCTACCTTTAAACATTTAATCAATAGCAACTGAAATATATCCATCTTCAAGTGTTTCTCCATGGCATGTCTCATTTGGATGTATTTGTAGGAGCTTTCACTCAACCGCCAAGACCCACGGACAGCTTATTGATTCAAGCGTTCCAAGCCGAGCACTAATGGCTACCTCTCACATAGCCGACGTGCCATCCATATCTACGGGTGTAGTGAGCTTACCTTGATGCCGTTCGAGTTACCTCCTCTCCCGCGCACTCCGGTGGCTCCACAATCCAAGTGCAAGCTTCAAGCAAGCTCCATCCTCAAGCTCCACGCTCCAAGCTCCATTGTCGCGAGCAAGATAAGAGAAGAGAAGAGAAGAGAAGAAGAGAGGAGACGATGGAGAGCTTCTCCTCCTCGGTCCCTCACCCTCACACACTCACTCCCTCACACTCTCACACTCCCTCTCTCAAGCACAAGCTCTAGCAAGCAAGAACAAGAAGAAGAAGAAGAAGAGGAGAGCTACTTTTGGCCACACACAAGAATGAGCTTTTCATTCACTTTTCAACTTTATATACAAAACCCTAAATCCCTTTTGGGCGGTCATCCCCTTTTTTACATGGCCAGCCATAGCCTAGGCCCTTTTTCCCATTGTCCTTCTATCTTCCTAGCTTCCTGTCCACCGCCCGTCTACTTTTACAAATTGCAGGGGTGAGAGCCCGGTGCTCTTTTACAAGATTTCAGGGTGCGCCTTTTTATTTTAAAATGTGCCCTTCCCCTTTTGCCTTTGCCTTGGACTTTTAAGGTTGCCCTTGCGCTTTTGGCCTTTTCTCCTTTTCTTTCTTCAATCGGGCTACCTTTTTTCCGCCTTTGCCCTGCGTCTTTTCCACTTCCTTTTGCTTTCTTCGTGTTTGCGCTTTTTGCCTTTTCTCCTTTTCTTTCTTCAGTCGGGCTACCTTTTTTCCGCCTTTGCCCTGCGTCTTTTCCACTTCCTTTTGCTTTCTTCGTGTTGGGGTTAACATTACCCCCCTCCGAGACGAGTGCCAGTCCCATGGCACTCACCGTCGTAGGTAGCAGGCTGTAGCATGCACCGAAGACGTGGGTGACAAGGACGCCTGTGGTTTTCGTGGAGGAGTGTTGGTGGTGGTGTGGCAGAAGGTCCTGGGGGCCTGTTGGTGGCCAAGGTGGCTGGTGGAAGGTTGTTGGAGTTGGTGGTAGGGCTATGCTGTGTTGGGGATTGCATTGATGGCCAGCACAAGTGTTGGTTTGTTGGGGATTCTGCACATGACGACTCTTTGCGGGCTTGTCGGATGGTAAGGGACAAGCATTCAAAGTTGAGTGTTGATGAAGAACAAACAATACCTTATACCTGCAATTGGAAAACCTCACATGTGGTCTCTCCTTAAGGGGTAGTGCTAGGCTTCTCATCGTGCACAAGACATATTTTGATTAGTTTGGGAGACAGGTCGAACTCTAAGCAAGCCTAGAGTATTGTTCTGCACTTGAGGACCCAAACTGTGGATATACTTCGGTGTAGATATTATGTGAGTGCTCATGCATACTTAGATATTACATAGTTAAAAGACCGTGGGCTAGTTTCTCATAACAATGTGTGGATGAAGCAAAGTTGTCCATGTGGAGAAGGAGTACACGTGAAGGTATATGAGACATCCTTTGCATTGTGACTGCACGATGTAGCCTAATAGAATACAAGGATACCGAACTTTCAATAGCTGGAAGCTATTGGACTTGCTTGATGAGTACGGTGTACATTTCATGGCCAATCGTGCGGTGCTTATCACCACTGATTGCAATGGTACTAAGGCAGAGTGCAAAAGAAAATTGTGCAAATGGGTCAGGGTGACAAGTCTAACCCTAGGCAAGACAAGCTCCCCAGGTATGTCCTGCCCTTGATGTGCCCTGAACAATTGTGGGTGATTGTAAGGGGCTAGTGGATTAGGGATGAAGCCGGTCGACCAAGGTCACCAGACGTACCTAATTTGAGGACCCCTAGGTGCTATGCTGTGATCGTGGGTGCTTCTTATCTTTCCATTCATTTCTTTTTCTTTTTTTTTTTTCTTTTTTTTTTTTGCCTGAGTACAACCATTACAATATGTTGAGGCTATCAGCCTTTCAATGGGTTGGAAAATGTCAAGCTTCGAAGGCTCAGAAAATGGATAGTACAATGATGATCGTGCCCTAGCCTCGTTGTTAGAGAAGCAGTTGGCGAAAGGGGGAGATACACTTGAGCTATTACAACCCTCCTTGCGGCACATGTGATGTGGGTACAATTGAGGTAACGACTGCCGTGAGCCAACTATAGAGCTTGGCCGAGAAAGGGGGCGTGGCCCAGGGATGTGTTTTGGGCCATGCAATGTGGGTGGTTGGCAAGGGTGATTCGTGATTTCGGCAGGGTGGCTTTGCCGTGGCTCCTTGGGGGGTCGATGATCTTGCGGTGATGATCGAGCATTGAACACTTTCGCCCAAAGATCTGTCCCATCCTGTATCCACTTTTCGCTTCATGAGAGTACAGGCATGGCATATGCCGCAACTATAATAAGCCAGTGCAATGCAAGGAGACATCACTGATCTGAATTCTATGATGTTGACTTAGACATTTATCACCTGCGCTTGATTAGCTTTTTCTTTGCTAAAGGCATAAAATATATTAAACGCAGATATGAAAAGTTCATACAAGTCGGGAACATGTCAACACTTAACAAGTCGGGAACACTTAACCATTTAAAAACAAAAAGTTATGGCCAGTTATCATTTGATAAGCCCTTTATGCATCATGGGCTACTCGATTTGTACGAGGCGGGGCGAGTCTGGATGGCCGGGTGATTGGGGCTCTGCTGGTGTGGGGCTCCCGTGGGGGTGACCAGGGAACATGTCGGCAGGGACATGAATGGTGTAATCCCGGACCGCTACCGTCTCCAGAATGTCTTTAAATAATTCATTAAATTCTTCTCTTTCCCGAGCTGCCCTTTCTGCCTTTGAGCATCTGGGGCCCGAGCGGGAGCTGGGAGTTCGTGCCACTAGTGCTGCCACCTGTTGCGCGTTTCGAGTCTTGACTTTCTTGACTCGAGGATTCTTCGGCCTTCGCCCTGGGCAGTGTCACTTAGGGCCTCGCCTCTTGGCATACCTCTTGATGGTGGGCACATAGCGCTCCGGTGGAAAGGCGCGTGCCACATGCTCCCGCCTTCTGCGAAGAGCGTATTTGCAAGCCAGATCTCCATGATTCTCCGTGTGTTCCGCCGTAAAAGGAAACCTGCAAGATACAATCCAAGGGTTTAGACCTTGATACAGGATACAATTGTTTGTATGGAAGGGATTTTAGTGTGGTTTATGAAGCGCATATGACAAGATGGGGAGGGGTGAGGCATGCGGTGATTGTTGTAGAGGAATAGCCCCCATGCTGATGTTCGCGTTGCCTCCAGTCATTAGCGGATATTAGTTTATGCTAAGTCACGTGGACTGGTTGTCGTGGAGTGGGACAGGGTACATCCTCGTAAGGATAGACCAAAAAGGGAAGAAGGTGTATAGGAAGGGACTACACCCTGTCTACACCATCAGAGTTGTTGGTCAAGGCCTCCTATGGTGGCAATATGGGTTGCATGCCCTTCACTTGGAGGTGGGGCTGGTCACACGACTTTTAAAAGTGTGATGAGAGGAGGACCTGAGGAGCTTAGCATGTTAAACCCAACTCTTCTCCCTGCGCTTGACTATCATTGCTTGTGTGTGTTGATATTGTTTATACATGGTGACACAAAAATCAGTGTTTATTTATATACATATCTATGAATCCATGTCACTTCACGAGAATAAGAACCAAGTGTAGAACTCGGGGTTGTACCGGAGCGTGGCACACGTATCTAGCATTCGTGGCAGCTGACTTAATACTGATAGATATTTTGCCACGTCGAGTAGCATGGAACCTTGACCGAGTCTACTGGCAATATGTAACTCCTCCTCAGTGAGAACCTTATCAATTAAAGGGCCCTGTAGCCTAGTCCCAGCTAAGTCCATACCCCGAATGTCAGTGAGCACTCGAAGGGAAGTTGGTGCCACGTAGGTTGGGTCTCTTTGAGACCGCCATTTGGCCAATCGCTCTTCTGAGACCGTCATGATCTGAGCCCCTAGTTCGGCCATCACAACGTGGCTTTCGCACCAACGCTCCTCAAATTGACTCTAGCCTGCTGACAGTCACTTTAGTAGCTCTATGTCTACGAGATTCGGTCGACAAAGCACTTCATTGAACGTGATGGTTAAGCATAGTTCGTCAGCCTCCTCGTCAAGGATGAGTCGCATTTGTTCATGTAGGAGCCTGTCATAGTGCCCGTTAAGATGTTCTTGTTCTTCCCATGATAGAGGAAAGGTCAAGTAATCTCCAAGCTGCTCCTTGGGGATCGTGCCCATGTTCGCAAGGACGTAGACACGCGCGACCACTTTGAGCTTAGCCTCCAACTCAGTTAAGCATTCTGCGACACTTCTATGTTCAATGAGGGCTTGCTCGGTTGCTATCTCATGCAAAGTTCTAAGAGTTTCCTTAGGCTTTAGCATGGCTGGGGGCTCAGGCCTTGATGAGCAAGATTGGTCAATGCTAGGATTTCTTATGCTCTTGGGGTTCTCATGTTTCTCTTGAGGTTTTGCTGCTATTTCATCATGGTTCTTCTCGGATGTGACTGGTATAGATTTGTCACCCTGTTGTGATAGCATTATATCCACTCTTGATTGATCAATGTGAGTTCTATTGTTAGTGGATAGAGTGTTGCAAGCAACTGTTGATGGCAATTGTTGCTTTGGTTTGTCAAAGCACACAGATGTGTCTGAGGTTTCACCGCTATTAGGAGAGGCATCAGTGGGTTCATTGGTGGAAGGACTCGATGCTTTATTCATCAGCTCTTCCACGCCCTTCGTCTCAATGTTCTTGGGGTCCACAACCACCTGCAACTGTTGCTGTTTTCTCTGCTTTCTCCTCTTTTTCTTGGTCAATGAAGGTGCCTCTCTCGACGACTCAGGACCCTGGGCTATATCGACCGTTGATGTGCTTGGTCGGGCCTCAGCATTTCCCTTCTCTAGTGTGTCCTTATGGGACATAGCCGTGGTTTGCTGAATAGCCTTGCCCGGTTGTGAGGGCACAACTGCCGCTCTTTTCGGAGAGTCTAGCTTTTCAACCAACTCCCCTGCATTTAACTCCCCCGTCCTAGGCTTTAGGCACTTTGAAAGTGCTGGAGTTGTTGAGGGATTTGATTGCGACACCTCCTCCACAGGTAAACTACTAAGGACATGTTCCACAAGGGGCATTGTCATGGCCAAGGGCTGTGACTGCTGTGATCCCTGATTGGAAGTAGTAGGAACTAGTTCAGTGGGCTGGCTACCCTTGGTGGATTGCAGTGTCAAGTCCCTAGGGCGATCAGAAGTGGTTGTGCCTTTCGTTGGCCTTTGAGCACTCATTTGTGTAGATCGAACATGAGCTGATTTAGTCGCATTAGGTGGCTCATGCATATCCTTGGGTTGAGAGCTACAGATGGCATCATGTCCCACCTCTTTGACGGTTGGAAGCTTAGATGGAGATAGAGATTGGAATTGAGCAGTCGCCCTTGACAACTGCTGTAGTGCTTCCTGTGTCTGTTTGGGAGAAGAGGGCGTAGGAGATCTAGGACTCTTAGGTGGACTTGGCACTCGCTAAATGATTTGCTCGAGGTTACTAGATGATGGTGCCATTTGCTTTGTTGAGCGATCAGCCTTGCCTTGAGCAATGTTGTGCCTATGATGCTTGTTCTCCCCTTGGGGAATCAAAGGCTCCTTGGGCGCTAACGATTTTTGTGCCTGCTCAATGGCTACGTATGACATCTATCTATTTAGCATGCTAGGCTGGGGCTCTTTCCTTCGAACAGTCATGTCTGGTTTCTTGCCTTGAGGCCTAGAATTTCTCTTAGATTTCCTCCTGTGCCATGCTTTTGAGGCACTCTGGCCTTCAGCTGATAGAGGCGGTTTAGCAGGGGATTTTGGTACCCAAATCCATTGGTTACCTGTATAATATCCTTGAGCACGAAGCAACGCTTTGGATATCCATCGCGGCGTTGTGCTAGCTCTCCATCGATGCCTTCGCCTATAAGGCTTGGGCTTCTTTCGTGGTCTTCTACGATATTTGTGAGTCCAAACCCTGTCCTTGGCCTTGTCTCTTGACCTTCTTGTTTCCGGCATGGCCTCACTTACTAGTTCTCGTTGTTCGACCTGGGCTTGTATCAACTCTTCCAACAAGTCCTTGCCCTCGCTTGTAGGCTTGACTGTTATGTCATCACCTTCCTTGCCTTTCCCTTGAGGTTCGATGAGGTCACCCTTGCTAAAGGTGGTGACTATCCTCACACCCGGTAGTATCAGGTGTATCCTCTGTGCTACATAGTCAGCCTCACATTTGATCGCCCTTTTGAAGGGTCTTCCCAGGAGGGTTTCTTTCCTGCAACTAGCACTTTTTGAAGGAACATGAAATAGGATAGGCAAGCTTTCCGTTTCAATTGTCGCAAGGATTTTGCACTTCCCTATGAGTGCTTGTGGGTGTCCCCCATAGGGGCTAAGAGTTGCACTAGTCAGTGTGAGATCTTGTTGGCCTAGTAGGGTCCATGATTCATAGGTCAAGATGTTAAAATCTGCTCCTTCATCAATCAGAGCATCGATAATATGCTCTCTATTCGCAGTGAGTTTGACCCTAAGATAAGCAGGTGGTACTATGTCTTCATCTTCCGGGTCCTGGCTTGTAAATTTAAGCCTTCTAACAAATGCCCTTGAGTTCTCGACTGCACGACCAGATGTGGATTCTCCACTGCTATCTTGGATCGTCAGTGCAGTGCTATTCAAGGTACATCTCTCGTCAAGAGTGTCACGTCTAGTCACCTTCGCATTTGTAGCTTGCTAAAGTTGCATTTTGCTCTGATTAGATACAGTTTGAACACAATGTCTTTGTGTTCTTGTGGTGTGGCCTTTTTGCCCTTGATGGCTAGATTGGTCCATTGATGTTCTAGGGTCTTTGTTTCTCCCTGTTCGGGTATGGACTTTGTTGAGATGGCAAGCTCAACACATGTGGACATGGATGATGGACCGCCTGGTTAGATGGGTCCACACGTCTACACTTAGCACGTCGGTGGTCATTATGACTCTCACATGGCCACTGACTCACTACTTATTATATTCAGGTTGTTACACCTATTTACAGCTGGCATAGTTATAGCGCCAGTCGACTAGTGTAGTCGGTTATGCATTGTTTGACTTAGTAGGTCACTTTCCTTTTATCTTGTATCTTATCTATACTTTGTGTACATTGAAAAGTGTGTGGAAGAAGAAGAAGAAATCAGCAAGAAAACGTTTTGGCCTCCATCTCTCTTCTTGTCTCTTGAGTAAGCTTCTCCTTGTGCATTCTGTGTGTGTTCGGCGCAGCATCTTGAGCATCTCCCCCCACCACGCGATTCTTGACATGGTATCAGAGCCACACCACTGAGAGAGGCTGATTTCGAAGGTTGAAGCAAAGGAGAAGAAGCAAGGTTCGAGCAAGCAAGCTACGGGTAAGAATCTCTTCCATTCTTCCACTCCTTCTCTTGGATAGTGCCTGTGGAGGCACCGGAAGCAGGGCAGAGCAAAAATCTCAGATTGCAGTGAGATTTGGTGTGCGCGAAGAGATTTTGGGCATTTGAGGCCGTTTCAAGGCCCGTTTTAGAGCCGCAAGGTTGCGGACAGTAGTTTCGGGGTACACTGTGACTTCGACTGTATTGACCGAACGTGGGTGCGCAGGTTACAGATTTCAGATCTGTAAGTTCAAAGGTGTTTATCAGTGAGTAAACACAAGGTTTATCTGCAAACTGGTTGCAGATTGCATGTATTGTTGAGCAGACAGTAAAAAAGGCTGTCTGGTGTATTGCTGTGCACTACAGGTCAAGGGTTGCAGAAGATTTGCTTGCTGTTTGGTATTAGTTTTGTGATAATGGCAGAGAACAGTGGAAGCCCCATCATTGAGAAGCTCGACAAGAACAACTACCCATCATGGAAGTTTCGTGTCACGAATTTCCTTATTGGAAAAGGCCTCTACGAGTTCGTTTCAGGTGAAGAAAATGAGCCGGAGGTGAGTGATCCTCCAACTGCAGAAGAGACAAAGGCACGAAAGGAATGGAATGCAAAAGACAAGAAGGTCATGTATTGGTTGTCTGCAGTAATTGACAATAACATGCTGGGACACATTAGAAATGCAGAGAATGCATATGCAGCTTGGACCATACTTGAAAGTATGTTTTCTGTAAATACAAAGGCACGAAAGATTCAACTCAAGCAAGAGTTGAATACATTGAAGAAAGGGAAGATGTCTATCAATGAGTATGCACTGAAAGTAAGAAGCATTGCAGATGCATTGGCAGCGATTGATGCAATGCCCGATGATGATGATTTGGTGTCGTCTACCTTGGGTGGACTTAACAATGAAAAGGCTTGGAAGTCTTTTGTAACTTCTGTATATGTCAGAAAGCCATTTCCAGATTTCGATGAGTTGGTCTCCCTTATGATCACTGAAGAGATCAACATGCAGAGTGAGACACCTGAAAGAAGTGGTGAACAGGTCCAAGCTTTCTACTCCAGTTCAGGAAGGGGACGTGGCAGGTTCTCTTCAAGAGGCCGTGGTAGTGACAACCAGCAAAACAGATTGAATCAGCAATTTGGCGATATGCAGGTTTCAGGAGGTCGTGGTAACTTTAGAGGCAGGGGGAGCTTTAGAGGAAGAGGTGGATGGCAGAACAAAGGTTCTAACAACTCTGGTATTGTGTGCCACTACTGTGGCAAAACAGGTCATATTGCAGCCCAATGTTATGCTAAGAGAGATGATATCCGCAGTGGTAAGTTGCAGCAAGGAAACTATGCATCGTCTTCACGACAGAATGAAGACAAAAATGAACGTTTGTTCGTTATGCAGCATATGCTGAATGCTGTTACAGGAAAGGGAACACATGAAGATGTTTGGTATGTTGATTCAGGTGCATCCAATCATATGACCAGCCATGCAGAATGGTTTGGAGAGATGCAGGATTTGCAGAATGCAGGTTATGTGCAGACGGGTGATGACTCATGCCACCCAATTTCACACATTGGAAAAGTTCCCTTGTCCTTGCATGATGGTAAGACAAAGAGTCTTTCAGATGTATTACATGTACCATCTATTACAAAGAACTTGGTGTCAGTCGGTCAAATGGTAGAGCAAGGGCTGCAAGTCAGATTTAATGCAAAGGGCTGCTTTGTAGAAGACTTCAATGACAAGTGCAGGTTGGTAGCAAAGGGAAGTAGAGTTGGACGTATGTTCACTCTAGATGCTGGAATTCCTACTATGAATTCGGCTATGTATGCCAAAGGAAAAGGTGTTGTTGCAGACATTGAAATTTGGCACAAACGCATTGGACATGCAAATGTACAAAGGCTGAAATTAATGCAGTCCAAAGGGTTGGTTATAGGTTTGCCTACATTTAAAGTTGCAGAATTTCAGAAGGTATGTGAAGCATGTCAGTTTGGTAAGCAGGCAAGACAACCCTTTTCACATGACAGAGATGTAAGCAAAAATATCCTTGATGTTGTGCATACAGACATTTGGGGGCCTACACAAAATGTATCTCTTGGAGGCAGTTCATACTTTGTCACATTCATTGATGATTGTTCTAGAAAGCTGTGGGTATATTTTATGAAGGAAAAGAGTGAAGCTTTTGAGCACTTTAGAACTTTCAAGGCTGCAGTTGAAAGAGAAACAGGCTTGAAAGTAAAGTGCCTGAGGTCAGATGGAGGGGGAGAGTACCTCTCAAATGAGTTCAATGATTTTCTGAGGTCTCATGGGATAAAGAGACAGTTCACATGCAGGTATACCCCACAGCAAAATGGGGTTGCAGAAAGGAAAAACAGGCATATTGCAGAAGTTGCACGCGCCTTGATGGCTGAAAAGAATATGCCTAAGCATTTTTGGTCTGAGGCTGTTCATACTGCTGTTTATATTATGAACAGAACTCCCACAGCTGCAGTTCATGGTATGACCCCCGAAGAATGTTTTACAGGTAAGAAGCCTGATGTTTCACACTTGAAAGTATTTGGTTGCATTGCGTATGTTCATGTGCCAGATGAGTTGCGAAAGAAACTGGATCCAAAGGCTGAAAAGTGTATCTTTATTGGATACTCTTTAGAGCAAAAAGGGTATCGCTGTTACAACCCTGTCACATGTAAGTTCAGAGTGAGCAGGGATGTCATCTTTGATGAAATGAGCAGTTGGTATGCATCTAGTGGTGATGCATTGGATGATGATGATGATCATGACACTCATGTGCAGGCTGAAAAGCAAGAATCACGAACTCTTAGTGGACCAGAGACATCATCTGGTAGTCCTTGGTCTGGGAGACTAAGGAGTACCTCTACATCTTCGGGTGCATCTAGTAGCACTACAGGTAAAGACAAAGGAAAGAGTAAAGTGTCAAAAGGCATTGATGCAGTTCTTGATGGAGACTCCAGTGGCTCAGAGAGCTTGGATGATGAGCTTGGCATTCCTTCAGTGAGGACTCCAGGTGTGCAGAGAGCACGTGTTAATGCAAAGACTCCATTGAGTGATCCAGTGGTACGCAAGTCTAGCAGGGTGAGATACCCTGTTAAAAGATTTGGTTTTGAGGGTTATGCAGCTCACCATTATGCTTATATGGTGAAACTAGTTGAGGATATTGAGCCCACATGTTTTGAGGAGGCTGTTGGTCATGCTCATTGGGATGCAGCAATGGATGAGGAGATGGCTGCATTAGAGGCCAATAAGACTTGGGATCTAGTATCATTGCCGAAGGGAAAGAAAGCTATTGGATGTAAGTGGGTTTATAAGATTAAGCACAATGCAGATGGTTCTATTAGCAGGTACAAAGCTAGGCTGGTTGCAAAAGGCTATGCCCAGACATATGGCATAGATTATGATGAAACCTTCAGTCCAGTTGCTAGGATGGCAACTGTCAGATGTGTGATTGCTTTGGCAGCAGCCAAAGGTTGGAGGTTGCAGCAAATGGATGTAAAGAATGCCTTCTTGCATGGTGATTTGCAGGAAGAAGTGTATATGGATCAGCCAGCAGGTTATGAAGATTTAGAGCACCCCACGTATGTGTGCAGGTTGAAGAAGGCACTCTATGGGCTCAAGCAAGCACCAAGAGCATGGTCTGACAAGATCAGAGAGTATCTTGTCAATATTGGCTTTTATGTTTCTGATGCTGATCACTCACTTTATGTGAGAAAGGGAGATGCAGGTTTGGTCATCATAGTCATCTATGTGGATGACTTGATTATTACAGGTGATAGTGATAGTGGGATTGCTGAAGTCAAGGGCTATTTGAAGATGAAGTTTGAGATGAAGGATTTAGGTGAGCTAAGGTACTTCCTTGGCATTGAGGTGATCAGATGTGATGATGGTATATGGCTGTTCCAAAGACAGTATGGCTTGGATATGTTGTCCAAGTATGGTATGACTGCATGCAAACCACTTTCAGTCCCGTTGGAGCAGAATGTAAAGCTGAGTGCTGATGTTGGGGATGAGATAGAAGACCCTACTATGTTCAGGAGGATAGTGGGGAGTTTGATCTACATGACCATTACAAGGCCAGACTTGAGCTATGCTGTTGGTCTTGTGAGTCAGTTTATGCAAGTACCTAGAAAGCCACATTTGGATGCAGTGAGACGCATATTGAGATATGTGAAGTCCACATTACATTATGGGCTTTTCTATGAGGCAGGTACAGACGTACAGGTGTTTGGATACACAGATGCAGATTGGGCTGGTAGTATGTCTGATAGACGATCTACCAGCGGATACATGTTCTCTCTTGGTAGTGCAGCAGTTGCTTGGAGCAGCAAAAAGCAATCTACAGTTGCTTTGTCGAGTACAGAGGCTGAGTATAGAGGTGCTGCTGTTGCAGCATGTGAGGTAGTATGGCTGCAAAAGTTACTGGTTGATTTGGATGTGCAGGTGGAAGGTCCAGTTGTCATTTATTGTGACAACATGAGCAGTATACAGTTGGCTAGGAACCCTGTGTTCCATGCCAGGACAAAACATATTGAGGTACACTACCACTTTGTGAGAGAGAAGGTACTAGCAGGTAAGATTGACTTGGTGTATGTCAGCACACAGGATCAGATAGCTGATATCTTCACGAAGGCATTGGGTACAGAGAAGCTTCAAAAGTTTCGAAGCTTACTTGGAGTTGCAGAGATGCAGTTGAGCTTGAGGGGGAGTGTTGAGATGGCAAGCTCAACACATGTGGACATGGATGATGGACCGCCTGGTTAGATGGGTCCACACGTCTACACTTAGCACGTCGGTGGTCATTATGACTCTCACATGGCCACTGACTCACTACTTATTATATTCAGGTTGTTACACCTATTTACAGCTGGCATAGTTATAGCGCCAGTCGACTAGTGTAGTCGGTTATGCATTGTTTGACTTAGTAGGTCACTTTCCTTTTATCTTGTATCTTATCTATACTTTGTGTACATTGAAAAGTGTGTGGAAGAAGAAGAAGAAATCAGCAAGAAAACGTTTTGGCCTCCATCTCTCTTCTTGTCTCTTGAGTAAGCTTCTCCTTGTGCATTCTGTGTGTGTTCGGCGCAGCATCTTGAGCATCTCCCCCCACCACGCGATTCTTGACAGACTTTTGGTTGCTCTATTGCAAGTGAGACTCCATGCTGGTGCAGAGCCATTGCTACACTAGGTTCTAATTTGGAGGACCTATCATAGCGCGTGTTTTCTCTCCAACCTACTTGGGGGAGGTACGGAGGGGGCAGAGCCCCCTCTGCGGGGGTCCGGGGGGGCAGTCCCCCCGGCCCGCAGGGCCGTTACGGTAGACGCCATATGCAATTTGGAGGACCATTTATAGCCCAATTTTGAACTACGTGCTCTAAATTTCAGCCTAGTGATGGATCTATAATGTGCCTTCAGCTCTACGTGGTATTTGGGGTCAATTTCGGGGTTTAGATGAGTCAGAATTTGTGTTCTGGATACCTGTCTGATTTTGACACTTTTTTGTCCGATTCTAAGATGTCTGATTTTCAGGAGTCCGATTATCAGAATCGGACGTCCGATTTTGGGTTGGTCCGATCGGCCTAGTGGTCTGAGTTTGGTCACGCCCAATTTTGGGAGTCGGATTAAAAAATGGTCTGATTTTCAAAGTGGTCCGATTCTGGGAATCGGATCGGACAGGGTGGTCCGATTCTGGCAGGTCCGATTCTGAGCTGGTCCGATTCTGGGCTGGTCCGATTCTGGGACTCGGATGGCCTGGTCCGATTATGGGTTGGTCCAAGTGTCCGAGTGTCCGAGTCGGACAGGTTGGTCCGAGCGTCCGATTCTCAAAATCGAACGGGTTGGTCTGAGCGGTCCGAGTGTCCGAGTCGGACGGGTTGATCCGAATCAGAGTGGTCCAAGTGCCACGTGGCACGTACGATCGGGCTAGTCCGATTCTGGGAATCGGACCAGACTGGTCCGACTCACTCTCAGTCGGGCGGTCCGATTCTGGAAATCGGACGGTCCTACTCCAAAACTTGGGTGGTCCAATTCTGGGAATCGGACCACTGCAAGTTGGTCCGACTACGTCGGCGGCGAGCGCTATTCCCGCGCGTTTGACCCCTCCTCACTATCTGCTGCACACGATCACCACAAACTTTCTAGATCTGATTAGGGCACTTGTTGGAAAACAGCAGACTCACCTGGAGCAGCATGAATCGCCGGCGCCTAGAAATCGGGGTAGCGCTTCCTCGTCCTGTGAACCAGAAGTTCTCTCTCTCTCTCTCTCACACAAGGCAAACCAAGGAACTGAGGTCTGTCCTGGCCTCCCAGGCCTCTTAAGGTCCTTTCCCAGCACTGCAAAACCTTACAGCTAGTTCCTTGTTTCCTTAAGGTCTCACCCAAAAACTTGAATCTGGTCCCCTGTTTCCCTGTTTTTGCCTGTTATACAGCAACAGAAAACCCTACTGTTTGCTTGTTTTTTCTTCTTTTTCTTTTTTTTTCCTACCCTAATGCACCCAATTCATAAAGTAAATACCTACACTACTTCATTCCACAACATAAATCTCAGGAAAGCAACAAACCTACTTGCCAAGGAGATCGAATACCATCTTCAACCCCCTCGCTTCCTACCTATCTACCTCAAGCACCGGTTCGGGGGAAACCCCTTACTTTGATGCTCGATTCAAAGCGCGCAAGCGCTCAAGGCTTGAATCTGTTGGTCCCGGCAACGGAATCAAAATGTGGGAGCTTTCACTCAACCGCCAAGACCCACGGACCGCTTATTGATTCAAGCGTTCCAAGCCGAGCACTAATGGCTACCTCTCACATAGCCGACGTGCCATCCATATCTATGGGTGTAGTGAGCTTACCTTGATGCCGTTCGAGTTACCTCCTCTCCCGCGCACTCCGGTGGCTCCACGATCCAAGTGCAAGCTTCAAGCAAGCTCCATCCTCAAGCTCCACGCTCCAAGCTCCATTGCCGCGAGCAAAACAAGAGAAGAGAAGAGAAGAGAAGAAGAGAGGAGACGATGGAGAGCTTCTCCTCCTCGGTCCCTCACCCTCACACACTCACTCCCTCACACTCTCACACTCCCTCTCTCAAGCACAAGCTCAAGCAAGCAAGAACAAGAAGAAGAAGAAGAAGAGGAGAGCTACTTTTGGCCACACACAAGAATGAGCTTCTCATTCACTTTTCAACTTTATATACAAAACCCTAAATCCCTTTTGGGCGGTCATCCCCTTTTCCCCTTTTTTACATGGCCGGCCATAGCCTAGTAGGCCCTTTTTCCCATTGTCCTTCTATCTTCCTAGCTTCCTATCCACCGCCCGTCTACATTTACAAATTGCACGGGTGAGAGCCCGGTGCTCTTTTACAAGATTTCAGGGTGCGCCTTTTTATTTTAAAATGTGCCCTTCCCCTTTTGCATTTGCCTTGGACTTTTAAGGTTGCCCTTGCGCTTTTGGCCTTTTCTCCTTTTCTTTCTTTAATCGGGCTACCTTTTTTCCGCCTTTGCCCTGCGTCTTTTCCACTTCCTTTTGCTTTCTTCGTGTTTGCGCTTTTGGCCTTTTCTCCTTTTCTTTCTTCAGTCGGGCTACCTTTTTTCCGCCTTTGCCCTGCGTCTTTTCCACTTCCTTTTGCTTTCTTCGTGTTGGGGTTAACAGTATTACATGCACTCTCCCAAGTGCAACAATCTCATGATCAACTAGCAAATTCACAGTTTCTCCAAAATAAAATGTGTTATTCATGATACCTGTACAAGTAAGAAAATGGATATTTTCTCATTTGTATGTTGTCACCTCTCATCAGAGAGAAGAAAGTAGTAATGAAATTGCTAAATACAATGAAGTATCAAATTTCATTGAAATGAAAAATTTACTTAAACATTAGATAGAATGAGTCCAACATCCATAATAGAAAGTATTAATGGAAACATTTTTATAGAAAGGGGATAGATTTTACCATATGACCAAAAACAAACTTTCTCATGAACTATGCCCTAAAGTAAATAAGAAAAATTTCTTCTATTATTTTTAGTTTCCCTTGATTTTACTTTATTTTATTAGCTACTCTTTGAATAAGCAAAAACTTCCTTGTGTGTTTTCATTGGGAAAAGATATAGCAGATGTTCAAAACTTGTACTATATCTATTCAACACGAGAACAATGATTAAAATTATTTATAATGTGTATAGGAAAAGACTTAGCCACTTGGTCAAAAATCTATTGTATGTATTCCATACCATAGCAGATATAAAAATTATTTGTGATCCCCATATGAGAAGACATAGTTAAATGATTGAAACCTTTGTTGTATGTATTTCACATGACAAAAATGATAAAAGTCCATTGTGGTCTCCATAGAAAAATATTTAGCTAGATGGTCAAAACCTCAAGAAAAAATACATACAACAAGGATAAAAGTTCATTGTGATCTTTATGGAAAAATATTTAGCTAGATGGTCAAAACCTCTATTGCAACTATTTTACACAATACTTAGGATTAAAATTCTTTGTGATGTCCACAAGAAAAGATTTAGCCATATGGTCAAAATGTGTATTGCGTGTAACCTAGATGATAGCAAGGATAATAATTGTTTGTGATGTCCATAGAACAAGATTTAGCCAAATGGTCAAAGCCTTTATTGTATGTCAAGAAGGATAAATAATCTATGTGATCTCCATTAGAAAATATTTGATCAAATGATCAAAACCTTTATTTCATGTATTCCACATATTGCAATAAGGATAAAGATATTTTATGAGAAACTTTGACCTCGTGCTTAAATGTTCAAACCATAATGACCTCTAAAGAATAGGAGATTTCATTCCCTATGACATAAAGCTATAAAGATTGAGGAAATTTCAACATCAATTAGAAGCTATTTGAGAAGGAAATATAACTTTTATCATGGTTAAATATTTATAAATCTTATACTACCTACTTATTGATAATAGTAAAATGTATCATACTATATTTTTTTAAAGTTATACTATTTTAATCTAAATCATGTTATATTAGTATATCGTACTATGTGTATATTATGGAATATAGTATCAAAATATATTTTAAAAATATATATATTAAATTAATTTAGTAATAATTAATTAATATACTTAAAATATATTAAATCATATTTTATAATATTATGTATATTTAATATATCTAATATGTAATGTGTAATATCATTGAGGATTTTGAAGCCACCTTAGTGATAGTTCGAGAGTAGAATCTCTAGTAGGGTAGGATAGAGAGTATGTAGGCAAAATCTCTAACTGTGGAAATAAGGGAAATATCCCAATGGTGGGTTCTTAAGGAGGGGTGAGACCCTTCGACATTTGATATTGAGCTTGGGCACTTATATTTGACTTGGGACTTTGATCTTGAGTTTCTCTTGGCTGTATAAATAGTAGTAGGTCTAATTTTAGCCTGTCCTAGACATTTACAGTAGCCCCCAGCTCATTTACTTTATCTGGCACTTGGTTGTGGCTTTTTTAAGCCTCTTGACACTTGGCTTTGGGTTTGGGCAGCACTGATATTTATGATTGGCATTGAGCTTGGAGCTGATTTAGTCCCATGACTATCATAAACAAGGCAACACCCTATCATTGATCTTTACAGGTAAACGTGATGATCATTTGATTCCCGATTATCCCCGAATAATGATGCCTATATGTCAAGGAATGTATGCCTATGATGTGAGATGATTTTGGAAATAAATTTTCTCAGCCATTGACTATTTTACATAGTCCACAGGCAGCTCAAATCAGCGCATCCCCCTATCATTACATTTTATGCTTATACTACATGGTTATTTGATGCACGATTATGCCTGGTTGGTGCCTATACATATGGAAACATATGCCTATGGTTTTCCTATCAACTTGAGATTGGTTTGAGCATTGATTTGCTCAATTTATAGAGGTTATTTGCTGCTGTAATATTCAAGGCTGAAGCTATTTATGCTACAGTTGGGTTATGCCTATTGGTCATGGGGTGCTCCCGCGGCTGATGCAATAACTAAGCCTCAGGAAAAACATGAAAACCCCAAGAGCATAAGAAATCCTAGCATTGGCCAAACTTCTCGTCTAGGCCTGAGCCCCCAGCTATGCTAAAGCCTAGGCAAACTCTTAGAACCTTGCATGAGATAGCAACCGAGCAAGTCCTCGTTGAACATAGAAGTGTCACGGAATGCTTAACTGAGTTGGATGCTAAGCTCAAAGTGTTCACACATGTCTATGTCCTGGCAAACATGGGCACATTCCCTAAAGCGCAGCTTAAAGAATACTTGCCATTTCCCTTATCCTGGGAAGAGCAAGAACATCTTGACAAGCACTATAACAGGCTCCTGTATGAAGGCATGCAACTCATCTTTGACGAGGAAGCTGATGAACTGTGCTTAACTGTCACATTCAATGAGGTGCTTTGCCAACCAAATCTCTTAGAGATAGAGCAACTAAAGCAACTATCAGAGGGCCGAAGTCAATTCGAACAACGTTGGTGTGAAAACCGCGTTGCAATGGCCGAAATAGGAGCCCAGATCATGACAGTCTCAGAGGAGCGATTGGCCAAATGGTGGTCTCAAAGAGACCCAACCTATGTGGCACCAACTTCCCTTCGAGTGCTGACTGCCATTCGGGGTACGGGCTTAACTGAACCTAGTCAAGATAACTCTCTGTTTGATAAGGTTCTCACTGAGGAGGAGTTACATGTGGCCAGTAGACTCGGACAAGGTTCTGTCAAGATTGTGGGAGAGAAGGAAGGAGTCTCACTTGTAGCTTTCTTGATTGCACAATGGGGGAATACACACACAGGTGGAGGCTGAAAACAGTTTTTCCTATTCTTAGTTGTGTAAGCCAAAAGAACTCTCTTACAAAGAAATAGAAGAACCCTATATATGGGTCTCAAACCAAACTCAACTAACTAAGGTGGCATACTAACTGAGCCACGAACTAGAGTAGATAAGGATAGCTGTCATCTAGCTATTATTCATGGGCGGTGTACCAACTGCATATGTAGCTAACAAGTCAATGACATAAATGCACAACGGTCACCCTGGCATATCATGAGTGAAGCTCGATATCTCAACACTCCCCCTTGAGCTCAATCCCAATTCCTGCACACCAAGCAAGTCTCTGAACTTGCACAGCTTCTCTGCGCCCAATGCCTTCGTAAATATGTCAGCTACCTGATCCTCTGTGCTGACATAAACTAGATCAATAAGACCTAGTAAAACCCTCTCCCGCACATAGTGATAATGCACCTCAATGTGCTTTGTTCTAGCATGATAGACTGGGTTATTTGCCAAGTGTATACTACTCATGTTGTCACAATAAATGACAACTGGCCCATCTGTAGACTGATGCATATCATAAAGTAGCTTATGCAACCAAGCTACCTCACATGCAGCCATTGCTGCGCCCCTGTACTCAGCCTCTGTGCTCGACAAGGCAACTGTAGGCTGTTTCTTGCTACTCCAAGTGACTGCAGCACTTCCAAAAGAGAACACATATCCACTGGTAGATCGTCTATCAGAAATACTACCAACCCAATCAGCATCAGTGTATCCATGCAACTGTATCTGAACCCCAGTCTCATAAAGTAGTCCATACTGCAATGTGGACTTCACATACCTAAGTATGCGTTTAGCCGCATCCAAATGCGGTTTCCTTGGAGCCTGCATAAACTGACTTACCAATCCAACAGCATAACTCAAATCTGGCCTGGTAATAGTCATATAAATCAAACTTCCTACTATGTGTCTGTACATAGTGGGGTCTTCCAAAAGCTCACCTGCATCTGCGCTCAGCTTCACATTCTGCTCCAAAGGAACTAAAATAGGCTTACAGCCTGTCATCCCATATTTGGACAGCATGTCCAATCCATATTGCCTCTGCAAGATCCGTATCCCACTTGGTGATCTAATCACCTCAATGCCCAAGAAATAACGCAGCTCTCCCAAATCCTTCATCTCAAACTTCTGCTTCAATAGCATTTTCACATGAAGGATATCTTCATCACTATCACTTGTCATAATCAAATCATCAACATAAATGACAAGTAGCATAATACCTTTCTTTTTTTTTCTCACATAAAGTGAGAAATCTGCCCTGGAAATCTGAAAGCCAATAGTGACAAGATATTGTCCTATCTTGTCAGACCATGCTCTAGGTGCTTGCTTCAAGCCATACAAGGCTTTCTTCAACCTGCAAACAAACTCAGGATGAACAGCATGCACATAACCTGGTGGCTGCTCCATATAGACCTCTTCTTGCAAATCACCATGCAAGAAGGCATTCTTTACATCCATCTGATGTAAATACCGTCCCTTTGATGCAGCCATAGCAATGACTGTTCTTACGGTTGCCATCCTTGCAACCGGACTGAATGTTTCTTCATAATCAATGCCATATGTTTGTGCATACCCCTTGACTACTAATCTTACCTTGTATCTATTCACAGAACCATCTGCATTGTGTTTCACCTTATAAACCCACTTACAACCAATTGCATTCTTATCTTTAGGCAAAGGTACCAATTCTCATGTAGCATTTGCTTCCAAGGCATCCATTTCTTCATCCATGGCTTTCTCCCATTTTTCTTTTCCCATGGCTTGCTCAAAAGAAGTGGGTTCTGGTTCCTGTATCACTTTGACAATATATGCATAGTGAATGGTTGTAAAGCCATCATATTTCAGCCTATCCACAGGATACCTAGCTCTGGTAGACCTGCGCAAAGTAGGTTCTTCCCAGGTGCTCTCAAAACATCCCTGGTCTTTCTTACTCCAGGTGTAACAATAGAAGAAATACCCAACTCATCATCAATGCTCTGTTCTGAGCCACTGGATTCACCATCCACATAAGAATGACCTGCATTCATATCAAACATGGGCTGATCTACCTTCTCTTTTCCTTTTCGTGATACCTGCATACCACTATCTGCATTGCTTTGAGAAGATTCTCCTGATCTCAATCTGCCTGTCCATGGCGAAGAATGTGAACCACTGCTAGAGGACGCTCCAGGTCCACTAATATTTTGTGACTGCTGCGGTGAATTCTGTGCAGCATTACCATTTTGTGCATCTACATCATCAATCACATTTACTGGTTTATACCAGCTACTCATCTCATCAAAAACAACATCTCTGCTCACTGTAAACTTACGAGTAGAAGGGTTATAGCATCTATACCCTTTTTGCTGCAGAGAGTAACCAATAAAGATGCACTTCTCAGCTTTTGGATCCAACTTGGATCTCAACTCATCTGGCACATGTACATAGGCAATGCAACCAAAAATTTTCAAATGAGAAATATCTGGTTTCCTACCAGTATACCTCTCCTCTGGAGTCATCCCATGTATTGCTGCAGTGGGAGTCCTGTTCATTATATAGACTGTTGTAGCAATTGCTTCAGCCCAGTAAAAATCTGGCAAGTCTTTTTCATTGAGCATGGCACGAGATACCTCTCCAATATGCCTGTTTTTCCTTTCTGCAATTCCATTTTGTTGTGGGATATGACTACATGAATATTGCTGCTTTATGCCATGCTCTTGCAAGAACCTTGCAAACTCATTTGAGAGGTACTCTCCCCCTCCATCTAACCTTAGGCATTTTATTTGCAGGCCTGTTTCTTTTTCAAGCATAGCTTTAAGAGTTTTGAAATGCCCAAAAACTTCACTTTTCTTTTTCATAAAATACATCCAAACTTTTCTGCTATAGTCATCAATAAAAGTGACAAAATAATGACAGCCTCCAAGAGATGCAGCTTTAGTAGTCCTGATGTGTGGACTAATTCAAATGGCTTCTTACTCTCTTGAACATGTCTAGGAAATGGTTTCCTTGCCTGTTTTCCAAATTGACAGGCTTCACATACCTTATACATTTCTGCAACCTTGAATTTAGGCAATCCTGTAACAATATTTTGGGCTTGCATTGATTTAAGTCATTGTACATTAACATGACCGATGCGTTTATGCCAGATATCAATATCTGCAACTACGCCGGTCCCATGTGCAAACATTGCTGCACTCAATTCAGGCATGTCTACATCCAACGTAAACATTCTGCCCTTCTTTTTTCCTTTTGCTATCAAGCGACCTTTATTTTTCATATCCTCAACAAAGCATCCATGAGAATTAAATCTGACTTGCAAGCCCTGCTCAACCATTCGACCAACAGAAACGAGGTTCTTGGTGATATTCGGGACATGAAATACATCCGACAGGTATTTCTTTTTCCCATCCTGCATAGACAAAGGAATTTTTCCAATCTGCACAATAGGATGTGCAGTATCATCACCAGTCTCCACAAATCCTGGTTTTTCCATTTTTCTTGCATCATGCATCCATTCTGCATGACCTATCATGTGGTTTGATGCACCTGAGTCAACATACCACACATCATTGCTTTCTTCTGTACTTGTCACAAAATTGGTCATGTGCTATACCATAAACAAATGCTCATTTCTGTCACCCTGTCTACTAGAAGATGCATAATTCCCTTATTGCAATTTTCCATTCATGATGTCATTCTGCTTTTTATAGCAGCCTTTAGCCATATGACCCATTTTACCACAGTAGTAGCATTCAACATTACTGTTTGCATTTTTGCCTCTTTGCCATCCACCACAACCTCTTTGGCTCCCCCTTCCTCTAGAGTTACCACGTCCTCCTCCATAGGACTGGTTTTCTTGAGTTTGTTGCATATTCTGATTTCTACCACGGCCTCCAGATCGGCCTCCTCTACCTCCGCCTCTACCTCTTCCAGCATTTGAGTAGAAGACAGCTTCTTTTGAAGTTCTTCCTAAAGAAGATGCACCACCATTTCTCTGCTCCTCAGAAATTAGAAGAGCAATCAACTCCTCAAAATCAGGAAATCTTTCACGGACGGAAATCGATGTTCGGAACTGTGCATAATCCTTTCCTAGACCATTCAAGGTCACAGAAACTAAATCATCATCTTCCATTGGCGACCCAATGGAAGCAAGTGCATCTGCAATCTTTTTCACCTTCATATGATAGTCATTGATGCTCATACTTTCTCTTTGCACATTGTGCAACTCTTGCTTGAGCTGCATTTTCCTGTCTTGCATATTTATGCTATACATTTTTGACAGAGTATCCCATGCCTCCTTTGGCATACTTGCATCCTAAATATGCACAATCATAGAGTCTGAAATGCTAATAGACAGCCAGTACATAACTTTTCTGGCTCTCTCATGCCATCCTTTAAATGCCTGCATTTGCTGTTGATTGGGAACATCAGGAAGAACTGGTTCTTCTTCATTTCCTGCAACGAATTCCCAATATCCTTTTCCCATAAGGAAATTCATCATTCTAAACTTCCATGCTTGGAAGTTGTTCTTGTCAAGCTTCTCAGTGACAATCTGTGAAAGAGAATTAGACGCCATTATAGAACACTGCAAAGAATTCTGTCACTGCAAAAAACACAGCTTCAGCCTCACAAGGGCAAATCTGCAAAACTGACGAAAGTGGTATTTGACCACACAGTCACTTCCTAGTGACGATTTTGCATCAACAGGCAACAAGGATGATTTTGTAACTCCTAATGTCTCTATGCACAGGCATACGATGCAATTTCTACAGTAACTTTTCATCGACCTATAGAACAGTGGTCGCATAGCAAAAAACTGGGCCTTTTCCTGAGTGCGTGCAAAAACCTTCCGCCTCCAAAACAGGCCCCGAAATGGCCTCGAATCAAAAAAACAGGGCAACCGAGGGCTAAAGCTTGTTCCCGTAGCATATACTGCCCTCTTGCTACACCGCGAAGGACATCTCAATCTGAGACAATGCACTCTTGCACTTTCCGGCTGTGCTACCTGCAGAGACTTGCTCCCAAAACACAAAAATGAAAGCAACACTGGTCCTCTTACCAGAACACCGTGAACTTGGTTTGCTTTCTTGAGCTCCTTACCACAAACAAGGCTCTAATACCATGTCAAGATTGTGGGAGAGAAAGGAGTCTCACTTGTATCTTTCTTGCTTGCACAATGGGGGAATACACACACAGGTGGAGGCTGAAAACAGTTTTTCCTCTTCTTAGTTGTGTAAGCCAAAAGAACTCTCTTACAAAGAAATAGAAGAACCCTATATATGGGTCTCAAACCAAACTCAACTAACTATGGTGGCATACTAACTGAGCCACAAACTAGAGTAGATAAGGATAACTATCATCTAGCTATTATTCATGGGCGGTGTACCAACCGCATCTGTAGCTAACAAGTCGGTGACATAAATGCACAACGGTCACCCTGGCATATCACGAGTGGAGCTCGATATCTCAACAGGCTCCATGCTACTCGATGTTGCGAGATATCTATCGGTATTGAGTAAGCTGCCACGAGTACTAGATGTGTGTGCCACGCTCCAGTACAATCCGGAGTTCTACAATTGGCTCTTATCCTTGTAAAGTGACATGGATTCATAAATATGTATATAAATAAACAATGACTTTTGTGACCCTGTATATAGACACTATCAACACACACAAGCAATAATAGTCAAGCACAGGGAGAAGAGTTGGGTTCAACAGGCTAAGCTCCTCAGGTCCTCCTCTCACCGCACATTTAGAAGTTGTGTGACCATTACTGCCTCCAGGTGGAGGGCATGCAACCCTCATCACCACCATAGGAAGCTCTGACCAACATCTCTGAGGGTGTGGATAGGGTACCGTCCCTTCCTATACACCTTTCCCCTTTATGGTCTATCCTTCCGAGGATGAGCCCTAGCCCGCTCCCTGACAACCGGTCCATGCAACTTAGCATAAGCCAAGATCTGCTAATGGCTGGAGGCCAAATGAACATCATCATGGGGGCCTTCCATCTACAACGAACACTGCATGCCTCACCCCTCCCCTTCTTGTCATATACGCTTGATAACCCACACTATAATCCTTTCCATGCGAACGGTTTTATCCGGTATCAAGGCCTAATCCTTGGTTCGCATCTTCTAAGTCCCCCTATGAGGAAAACATGGAAAACCTAGGGCAGCTCGCTTGCAAAGACGCTCTCCGCTGTCGACGGGAACATGCAGCACACGCCCCTTCGCTGGTGTGCTACGTGCCTAGCCTCAAAAGGTATGCAAAGAAATGAGGTCCCAAGCAACAGCGTCCTGGACATAGGCAGAAGAACCCCCAGGCCAGGGGAGTAGAAGCTCCAAGAAGCCCACAAGGTGTGGCAACACCAGTTGTGCAAACCCCCAACAAACGCTTGGGCACCAGGTGCTCAAAGGCAAAAAGGGCAGCTCGAGACAGGGAAGAATTCGATGAATTGTTCAAAAGCATTTTGGAAATGGTGGCGGCCAGAGATTACACCATTCATGTCCCGACTGACATATTCCTCCTCACAGGAGCCCCGCACTAGTAGAGCCTTAGTCGCCTGACCACCCGGACTCACCTCACCTTATGCAAATCGAGTAGCCCCTATGATATACAAGCAGCTTAACAAGCCATCTTGCCATAACTTTTTGTCTTTTGATAATTAAAGGGGCAAGCTCCCCACTTGTACACACTTTCTTTACCTATTGTTAATATATGCCACGTCTTTAACAAGCACTAGAATAGGCATTGCAATCAGCATCATAGCATTTTGAAAAGTTATATCTTAACATGATTGCATTTGTTCGTTGTACTTGATGCATGCGACTTGCATATACTCTCATAAAGTGACAAGTGGATGCAGGATGACACAGATCTTCGTGCAAATGTGTTCAATGCCCAAGTCACTGCAAGACCACCAATCGTACAAAGAACCGCAACAGAGCCACGCTGCACGCCAAAAATCACCCTTGCAAGTGCCCACATTGCACAAACCAAAGCATAGTCATGGGCTACGCTCTCTTCTTGGGTCAAGCTCTATAGTGAGCTCACGACAGTTGTTACCTCAATCATACCAACATCGCAACAATGGCTTCTCTAACAATGAGGCTAGGGCACAATCATCACTGTAATATCCATTTCCTGAGCCTTCAAAGCTTGACATTTCCCAACCCATTGAAAGGTTGATAGCCTTAACATATTGCAATGGTTGTACTCAGGCAAGTCAAAAAAAAAAAAAGAGAAAGAAGGAAAGAAAAAAGCATAAGAAAAAGAAACAAAAAAAAGGAAACAAACAAAAAAAAAAAAAAGAAAAGCAAAGAATGAAAAGAAGCACCCACGATCACAGCACAGTACCTAGGGGTCCTTAAATTAGGTGCATCCAGTGACCTTGGTCGGCTAGCTCCGTCCCTAGTCCTCTAGCCCCCTAGCGTCACCCACAATGGTTCAGGGCACATCAAGGGCAGGACATACCTAGGGAGCTCGTCTCGCCTGTGGTTAGACCTGTCACCCTGACCCATTCACACAATTCCCTCTTGCACTCTGCCTTAATACCATTGCAATAGGTAAGCACTACATGAATGGCCATGAAAAGTACATTGTCCTCATCACACAAGTCCAATAGCTACCAGCTATTGATAGTACAGTGTCCTTGTGTTCAATTACGTTACTTCGTGCAGTGACAATTCAAAGGATGTCGCATACACCTTCACGTGTACTTCTTCTCAACATGGACAACTTTGCTTCATCCACACATCGTTATGAGAAACCAGCCTGCGGTCTTCTAACTACGTAATATCTAAGTATGCACGAGCACTCACATAATATCTGCACCAAAATATATACACAATTTGGGTTCTCAAGTGCAGGACAATGCTCTCAGCTTGCTTAGACCTATCTCCCAAACTAATTAAACTCTGTGTTTGTGCACGATAGAGCAGACTAGCACTACCCCTAGGGAGAGACCACTTAGGATAGGTTTTCAATTGCAAGTATTGAAGACTCCAATGAAAATGCCGTTCGCTCTTCATCGACACTCAGCTCTGAATTCCTATCCTTTATCATCCTGCAAGCCCGCCAAGAATCGTCATGTGCGAAATCCCCAAACAAACTACCACTTGTACTCCATCAGTGCAAACCCCACAAAGAATAGCCCTACCACCAACTCCAATAGCCCTACCACTAGCCACCTAGGCCCCCAACGACCTTCCTCCCCACCACTACCAAACTCCCCATGGCAACCACATATGTCCTTACCACCCATGTCTTCAGTGCATGCTAAAGCCTGCTACCTACGACGGTGAGTGCCATGGGACTTGCACTCCTCTAGGAGGGGGGGTAATGTTAACCCTCAAACGAATGAAGGTGGAAAATCCGGAAAAGCTAAAGCAGAAGACAGACAAAGGCCAAGGCAAAGAGAAACGAAAGACAAATACGCGCAAGGAAAAGAGTCCTAAATAAGGGAGAAAGGCGCACAAGGAAAAGCGCAAGTCAATACTTTTGTAAAAGAGCGTAAGCACATCATGGTTTAATTCAAGGAGCTCTGGGCTCTCACCCGTGCAATTTGTAAATGTAGATGGGCGGTGGAAAGGAAGCTAGGAAGATAGAAGGACAATGGGAAAAATGGCCTAGGCTACGGCCGGCCATGTAAAAAAGGGGATAAGGGGATGACCGCCCAAAAGGGATTTAGGGTTTTGTATATAAAGTTGAAAAGTGAATGAGAAGCTCATTCTTGTGTGTGGCCAAGAGTGGCTCTCCTCTTCTTCTTCTTGCTTGCTTGAGCTTGTGCTTGAGAGAGGGAGTGTGAGAGTATGAGGGAGTGCGTGTGTGAGGGTGAGGGACCGGGGAGGAGAAGCTCTCCATCTTCTCCTCTCTTCTTCTATTATCTTCTCTTCTCTTGTCTTGCTCGCGGCAATGGAGCTTGGAGCGTGGAACTTGAGGATGGAACTCGCTTGAAGCTTGCACTTGGATCGTGGAGCTATCGAAATGTGCGGGAGAGGAGGTAACTCGAATGGCGTGGAGGTAAGCTCACTACGCCCGTAGATACGGATGGCGAGTCGGCTATGTGAGAGGTAGCCATTAGTGCTCGGCTTGGAACGCTTGAAACAATAAGTGGTCCAAGGGTCTTGGCGGTTGAGCGAAAGCTCCCACAGTAAGATCCCCAAATTAGGGTAACCAGTTATTATCAAGATCATACTCTTCACCTTCATCTCCAACTTCCATGGCTTCCTCCTCCCTTCTCTCCTATTTTCTCTCTTTCTCTCTCCTCTTCTAGTCTTCTCCCTTCTTCTTCTTACTCTCTTCAGCTCTTGTTCTCTCTCCTCTTAGCTTCTTTCATTACAGAAATGCAACACAATTATGTGTAATACTTGATCTCAATGGTCTTCTTTTACAAAGATGCTTTGCTAAGTCTAAAAGGTTTCAAAGCTTTCAAATGGGAAAGCAATGGCTTGTTCTTTGACCAGGATGTATGGAGTTTCTTGAAGCCTTATTTGCAAGATTCCAAGTGGGAGTTTGGTCAACAGCTTTACATAAGAATGTCATGGCAGTTATTAAGTGCTTGGAGATCCATGCAAAAAGGAAGTATCCTTTCTTCATGATTTGGGGCCAAGAACAATGTCATAGACATAGACTCAAAATCATATATAGGCCACATAAGATGGGAGTAGAAGCATGTTCAAGCCTCTGAAGTATGTATGGGTTCAATATGGAGATGTTTGTCAGCATACCAAGACTATTCTCATGGATGAGAGTCCTTACAAAGGATGCCCAAATCCTGTTGAGAATCACATTTATCCAAAAACATTTGATAATGATCATGAAGACTCTATCTTGATCAAAGAACTGACATGAGGACTCGTAGGGATGTCCACGTGTAGACTTGGGTTGGAGGCTCCCGCGTGTGCACGTCGCGTCTTTTGTTTGGGGGCCATCAATGATGCAGTAATTTCATTCCAGTAACTCTCCTGAGTGACTCTGTGTATTGAATCTTCTTCTGTCCGTTATCCCCTCCTTCTGCGTAGGACACGGCCTTAGGGACTTGGTTTTTAAAGCATCCGGGAACATGCAGGGAAACTAAGCTTATGGAAGCCTAGCTTTAGAAGCTTCTATTTGGAAGCTTCTATGCTTCTAGATCACGACAGAAATTATGTGAGGGGGGGAGGGGGGAAGTGATTGAAAAGTGGGGGGAGATGAGGACGAAGAAGATGACGATGATGATGGTGGTGATGCAGGCGTCCAGTAGCGGGCTACCAGGGCAGCGACGTTTATGGTTGGCGGCGGCACGACACGGCAGCAGCTCTTCTGACAGTCGGGCAGCACGGCGTAGCCCTTTCGAGTAATAGTAAGAATGCACACTTCTTCTTCTTGGCATAAAGCTTGTGTGTCCTCATTGTTTCAAGAACAATGTGAAGCTGGGGTTCATGATCTTCCTCCTGTTTGAAGTAGACTAGGGTATCGTCGAAGAAAACGAGTACAAAGTCATCAAGATATGGCCTAAAGATGTCGTTCATTAGCTTGTTGAAGGTGGCAAGAGAATTTGTTAGCCCGAATGACATGACCAGGAACTCAAAGTGTCCATATCTTGTGCTGAATGCCGTCTTTGGGATATCTTCTTCCTTGATCCTTATCTGATAATATCCAGACCTGAGATCAATCTTGGAGAAGATCTTCGCACCTCGACGACGGTCAAGAAGTTCAACTATTCTTGGAATGGGGTATTTGTTCTTAATGGTTGATTGATTCAACCCTCTGTAATCGATACATAGCCGAAGTGTTCCATCCTTCTTCTTCTAGAATAGCACTAGATCTCCCCATAGCGAACTGCTAGGACGGATGTAACCTTGTTCTAACAGTTGCTTGAGTTGCTCCTTCAACTCAATCGCTTTCGGGATGGACATTCTATATGGCCTCTTTGCAATTGGTGCAGCTCCTGGCGCTAGCTTGATTTCATGATCAACTTCCCTTTGAGGTGGAAGTTCTGTCAGCTCTTCAAGAAATACGTCTGCATACTCCTTTAGCCATGAAGGTTCTTCCCTAGACTCCTGATTCTGATCTAGCTTATTAAGCTTAATCAAATAGACAAGTAGCCCCTTTCTAACTCCTTTTATTATCTGAGATGCTTTGGCTAGTTGAATTTTTGGCCTACCATCCTCTCCTTGAGTTGTGACCAGTTCCCTTCAGAGTTTCGAAAGGAAACCTGGCCCTTTCCATAGTGAATGTGGGCATCATTAGGTTTAAGCCAATCCATTCCGAGCAAACACTCGTGGATACCTAGGTTCATAACGGTGAATCTGACCGAAGTCAACTTTCCTCCCAGTAGGAATTCCACCTAGCAGTTTTCCTGGTACAAGTGACCTCACGACCATTTGCTAATTCCACAAGCAAGGTGGGTGCATCTTTTGTGGCTATCCCTAATCTTTTTGCACAAACTAGTGAAATAAAGGAATGTGTGCTGCCACAATCAATCAAGGTTCGAAAGCCTTTACCTTGATAATCCAATGGAGTCTGAATCACTGAGAATTGGCGATTCAGCGCTCTCTTGTTAAGAGTGGCATGGACTATTTCCCTCTTAAAGTCTGCTTCCATGGTCGGGTCTTCTTCATCGTGCATCTCCCTGTTGGCAACACTGGTGGTTCTTCCTATGGCCTGGGTGGTGGCTCCTTGGCCACGTATGGTTCCTTGAGATGGTCCTTGACGTTGTCCTCCGCCAAGCTTGGAACATTGCCTTTTGAAATGATCAGGCTCGTTGCAATGGAAGCAATGGAGAGTGCGACCATTTCATTGGGTAGGAACGAAATTATTGACATTGTTGGTCCTAGCTTTCTTCCTTTGTCCCTGGTTTTGGCCTTGCACTCTCTTCGCGTGGGACCTATACACTCCTTTGTTTTGATCCTTGTGAGACCAAGTCTTGTTATTCCTTGGCTTGGTCTGCACCTCCTGTATTATGGATCCAGCTCAAATGAGTGCATCTGGAAGGTCTGTTGGGCGCATTGATTCGAGGCGGGTGTTTACAGGTGGGTTTAATCCGACACAAAACTTCAACACTTATTGTGTCATATCCATTTGTGGCGCATATTTCAAAAGAGAGACGAACTTTGAATAGTAAGCGTGAAGTGATAGACCAAGCTGTTTCAGCTCATAGAACTCGTTCATCTTCTGCGTGTAATAGGCAAGTGGTAGATATCTTCCTCGCACAGCTCTTTTTAGCTTCTCCCAAGTAACTAACCCTTCCGAGATCCCTTGGTCTCTGCACCATTGCTTCCACCAAAGTCTTGCTTCATTGGTAAGCTTAAATTTGGCGAGCATTGCTTGGTTAGCGGGTGTAGTACTGACTGCTTCAAAATAATCCTCCATGGATTCGATCCAGATCTCGGCATCAGTTTGGACGGTCCTTCCTTTGCCATCAAATTCTGGTGGCTTGATTTGCTTGAGAAGAAACTTCTTCGAATCATGGATGTACTTAGTGTAAGGGTCGGGCTAGGAATCTGCACTTGGGGTGGTGCCTGGACATTGAAATTCTTTACGTTAAAAACTTGCTAAGCGTTTCTCACATTTCATTACATGCCCAGTTTAGCTTTCAGCGAAGTGACCTAATCACTTAACTTCTTTATCAATACTCACAGTCAAGATAGTCATTGAAAAGAAAAGAGTTTATTCCATTCATATGGGCGTAGCCCTTTCGAGTAATAGTATGGATTCGAGTAATAGTAGCACTTTCAATACTCACATCAATTCGGGGAGAATAAGACTGTGTTACATTGAGCTATGGGAACTGAGTAATAGTATGGATTGGGGTCATGGATTTTCAGGAATCGATAGGTCATAGGAAGATTAGGGTATCCTTTCCTTTGATACCCGTTCTTCTCATAACGTCCCAACACCTTGATTTTGTCGGCAGGGATTACTCGAGTCACTTCCTCGTATACATACTTGTTCTGCTTAACCTTTTAACCGCCGACATGTAGGGTTGCGTTTGCGTGAGCCTCAACAAAGATGAACAGCTTCACGATCTTTAAGTCCTCCATCCACTTGATTCTCTTCAAGTTGGTTCGAAGGTACGCAAGTCGGTGGGAAGCTATGTAATAAATTTTTGAATCACCCATCCATCTCCATTCCATGTACAGGGGTGAAGGATTGTAGATGCGGTCTAGGATATTCATCATATCGATCCTCCGTCGATAATCCGAAGTACACATCGCAGTCATTAACATAACCTGGAACACCAAGAATTTGTTCCATGCTTCACGAATCTACAAGTTAGCATCGATAAGTAAGTAAGGAAATGTTCTTAAAAGCAACATTTTCTCTACTTCTCCTCATTAAGTTTTCTTGTAAATATTAGTTTGCTCTGATGCCAACTGTAACGTGTCCACCTGTTCTCTCGTAGGACACGTCTTAGCAACCCATCGGGAAGAGAGTCCAGAAAGTGCTGCCCGGCACTCCCATGAAATGACATGGGGTTTGCGATCTAGGTCTTCCCAAGTCTGCCACAAAGTGGAAGCATTCCTGCCGTTCCCACTTAGGACCGACCTGAATTGGGGTTTTCCTAGTGGTCAAATTCCTAGAACGGTAGCTAGCATCAAACTACTTTACGCAGAAATGTTAGGGTCGAAGCGGATTCATGTTGCACTTGGTTCAAAGAGAATGGGAAACGAGAGGGATGCAAAGCTCGACCTCTCTACCCATAAGGCATAGTCCCATTCCGTTTCCCTAAAATAGCACAAATCGGGACTCTAGCTTCCTAGATTCTAAGTCATTGTTACCTTAATGTCAATTTCCTTCGAGAAAAGTTTCCGGCCAACCGGGACCACCCTTCCATAGGACGGACCCATGGCCATATCCACCGCACTTTCCTCAGGGTTTCTTTAGTTGTCTAATTACCTATCACATTTAGTTTAACATGCAAAAACAACTTCCTTAATTAGCCAATTAGTCACCAGTTCCTTCACGTAACTTAAGCATTCACATAGAAAAACAATGTCAAGCAAGTTCCTTTTCAACAATTGATCTTATTTATCACTCTTTGGAATATATCATAATAATCCAACCCGTAAGCTAATCCATAATCTGCCCGAAGGCAATCCATAATTCGCCCGAAGGCAATCCAGCAATCCTCAAGGATTACTAATCCAAGTTTCCACCCGTAGACTAGTATGCGGGCCTCGAGATCCAATCTCGAGTCACGTCGGTCTCTTGTGCACGACCCGGAGGCAAGGGATTTACGGCCAGAGCCCCCTCGGCACCCAAGCGTCCTCCTGCTCCAAGTAGCACCCACGGAGAGACCTCTCGCGGTAGGTTCGGTCCACGTACCTGGCGCGGCCAACAACCCCCTTGGTTAGGGTCAAGCAAACAGTCGGGGTTAACTGAAGCTGCCTCTCTCTCCAGGCCTTCAACCTGAAGCATTAATTATCTTTCCATCTTTAGTTCCTTGAGCAAAGCAATACAAACAGTACTCCTAAACTGAACAAACACAATCAATCCAGTGGCCGTTTGTTTGGCCAACTGCTAAGGTGTGAATCCTTCTCTCTGAATGCATCCAGCATTCGATCTGGGGTTGGTTGCGACTTAGCAAGATCCCCAAGGGTTTATTGTTTGTTTACCCTTGTATCATTGGGTTAGGGTTTATACCTTGTCAACCCAAATTAGCAAACACCTTAGGTTCCTTAAGTTAAGATAGTAGATCCTGGCGACCTCGTTGCTCTAACTTGATTTGTCAATTGCTTGCTAGGCAATTCATAGTTACCCTAACTTGGCAACTTAGCCTTACAGAAGGGTAATGTAACAGGATGACTACTCATCCTCTCACAAATTATACTGTACTTAGAACCTGCCAACCTTGTTCCAAGGAGTGGCAAATCTATCTTGTGATTTAAGCACAAAGCCATGCGACATTGTAACTTGTTGCATAGGACTCGGGGGATCATTTTTCCCATCAAACAGCGTTCCTTGGTCAAGAAATACGTTTGGTCAAGTTGTAGGGTTTGGGAGTCCTCTTGACCCAACCCAACCCTAACCATACTAGGCCGACAACGTTTGGCCCTAGGGTTTCTAAACTCAATCGGAAATCTAGTATTAGGCCAATTTACCCTAGGGTAAAAACCCTAGATCGTTATTGTATGGGTGTCCAATTAACCCTAACATTGTGAGAATGTGGGTAGGATCCTTGGGAATTGGAAGTCTTGACTTGGCATCCCAAGTGCGATACTAGGCAGAATTTTTAGTGTACTAAACCCTACCTAGCACTTTGAAGTGTTCGTCGTACCAACTAGTTATGCTTTTATGAATCCCTTGAGGGTTATGCCATTACAAGCGATTTATCTAAAATGATCTAATTGTCTTGCGACGAGAGTGATCTTGGCTTAGAAGAGATGCAAATAAATTCAAGATACAACATTCCGCGCAAGTATGTAAATTATAGACTTTTCCTTCTATGCAACTATAGGGTTTGCAATGACCATTTCTTTTCCTTGCAAAAATTATAATGATTGACAATTTGGGGGATAACTCACATAAAACCTACATAGATTTACATCAAGAACTATGCCTATAAACCTTTTGTTTAATGCAATTGAATTCATGATTTAATGCACCTTTTCTAAATCAACTTCGATAAAGAAGTTCATGAATGTCATAAGATTATTGTTGACTTAATTCGTTCAGCGGCACTCAACCCGACTTAAAACGAAAGCATCTTCGCATGCAACAAGCAAGTTCATGGTTTCATTTCCATGCAATGCAACTACTTGGACAACATCCAATGGACGACAACGATTATCTCATACGAATCCACAAGTAGAAAATTATTACCTAAATTCCTTATGCGCTTTTCTTTTTCGCGGCCAATCAAGGATGCATTTAAACAATTCCATATTTTTTAACCTACGCAATATGTGCTTAGGATTTGCAACTTGGAAATGCAAGCAAACCCAAATGCACGACATGCACTAACTCTTGTAAATCGTCCAAGGAGATAAATTTCCCAATGTATTTTTAACTTGACTACGTGAATTAGAGACATGCATAATTGCATTCTTTTCATGGGAAAAAAAACAATTAAAACCTGGACATGAGGACTCGTAGGGATGTCCACGCGTAGACTTGAGTTGAAGGCTCCCGCGTGTGCACCTCGCGTCTTTTGTTTGGGGGCCATCGATGATGCAGTAATTTCATTCCAGCAACTCTCTGCTGAGTCACTCGTCGTATTGAATCTTCTTCTATCTGTTATCCCCTCCTTCCGCGCAGGATACGGCCTTAGGGACTTGGTTTTTAAAGCACCGGGAACACGCGGGGAAACCAGGCTTATGGAAGCTTAGCTTTAGAAGCTTCTATTTGGAAGCTTCTATGCTTTTGGATCATGACAGAAATGACGTGGGGGGGGGGGGGGGGGGGGGGGGGGGGGGAATGATTGAAAAGGGGGGGGAATGATTGAAAAGGGGGGGGAAGATGAGGACAAAGAAGACGACGATGATGATGGTGGCGATGCAGGCGGCCAGCAACGGGCGACCAAGGCGGCGGCACGGCACAGCGGCAGCTCTTCTGACAGTCGAGCAACACAGCGTTGGATCCTCTCTCTTCTCTCCCCTCCCTCAAGCTATCTTGGGAGGGGGTGGTTTTTATAGTGTGTAAGGGGGGTGGAAATCCATACACGTGGAGGGAGACATGATCCCCTCCCCAACTCCTCTCAACCCCACTTAACTCACTCCCTCTCACACTCCTCTCCCCTGCCATGCATCGGCTGAGGGGAGGGGGTAATTAATAAAAAAATTTGCCAAAATTCTAACCATTATCCATTTTTCTCTCTAGAAGACGTATTCTCATGCGGGCTTGCGGTTTTCAAGCCGCGGCCTCTTATACACCATGCGGGTGGAGTTTATTAACGCGTGAGGATGGAGCATTTAGCCCAAGGTTCTTCTAATCGCGAGGAGATTATTTTAAGCTGCTCTTGTGTGGGGCGTGTAGTGGTCAAAATTCATTAATATTTCATGCGAAAATATTACATGGACAAAGATGCTGAAGTCCTCAATCTACTTGTCCAAGGACTAACAGATGTAGTAGCATCTTTAGAAGGCTCACAAATTTTGCACTCTCATTTATACCTGCTTGTACATAAGTCTCCTGACAAGCATCATCATCATTCATCAAGATGGTATTCTTCTCATGCCATGATTTCAACTCATCAAATACTACATCTCTTGAGACCAATGTCTCATGAGTACAAGAATTGTAGCATTTGTGTGCTTTCCTATCTTCTGCATACCCAATAAATATGGTATTTTCTGCCTTTGGATTAAGCTTCTTCCTCTTTTCATCTGGAACATGTACATATTCCAAGCATCCAAAAACCTTAAGATGGCTAATGTCTGGCTTTATCCCATAAAGCATCTCATGAGGAGTCACCTCATGTATCCATGTTGTTGGTGTACGATTCATGGCATAAAACCTCTACCCAATATGCATTTGGTAGAGCCTCTACCCAATATGTATCCCTCCTATTGGTGTACGATTCATGGCATACACTACAGTCATTACAGCCTCTACCCAATATGCATTTGGTAGGCTCTTCTCATTCAACATGGCTCTAGCCAATTCCATGATCATCCTATTTTTCATTTCTGCCACACCATTTTGTTGTGGTGTGTACCTGCATGTCAATTGCCTTTTTATCTGATGGGCTACCAAGAAGTGATCAAAGTCTTTAGAAACATATTCTCCGCCACTATCAGATCTCAAGCATGAGATGTAGCGAGCCAATTCTTTCTCCACATGTCTCTTGAAGTCCTGAAAAGCATCCATGACATCACTCTTGTGCTTCAACACATACAACCATGTATACCTACTACATTCATCTATGAATGACACATAGTAATGTGATCCCCCCAAGAGGTGCATTCTATGAAGGTCCCCATACATCAAAATGTACAAGCTGTAATGATCTAGTAGTAGTGCTTACATGCCTCATAAATGGAAGCCTTGATTGCTTCCCAAATTGACACGACTAACATACATGTCCCAATGCCACATGCTTGGACTTAGGAAGTCCAATTACAACTTGGTTGTGCTACATATTCTTCAGCTTTTGAACATTTACATGACCAATCCATTTATTCCATATCTCAATGTTCCTTATTGCAGCATTGTCATGTGAGTACATAGTAGCATTTAATGCTAGAATTTTCATATCCAATGTAAACATCATGCCATTCATTTTTCCTTTAGCAATGAGTTTGCATCCTTGACCATACTCTTCAATGTAGCATCCATCTCTATTGAATCTAACTTGTAGATTCTATTCAGTCGTTTTTCCCACAAAAAGCAAGTTTTTGGTTATGGAGGGTACATGTAATACATCATAGAGACTCTTTTTCCTGTCACCACGCATCATCAAGGGAACAATACATGTATGCATAATGCCATGATGTGCATCATCCCTTGTGCAAACATATCCATGAGCACCTTGTACCAATGTGTCAAACCACTCTCCATGAGGAGTGATGTGGTTAGATGCCCCTGAGTCTATATACCATACATCATATGCTTTGGCTTCTGTCGGCAACCCTTTCTTCACATGTTGCATAGAAAAAAACCTATCATCCTCCTGCATACCACTAGAAGAAGCATAATTACCATGTTGCCTCCCTCTTGCTCTCTGATCATTCTTCTTCTTGTAGCAATCCTTACCTACATGCCCCTATTTGCCACAATAATGACAATGCTTATTTCCATTTGATTGCTATCCATGACTCATTTGAGGCTGCTTCCAGGTACCTCTTCCTCTAGATGAATAGCCCCCTCTTCCATGAGCATTTGAGGCACCTCTATTTGCTTGAGGATGCCTATTTTTCCATCCAGTAGCTTCTTGTCCACATGCTATATATGCATTTCTAGCACCTCTTCCTCTAAAGTTTGATTTTCCTCTTCCACCTCTAACCCTTTGATTTGAGTAGAAGACACAGTCCCTCCTATTTTTTGACCCATTGGAACTTGTATTGAGTCCATGTTTCACTTCTTCATGCAAAAGAAGTGCAACAAGTTCATCAAAGTTAGGCTGCTCTTGATGCACTGAAACGAAAGTGTCAAATTTCTTATATTCTAATCCAAGAACATGGAGGGTAGTGGCCACCAAATCATCATCCTCAACTTCAACTCCAATTGAGCCTAATTGTTTTGCAATGGTTCTTATCTCACTCAGATAGTCTTCAATAGACCTTCCATTCATGGATATGTGGCTAAATTTTTGCTTCCTTTGTGTCTTTCTCGCATGAGTGACATGCCCATAATTCTTCATCAATAAGTGCCAAGTAGCTTTTGGAAAAGTAGAGTTTGCAATTTGTATAGCTTTTATGTCAGACACACATAAGGATAGCCAATGCAAGACCTTGCTAGCCTTTTCCAACCATGTCCTATGTGCCTTTAATTAATCTTGTGTTGGAGGTCTATCCTCCGTAGCTTGGGCTCATCTTCAAGACCTGTGACTAGGTCCCAATAGCCTCTTCCAATTAAGAAATTAGACATCCTGAATTTCCATAGAACAAAATTGTTGTAGTCCAGCTTCTCAGCCTATGCATCATTCTTGTATTTGCTGCCCATAAATAGGGTGCCTATTTATGGATAACCAGGGGGAACTCTTGATTAAGAGAGCAAAGAACCTTTCAGAGATGCTATGCCATTCACCACTTCAGTGTTATTCCTGCTTCGTTTGACACTGGATATGGAACCAAAGAAGAGAATAACTCACAGATGAATCACTGGAGAGAGGATGAGGAAGTTATGGGCCAAAATTGCATTCTTAAAAATAGGCTTATGTCCTACTGTCCAAGCCTACTGTAGATTTGTGGCCCAGGATTGCAAGTGCAGCTAATGCTACTATCTAATCCACATTTTCTTTATTCCTTCAAATGCCAAATTTGCTAATGAAATCACTCTATCACCATGGTCTATTAGCTAACATGCATGCCATTTCAAGAAAAATCTTCCATAATAACTATCCCAATCATCTCCATCACGAAATAATTTTGTGTCTTCAAGTTTAGAATTGTAATGCCCATAGTTAATTGGGCCCTTTCCCCATGTTGGATGCCCACGAGCTTCAGCAAATTTCCTAAGATTCTTTTGGAGATAATTATCATAGCACTAGAACTCTCCAATACCAGGATACTTCCAGCCATGCCTTTTCAGGTAAGAAAGATATCAAAGCTCTCCGCATGCACCAAGCCATGGCAACGACTAGTAGTAGTAGATGTAATTATACTTTGGTGATCCTAAACATTGACAATACATTGAGGTAAGTCCATTTGTACAATGGCATCATTATCATCATCCCTTCTAATGTAGAAATTGATGTCAAAACGGCTGTTGGAACTGATATCGAAACACCTATTGAAGAAAAAAATGATAGTGGATGCAGGGACAACATACGTGATGCTACATTTTGCACACCTTCGTTCGGCAGCAGCATCTAGAATCCCGTAGGCTCTTCAACAACTATCTCGTCTCCCTTCTCATTGACTCTACATCAGTCAGCACGTCTTCAACCGATTGTTGCTGGCTATATTTGATTTGTGCTAGCATAGTGTGATTTTTGCTATTGTGAGGGGCTCCGTAACAGTATTTTGTACAGGCTCTGAAAGAATCCCAAATTACAGGTATACACTGCAATCTTAGCCCTCAAGAGGATCTTGTGCCATCTTCCTACGTACTTTTTTTGGTGTTCGATACTACTTGTATGCATCTGAATTGTTGATAAATACGACATATCCTAAGCCATACTCTATGGATGTATGTATTTAAAATAGAAGCATATGTAAAGTGTCCTTAAGTTGGGGGTATCTATCTTTGGAGGATACCACTTGTTGTAGTTGATTCTGAGAATGGAGAAGAATAATGCAGGAGATGATAACATGTAGCTCCTGACCTCTGATTTGCTCCATCTCTTGGACTCTCTCCACTTCAGTTTATCATTTGGTATCAGAGCAAAGGTGCCAACTTTTACATTGAATGTGGAATATGCTACCTCATCCAAGTAGCGCATCTCAAAATCTCCTTCCATTTTCCCAGTAACAATGCGCAGAGGACAAGCAGAGTGTCTGCTTAAGAGTTGCACAGGTCTAGAGCATATATTGCTGATGCGAATACGATAAGCAAAGAAGTACTGTCGCTTGCAAGGTTGACTTCGATCATTCACATAGGCGCTCCTAGTGCACAGATCAGATGTTGTATGCGTACGTAGCGAGCGCTGAAAGGTCCCCAGGAATAAAATAACTCTACTTTTGCACAAAAAACAAGAGAGAAGACTTGCACGACATGAAGCAAAAGACTAATTGGATACAACTCCCCCCATGCCTTGTGTGAGCGCTCCACAAAGCCTGTATTTGATATATTTTTCATCTCCAAGCTCAAAAAATAGCTCAATGTAACACTATATTAGGGAATTTGGGAATTCTCATATAGTTTGGGATTTCCCAATTTAGTTATTTTTTTGCCACATGATCAAATCTAGACTCTACTTGAAAGTGGAGTCTACCCTAATTACTATATATATTGTCTTTTCAAGTCCCACTTTGAAGCATGGGTTAAGATTTAGCCACATGGCCAAATCTTTATCCCTTATTTGAAAGTGGGACTTGGGAGATTCCCAATTTTTCTAATATGGTGTTATTTACAATTAGCACGCTTTAGCTTTTGTGTTTGCTTTTGTCCCACTAAAGAATTAAAGCGATTGGGCACCTAAAGAGTCGATCTGTGCCCAAATACAATGTCCAATAACAAATATATAAATCGTGCATCCATGCGCATATAAAATAATAAATAAATGTCAGGCACTTCAATAAATAAGCGCGTCAAAATAAATATTGGCACCATGCCTAAGATGCGCACCCATCAAAGTGATAATTTCTTCTAAATAACTTGAATACACGCTATCGCCCAGTGCTTCCCAACACCACCGCTACTTGCTCTACACATCAACTGAAGCATTCACAATTGTTAGAAAATAATAAAATTAAACCGACAAAAGTGAATACCTAGCAGTCTTCAGCTACAAAATAAATAATTGGGTAGAACTCAATCCTAACCTTAATTTATTACGAGTGTGCTCTAAACTCATAAACGTCCATTAATTTAAATATGTATTTTGTGGAATCACCCGCTATGGAATCACCCACTTGCACATTAAATTAACAAGACGCCTGAAAAGGATAGGCATCCCCATCGACTTTTCGCACAAGGAGTCCACCTTGTGTATGAGCCCTAGCAACAAATATAATTTTACCGAATCCACCGCAAAACCTCACAGCGGATTCCATATGCCAGGAGGCATATTCCATGGTGGATTTTGTGAGGTTTTGCGGTGGATTCTGTAAAAGCTCTGCCCCTGGACCCCTATGCCCTGGGTTGTTGTATCACTGTAGCAATCCAGCTCAGGACTTGATGGCCTCACTAAAAGTTTAAGCTGATCCGGATATTTTGCAGCATCCATTATTCATTCTTGGATGATCTTCTTCTTCTTCACAGGAAGCCTGAAGAAGCCTGGAGTAGCATCCACTCTTCCTTTGTGGAAGATCTTATTTACTCATTCTTCACAGCAAGTCTGATGCAGCATCCATCGTTTCTTTTGTAGAAGATATTCTTCTTCTTCATTGGAAGTCTGAAACAGGATCTTTTCTCTCAACAATCAATATGTTCGAAAATCAGGAGCTTGTAGCAATATCCTTGTCTTCATCAATCGGATACTTAAAATGTGACGACGGTCCGTCAGGACTCCAACAACCCTCTTGTGAAGTTCCTCATCAAGGCTTGTCTTTGTCTCGACAGTCATGAAGCTGTTGTAGACCTGCACGGCTTTCCTTAGTTAGGGAAAGACTATTTAAGCAGTTGTGGAGGCTAATCTAGCAATAATGGAGACTGATCTGCTATCATGCAATCATTTGTTATTCTGAATTGTTCTATTAATCGAGATGGTGAATAGCTCCATATATGATATTGGCAGTCACATGATGGCAGGAGATCTAGGATGCTCATAGGCACATTAAACTGATTCGTCAGGGTGCTGGTTGGCGCTGATTGGCCATTGTGAAATTGATTACAGGCTATTGACCTAGGATTGCTCATGCATGGGGCAAGTGCATGTGAGCACAAAGTTGTATTACTTTATTGGAGCAAAGGAAATCCTGGAGTAGTGTGAGAGAGGTTCAAAAAAATGAGCACATTTCTTTTAAGAGGTACTGAAGCAAACTTGTAGTAGACCTCAAAAATGGGACTATCGAAGGGCCTTCAGTGTTCTCTGGTGTTTGCAGCATTGTTTAGGGTTCTGTTTTGCTCAAGGGAAAGTTGTACTGCATTACTGTCTTGCAGAGTTAAACTAGTTATTTGGAGGCCGATTTTTGCTCAAAAAATTTTGGGAAATTTTCTCTAGCTTCAGCTTAATATGTACTTTCAGCTTGGTACAAAAAAACTGCAGAAAATCTGCAGGAAGATGGTCAATTTTAGACCCATGTTTTGATGCGTTTTGGGTCATACGGACATCGTTTGGGATCCGAATTGGATGTTTCTTGTTGGGAACTGAATGTATGACATGTTGACATCATGGATGGATATATATGATAGAATTTAGACACATATATGACAATCATATTGCTGGAAGTTATTTTTACATGCATTTTTGGACTATTTTTTATGCTTTTTGGTCTTGGATTGGACCATTGATGTTCCGGATTGGGGCATACTACTGAATATCATTTGTGGACAGTGTGTATTGTTGTTTTTTTTTTTTTTAAAGCAGCCATAATATTTGACACGGCACAGATCACTCAGATTGTGTGAGACAAATTGACCAAAGACAATTATAGTGTTTGGTCTTACAGGATGGAGAATTTTTTTATGGGTAGAGGTCTATGGGACCTCATAAGAGGTGATGATGAATGTCTAGAAGTTCCTGAACATCCAACTAAAGAGTAAAATAAAGTGTAAAAAAATTGGACAGGGAAGAACAGGAAGGTTTTGCATTGGATCTCTATATGTATTTCAGAAGTCTTGATTCCTCATATAAAAAAGGCAAGTACTTGTAAGGAGGCATGGGAAATCATAGAAAAAATGTATGAAACATGTACAAAGGCTCGTAAGATACAACTCAAGCAGAGATTACATGGTGCATGGAGAGGCAATCGCAGTATCAGTGACTATGTGGCAGAAATCAAGCAAATTGCAAAAGACCTTGCATCCATTAATGCAACTATTAATGATGATGATTTAGTGTCAGTGACACTAAATGGACTTGGACCAGCTTCCAAATATTTGGATACCTCTTTTAGTTAGAGGAGGTTCTATGCTTGACTTTGAGAATCTTATTGGATTGCTATTTTACATAAGAAATCAAGTTGGGATTGAATGCATCTAGTAGTGGCAAAAATGCAAGTGGAGATAGTGTTTTCTATCACCAGAGAGGTTGTGGCAGCTCATTTAGAGCTAGAGGTACTTCACTTGGTCATAGAAATTATGGTTTTTCTCGTGGAAGAGGTAACTTTGGTCATGGTGACTTCATACATAGAGGTAGGGGGAGATCTTTTCCTAGAGGTAGAGGACGGTCTAGTCCTTCACAGAGAGGTGGCAATTGTCATTATTGTGGACAGTTTGGTCATTTTGAGAAGGATTGTTATTATAAACAAAATGCCATGTCTAGGGGTCGTGGAAGGACCCAATATGGCCAGTATGCATACACTTATGGTGGTATAGGTTATGGACCTAGAGGTGGATCGCCTAGAGGTCACCTATTTGCTATGGAGCATGTGCTTGGGAGCATGACTCACCCTCTTCGTGAGAATGACTGGTTTTTGGATTCAGGAGCTACAAACCACATTACTCATCATGCTTGTTGAGTGGTTAGATAGCAAGGAGCAAATGCAAAATGAGGAATATTTTTCCACCACTGGTGATGATACTTTACATAAAATTACTCATATTGGTAGTGTGCCACTTGTTACTAAATATGGGATTGAGAACAAGCTTGGTGATGTACTTTATGTGCCCACAATAACTAAGAACTTAGCATCAGTTGGTCAAATGACAGATCAAGGATTACAGGTGAGATTCAATAAGTTTGGATGTTTCATTGAGGAGTTCCATAATGGAAGAACCGGCACGGTGATTGCTCATGGTAGAAAGAAAGGGAGATTATTTGCTTTGGATGCAGGTACTCCAGTGATTCAAAACTCTATGTATGTTGAGAGAGGACATGGGCAAGATAAGGATATGGAATTATGGCATAGAAGGATTGGTCATGTCAATTTGCAAAGATTGAAGAAAATGCAGTCAAGACAGATAGTCTCTAGTCTACCGCATTTTGGATATGTGAATTTTGATCATGTATGTGAGGCTTGTCAATTTGGCAAGCAATCCAGATTGCCATTTCCAAAGAGGGAGAGAATAAGCAGCTATCCTTTAGAAATAATACACTCAGATATTTGGGGCCCATGTCAGAATGTTTCCATGAGCGGAAGATGTAGATTCTATATCACTTTCATTGATGATTTTAGAAGAATGACTTGGTATACTTTATGCAGCATAAAAGTGAAGCATTTGAAAAGTTTTTTGAATTTAAATCTATGGCTAAAAAGCAGTTTGGATGCTACATAAAATGTTTGAGGTTAGATAATGGTGGAGAGTACATGTCATATGAGTTTTGTGACTTCTTGAGAGATCATGGTATCAAAAGACAATTGACATGCAGGTACACACCTTAGCAAAATGGTATGACTGAAAGGAACAATCGGATTATTACAGAGGTTGCAAGGGCAATGATGAACCAAATGAGCATGCCATTGTCATATTGGGCAGAAGCAGTGCATACTGTAGTTCACATTATGAATAGAACACCTACAGCCTTGACTCATAATATGTCACCATATGAGAAAATGTATGGCAGGACACCCACTGTTGCATACCTTAGAGTCTTTGGATATGTTTGTTATGTTCATATTCCGGATGATTTGAGAAAGAAGATGGAACCAAAGGCTATAAAATGCATTTTCCTTGGATAACCTGATGAGAAGAAGGGATACAAATGCTATGATCCAGTGTGAGTAAGGAAGTATACATAAGCAAGGATGTCAAATTCAGTGAATATGAATCATGGTACAAGCCCAAAATTGCAGTGAATGTTGATTCCTATGAAAGCAATGATGATGATGGCTATGGAAGAAAAATTTCAGGAAACAATAAGTCTAAAATTTAGCATGTGGAATATGCTTCAAGACCTCAAGAGAATGTGGAAAGCAATGGCAGCTACAGTCCATGGAGTGGTAGATTGAGAAATGCACAAAGGAGTGCAGTCGTTGCAAAAGGAAAGAGACCTATGGTTGAAAGTTTAGAAGATGAATCTATAGATGACAAGTATGGCATTTTGCATGTTAAAACACTTGGCACTAGAAGTGCAAGAAAGTATGTTCCACCACATGCTAGATCAGATGAGACACGTGGTAGTGCACCTCAATTGAGAAGGTCAGAAAGGGTAAGGTATCCAGTTGATAGATTGACTTATAATGGGTTTATGAAGATGCATTATGCATACATGGTTTCTTATGTACAACATGTGGAGCCTACTTGCTTTGAAGAAGTAGTAGAGAGCAAAGAGTGGAGACAAGCAATGGATGAAGAGATGGATATACTCAGGAAAAACAAGACTTTTCAATAACCTCAATAACATAAAGACTTGGGTATTGAGGTTATTGACACACCTCATGGTATATGGCTGATACAAAGGCAATATGCATTGGAGATGTTGGAAAAATATGGCATGACAAGATGCAAACCGGTTGATACACCATTGGATCAAAATGTTAAGTTGATGGATGATGGATCTTATGTTGAGGATGTCACTATGTTCAGAAAGATGGTTGGTAGTCTTATCTTCTTGACCATTACAAGACCAAACTTGAGTTATGCTATTGGATTGATAAGTCAATTTATGCAAAAACCATGCAAATCACATTTGGATGTAGTGAGAAGAGTTCTTAGGTATGTGAAGAAGGCAGCTGGATTTGGCTTGTTTTATGAAAAAAGAATCAAGCCTACATTGTTTGGATACTCAAATGCAGACTGGGCAGGTAGCTTTATGGATAGAAGATCTACTAGTTGCTATGCATTCTCATTTGGATTAGCCATGGTAAGTTGAAGCAATAAGAAGCAACCTACAGTTTATCTATCAAGCACTGAAGCAGAGTATAGAGGCATTGCATTGGCATCATGTGAGCAGACATGGCTGAGATTGATCTTATATGACATGGGGATAGAGATTGATGGTGGAGTCATTATGTATTGTGACAATGTTAGCAGCATTATGTTGGCAAAGAACCCAGTCGACCATGCAAGGACAAAACACATAGAAGTGCACTATCGTTTCATTAGAGAAAAAGTCATTAATGGAGAGATTGACTTGGTCTATGTGAAAAAAAATGACCAAGTTGCTGATATCTTTACCAAAGCATTAGGTAAAGATAAGTTTCAGTACTTCAAGAGTGCACTTGGAGTCTTATGTGTGCAAGCTCATTCTGAGCTTGAGGGGGAGCATTGATAAATACGACATATCCTAAGCCATACTCTATGGATATATGTATTTAAAATAGAAGCATATGTAAAGTTTCCTTAAGTTGGGGGTATCTATCTTTGGAGGATACCACTTGTTGTAGTTGATTCTGAGAATGAAGAAGAATAATGCAGGAGAAGATAACATGTAGCTCCTGACCTCTGATTTGCTCCATCTCTTGGACTCTCTCCACTTCAGTTTATCATGAACAACACGCTATGTCACACAAGAAGGGGTGGGATGACTACTTATCTCCCAAATATTTTCGTAAGAAAAGCATAGAGCTGATGATGTGTTGCAACACACATGCGTCCATAGCCACAATGAGTGGTGATTTTTGACTCTGTGAAGTGCTTAAAATTTGTTTAAAAATCCAAATTTCAAGGGAAAAATAAACTCCGTCGAAGGCAGAGGCATAGGCAATCGAGTTGATTTTAAGCAGCAAGCAGGCGACGAGTTCCAAAAGTGCTTTAAAGACCCACCGAGTGACGGTTGGGTAATTTCCAAAATTTCTAGGGATGTTGGATGAGACTTCAAGAGATGCCCGGTAGTGGGGGACTTTGAGACAGACATGCCGGATTTTTCAAATCGTGATTCCGATGTCGAACGCGATAATGGGGGTGCACGAGGCCAAGACCAAAAGAAGGCCAAGTCTAAAAAGACTTAGAGGGATGAGAAAGGGTGTGACCCTTGGGGGCTCCCCTTGGGGCCCCCAAAAAATTTTACGAATGCGGGGGGGGAGAGGGGGGGGGCTTTTTTTTTTCTTGGCGTGGAGGAAAAATGGCGACGTCTTGCTGTAGGCAATGAATTTTGGAGAGGGGGGGCTATGCCACCTCAATATACCCATACCATTTGATCTTGGCAGCAAGATACTAAAAGTTTTCAATCTCCATCATCGTCCTTTGCTTCTCCAATGGCTACCCGGATTGACAGAACCATATTTAGTCTTTCTCTTTCCTTTCTCTTTCTCCTCTCTATGGGTTGTTCATGAGCACTACCTTGAAGGAGGAATCAAGAAGGAGATTGAAGAAAATGATGATGGAGATTAATGGAGATACTGAAGATTGTTGTGTCGCATGGAATCATGAGTGATGAAGGCTTCGTCCACCAGTCACACAGTCATTCAATGCATCTCAGATTTCGTAGAAACACGATATGGCTATTTTTTATGAAGGAAATGAAGGTTTTTCGACATTTTATGATAGAAATGATGTTCTTATTCAATGGAAATTTGTTTGAGTGCCGGTTGCATCATGTTTAATTGCTATTTATCAGAAAATTCTAATTTTTTAATGATTTACATGCGCTATTTAAATCCTGCAAAACCTGAAATGCGATTTTTAAGGATAAAATGATAGTTTGTCATTTCGGGTGCGTGAAATGTATTCCTATGGGGAAAAAGGAAAAATAAAATTGAATTTAAATATGTTGAAATGATTGGTATGAGAAAAATCAAAAAATCATAGTGATTATTAACAAATAAATGCTAAAAAGTAAGAGAAAATAATGAAAAAAATAGAAATGCACTTCATAAAAATAAGTAAAAATATAATGAGTGTTTATGAATGTATGATAGTGGCAAAGCATGAGGTTTAGCCTCAGTTTTCTCTATCTCTTTGTCAAAGTTCATGATTTATCACGTTTCATACATCAAAACATGACAAAATGAACCCCTACACCTATGCAACGGAAACAACACCTAAAAGTAGGGGGTGGGGTATCTAAATGATGCAATTTGGTTGTTGTTTATTGCTGATTTTACTAATGCATATCATGATATAGGGTTTGTTGTATTTTAATTAAGAGGACAGTACCATAAGCGTTTTCTCGGTGCTATCCTTACATCGCTGCAACGAGTTAGTAAACGAGCATTGGAAAGCCTAATTGTGCACGACACGTTTCTGATTGAAAATTATGTTTGAGCACTTTAGGATTACCCACTTTTGCATGTGCATATCAACCATGGCATCAGAATACAAAGAACTGGATGCATAGCACACATGTTTTCCGCATTCTAAAGTAATGTGAATCAGTCTTTCTGGTTTCTAATGGTCCATCAAGTGCAATTTTTATTCCTTCTTAGAAAAGCTCTTATCTTACCGAGGCCACCCAGCCACCATAAGTCTGGGCCCTTTCTCACGCTTCCCTCGATAGAGTAGTTTTAGTTATTTAATTACCTACCATTTTAGGTTCAACATATAAAATCATCTTCCTTGAATTATCTCCTGATACAAATTCGTTACACACCTTTAATTTACGATACAAAAATAGAGTAAAGAAATTCCTTTCTAATAATTCCTTTCAAAAAAATGACTTTTACAAAAAAAAAAATCGAAGTATTATTCTCTCCAAGTTCCATTCCCCAACTAGTATTGGAACTTCCAGAACACAATTTAGAAATCAAAGGGTAGTTGGCAGTTCGTAAGAGCCTAAGGAGTTTATGGCCAGAGCCTCCTGGTATCCTCATCTCCTCCTACTGACTAGAGTTCCCTACGACAAGACCTTTTGCGTCATGATTGGTCTAAACTCACTAACGTGAAACAAAAAAAGAAAAACCCCTTGGAGTAGGTTTTATTCACGCTGGTCTTAGGAAGGTCTAGTGCTATCAAGAACACTGCCTCAGTTGTCGACGTTCTGTGTTCACCAAAATACTACCTAAGTCGATGACCTGTACTTAGTTATCCATCTTTTAGCATAATGGTTTTAGGAAAGATTAGTGCCTAGATTACAATCACAAACATCTTATTTTAAATGCATTATACATAAACTTTTAAGAAGTTTATTTCCAAGACAAATCTTTTCTTTCCAAAAATAATAACATCAAGGCAAATTAGCATAAGTGGCAAAATAACTTCGAGACAAATCAACCTAAGTAGCAAAATAACTTTGAGACAAATCAACATAAGTGGCAATACCTTTCAATAGTCTTCCTAGACTCCCTCTTCCTTGGGGATTAGTTTGGATTGATTTTAATAAAGAATTTTATACTTGAGGATAACTCCTTTGGAGTTTCGTGGGTCTTTGTCCGCAATAAGAGAAAATCTTGGTTAGTTTAATTATGAATAGTATCATTTGGCAATTGCATCTCAAGGTCTCTTATATACCGAGGATTAGCATCCATTATTCCCATCAGATATTTCATTTGATCGACACAAAAATCAAAAATATTAAATATTTTAGAGACACAGTACATTCCTTGTACTCGCTTAGGTTCATCTTGTATAGACCCAAGTTACCCCTTGGAATTCACAATTAAAAATTCCTCAAAGAAAGCATATGTAAGAATAAAATAAAATCTTATTTTATACATGCAGCTTCTGTTGCCTATTCATGGGATAAAGGCATGCTAGTTGTCCTTATTTAAGAAAATTAGTACCTAAAAATCCATAACGACGGATGCTTGGTTGATGATATTTGTGGCTTCGTTTGTAATCCCCGTACATACTCACCATTCCCTTTGTAGTAATTGTGTCCGCAGCGTTATCGGTAGCTCCTCCCTTTGTGATGTTAAGAATAGCAAATGATGGTTGGCCATAAAGGCCAGATATATGCCATAGAGGTTGAATATATGCCCTAGAAGATAGACAAATAATGTATGCTCTAGGAAGAGATGTTTAGAATCCCATATGCATAGTGAGAAGAATGGTACTATCCAAAAAGCTATAAAAGCATGTACTTGGTTGTTGACAAATATAACAAGGGAAATGGAACTATCAGTTTGAGTTACTCAATATTATCTTGATGAGTCTAAGCTAATCTATCTTGGAACCTAATTCACTTGAGTTACAATCTCTCATTGTGATAATGTATCGTGTGTTTGATTTATGTCCACCATAGCTAACTAGCTCTAGATTTGTGTTTCTCAACATGGTATCAAAGCCAGATTGAGCTAGGTAGCTAGTAGGTGGAGTTTCTCATTTTTTCATGCTCTACAATCCTTCCACTCTCATTCTCTCCCTTGTACAAGCCTATTTTCATTCCAATATCTCAAGCTATCTAACACCCATTATGCGTACGAGGTGAAGAAGCTCAAGGAAGAAGGTGTTATTCAAGAAGCTTGATTTGGAGTCTACATTGAAGCAACGACAAGGTGCAAGCTGAGGTCAAGAAGTAGAGTTTGGGCAACAGGAGCTCCATGCCATAGATCCAAGCTTTATGATAACACTGCGCTAGAAAAGTTGATGACAAGTTTTGAATCCATCACTCGCTTCAAGCAAGCACAGTTTGCTCTTGTGAAAATCAGTTGTGTCGCAGAAGGAGAGGTTACATCCATCAATCATGTGTACCTGAAGGCCAGGACACCTTCTCCCCCACTGGATTCGTCATGAATATGCTCAATTCGTACACCAACATCGTCACGGTCGAGCCTTAGAAATGGCTCCACAGCCCCTTCGCCACACATATGGATGCCTATGGAAATATCTGTGCTTGTGGCTCACAGGACATGAAGTGTGTTGGCATGCAGTACTACGAAGCCATCAGAGTGCTTAAGACCGAGCTTCCTTTGTGTAAGATGAGGAGATAGGTGGGAAATATGACATGGGCAGCTTTGTTCGGTTGTTGGTCTTCTCTGATCTCAATTCGGGTATCACACTCAATGAAGGTTCTTCATCACCTGGATCGGATTACCGTGTATTTAATGGTGAGCGATCGCCCTACTAGTTTGTCATCAAAGCAATAGGGAGATCAAATGCCTTTGCATTTAATCTCGGCAGTAGAAGCAGCAAGCCAACTACATCAGGATCGCAATCATTGATGACATCTCCCAAGATCATCGGTGTCTGGATCGATGCTGACAAACACACACCACCGAATGCAAAAGATGATGCCATTTTGATTTGTTGCCCGCTGATCAAAATACTATATTAAACCCTATCATTAAAGGCTCGAAGTCTCCCCTATTAAAGCCATATTCACACCTTGTTTTATTCATTAAGTTTTCATTCACAGTAGCGCTTGCTTGAAAACCTCATTCACACACACCTCTGGCTGCATTCAAACCTTCACTTAAATTCAAGGTCGATTCATATTATCATTTTCAAAACTTGGTTCAAATCGGTTCTTGAAATTGTAATCAAGATTAGACACTGGCATTTGAGTGGAAAGCCAATCGATAAGACCTTCTCGCAAAATGATTTGTCTACAGCATGCGCAAATGTTCAGTGCCAATGTAATGTCAAGTCATATCAATGTACCCATCTCAAACTCACTAAGCATGAAGACCAAGAAGGAGTCCAAGAATATCAAAGACACCCAAAAGATCAAGAAAAGCAAAGGATGCCAAAGAAGCATAAAGAAAATGAAGAAGATACTTTCCGCTGCTGACAACAAAGAATTTCCCATAGTAGATCTCCCTTAGTGGATCTTGTTTTCCATAGTGGATTTAAAAACCCTACCAAGATGTAAAGTTTCAAACCTTAATTTGACTAGGCTGCCAAAAAGCTAGTCTCCAAGGCCATGTCATCATGTGGGGGGGCAGAAGCCAGCAAGGGTAGAGACTCATCATTTGAGGGGGGGTGTTGAGAATAGCAAATGATGCTTGGCTATAAAGGCCAGATGTATGCCATAGAGGTTGAATCTATGATCTAAAGAGGCTAGAAGATAGACAAATAATGTATGCTTTAGGAAGAGATGTTTAGAATCCCATATGCACAGTGAGAAGAATGGTACTATCCAAAAAGCTATAAAGGCATGTACTTGGTTGTTGAAAAATATAACAAGGGCAATGGAACTATCAGTCTGAGTTAGTCAAGATTATCTTTATGAGTCCAAGCCAATCTATCTTGGAATCTAATTCACTTGAGTTACAATCTCTCATTTTGATAATGTATCGTGTTTTTTATTTGTGTCCACCATAGCTAACTAGCTCTAGATTCGTGTTTCTCAACATGCAGCCTTCATAGCTTTCTTCTTTGGGGCCATGGTCTTTAATCACGAGACTGCAAAAAAGGGGAATTTGGTGAAGGAGCTTGGGGGTAATTAGATTGACAGAATTTTGATTGATGGGGGGGGAGGGTGGGGGGGAAATGATCACCAAGAATTTTGAGAAATCAAAAAGATTCTTGATTCCACAGGGGGGAATAGGATAGAGGGGATGGAGGAATTGAATTTGAGAGGTCACGGAGTAGCCTCCTTGTCTTCTTGACCGTTTAGAGAGATGCATAATCTAGAGTTTCCAAGCTATGTGGAGACATGGGATAATATAGCTCGCCCCATTACTCATGTTGAAAATGTTCCTTTGAGTATCTAGGATGGAAAAACTAAGTACTTTGCTAATGTGTCACATGTTCCAAATATTACAAAAAACTTGATTTATGTTGGTCAAATGGTAGAACAGGAATTGTAAGTTTGGATCATATGTGATGATTGTTATGTAGAAGATCTAAAAAATGATTACAAGTTGATTGCAAAAGGGAAATGTGCTAGGAGGTTTTATACTCTTGATGTTACTCTGCTTGAAATGGATACTACCATATTTGCACAAGGTTCAAGTGTTGTTGGTGATATTTGTTGAGATGACAAGCTCAACACATGCGGACATTGATGATGGACCGCCTAGTTAGATGGGTCCACACATCTATACTTAGCATGTCGGTGGTCATTATGACTCTCGCATGGCCACTGACTCATTACTTATTATATTCAGGTTGTTACACCTATTTACAGCTGGCATAGTTATAGCGCCAGTCGACTAGTGTAGTCGGTTATGCATTGTTTGACTTAGTATGCCACTTTCCTTTATGTTGTATCTTATTTATACTTTTTGTACATTGTAAAGTGTGTGGAAGAAGAAGAAGAAACCAGCAAGAAAAAGTTTTGGCCTCCATCTCTCTTCTTGTCTCTTGAGTGAGCTTCTCCTTGTGCATTCTGTGTGTGCTCGGCGCAGCATCTTGAGCAAGTCCCCCCACCATGTGATTCTTGATATGGTATCAGAGTCGGGCCACTGAGAGAGGCTGATTTCGAAGGCTGAAGTTAAGGAGAAGAAGCAAGGTTCGAGCAAGCAAGCCACGGGTAAGAAGCTCTCCCATTCTTCCACTCTTTCTCTTGGATAGTGCCTGTGGAGGCACCAGAAGCAGGGCAGAGCAAAAATCTCAGATTACAGTGAGATTTGGTTGCAGTGAGATTTAGTTTCAGGCCCCATTTTAGAGCCACAAGGTTGCAGACAGAAACTCGAGATACCCTGCAATTTTAGTTGTGTCTACCGTATACAGGTGCACAAGTTACAGATTTCAGATCTGTAAGTTCAAAGGTGTTTACTAGCAAATAAACACAAGATTTATCTGCAAACTGGTTGCAGATTGCATGTATTGTTGAGCAGACAGTGAAAAAGGCTGTCTGGTGTATTGTTGTACACTACAAGTCGAGGGTCGTAGAAGATTTGCTTGCTATTTGGAATTAGTTTTGTGATAATGGCAGAGAACAGTGGAAACCCCATCATTGAGAAGCTCGACAAGAACAACTACCCTTCATGGAAGTTCTGTGTTACGAACTTCCTTATTGGAAAAGGTCTCTACAAGTTTGTTTCAAGTGAAGAAAAGGAGCCGGAGGTGAGTGATCCTCCAACTGCAGAAGAGACAAAGGCACGAAAGGAATGGAATGCAAAAGACAAAAAGGTCATGTATTGGCTGTCTACAGTAATTGACAATAATATGCTGTGACATATTAGAAATGCAAAGAATTTATATGCAACTTGTGTTGAGATATCGAGCTCCACTCGTGATATGCGAGGGTGACCGTTGTGCATTTATGTTACCGACTTATTAGTTGCAGATACGGTTGGTACATTGCCCATGAATAATAGCTACATGACAGCTATCCTTATCTACTCTAGTTTGTGGCTTAGTTAGTATGCCACCTTAGTTAGTTGAGTTTGGTTTGAGACCCATATATAGGGTTCTTCTATTTCTTTGTACTTGAGTTTTTTGGCTTACACAACTAAGAAGAGGAAAACTGTTTTCAGCCTCCACCTCTATGTGTATTCCCCCATTGTGCAAGCAAGAAAGCTACAAGTGAGACTCCTTCCTTCTCTCCCATAATCTTGACATGGTATCAGAGCCTTGTTCGTGGTAAGGAGCTCAAGAAAGCAAACCAAGTTCGCGGTGTTCTGGTAAGAGGAGCAGTGTTGCTTTCATTTTCTGTTTTGGGAGCAAATCTCTGCAGGCAGCACAGCCGGAAATTGCAAGAGTGCATTGTCTCAGGTTGAGACGCCCTTCGCGGTGAAGCAAGAGGCGACCCTATTTTTCGGATTTGAGGCCATTTCGGGGCCTGTTTTGGAGGCAGAAGTTTTCTGCACGCACTCAGGAAAAAGCCCTGTTTTATGCTGTGCGACCACTGTTCTACAGGTCGGTGAAAAGTTACCATAGATATTGCATCGTATGCTTGTGTGCAGAGACATTGGGAGTTACAGAATCATCCTTGGTTCCTGTATATGCAAAATCGTCACTAGGAAGTGACTGTGTGGTCAAATACCACTTTCGCCAGTTTTACAGATTTTCCCTTGTGAGGCTGAAGCTGTGTTCTTTGCAGTGACAGAATTTTTTGCAGTGTTCTGTAATGGCGTCTGATTCTCTTTCACAGATTGTCACTGAAAAGCTTGACAAGAACAACTTCCAAGCATGGAAGTTTAGAATGATAAATTTCCTTATGGGAAAAGGATATTGGGAATTTGTTGTAGGAAATGAAGAAGAACCAGTTCTTCCTGATGTTCCCAATCAACAGCAAATGCAGGCATTTAAAGCATGGTATGAGAGACCCAGGAAAGTTATGTACTGGCTGTCTATCAGCATTTCAGACTCTATGATTGTGCATATTCAAGATGCAAGTACGCCAAAGGATGCATGGGATACTTTGTCAAAAATGTATAGCACAAATACGCAAGCCAGGAAAATGCAGCTCAAGCAAGAGTTGCACAATGTGCAAAGAGAAAATATGAGCATCAATGACTACCACATGAAGGTGAAGAAGATTGCAGATGCACTTGCTTCCATTGGGTCGCCAGTGGAAGATGATGATTTAGTTTCTGTGACCTTGAATGATCTAGGAAAGGATTATGCACAATTCTGAACATCCATTTCCATCCGTGAAAGTTTTCCTGATTTTGACGAGTTGATTGCTCTTCTAATTTCTGAGGAACAGAGAAATGGTGGTGCATCTTCTTCAGGAGGAACTTCAAAAGAAGCTGTCTTCTACTCAAATGCTGGAAGAGGTAGAGGCAGAGGTAGAGGAGGCCGATCTAGAGGCTGTGGCAGAAATCAGAATATGCAGTAAACTCAAGAAAAACAGTCCTATGGAGGAGGACGTGGTAACTCTAGAGGTAGGGGGAGCCAAAGAGGTCGTGGTGGATGGCAAAGAGACCAAAATGCAAACAATAATGTTGAATGCTACTACTGTGGTAAAATGGGTCATATGGCTAAAGATTGCTATAAAAAGCAGAATGACATCATGAATGGAAAACTGCAACAAGGGAATTATGCATCTTCTAGTAGACAGGGTGATGACAGAAATGAGCATTTGTTTATGGTGCAGCACATGAACAATTCTGTGACAAGTGCAGAAGAAAGCAACGATGTATACTATGTTGACTCAGGTGCATCAAACCACATGACAGGTCATGCAGAATGGATGGAGGATGCAAGGAAAATGGAAAAACTAGGATTTGTGGAGACTGGTGATGATACTACACATCCTATTGTGCAGATTGGAAAAATTCATTTGTCTATGCAGGATGGGAAAAAGAAATACATGTCCGATGTATTTCATGTCCCGAATATCACCAAGAATCTGGTTTCTGTTGGTCAAATGGTTGAGCAGGGCTTGCAGGTCAGATTTAATCCTCATAGATGCTTTGTTGAGGATATGAAAAATAAAGGTCGCTTGATAGCAAAAGGAAATAAGAAGGGCAGAATGTTTACGTTGGATGCAGACATGTCTGAATTGAGTGCAGCAATGTTTGCACATGGGACCGGTGCAGTTGCAGATATTGATATCTGGCATAAACGCATTGGTCATGTTAATGTACAGCGACTTAAATCAATGCAGGCCCAAAATATTGTTGCAGGATTACCAAAATTCAAGGTTGCAGAAATGCATAAGGTATGTGAAGCATGTCAGTTTGGAAAACAGGCAAGGAAACCATTTCCTAGACATGTTCAAGAGAGTGAGAAGCCATTGGAATTAATCCACTCTGATGTGTGGACTACTAAAGCTGCATCTCTTGGAGGCTGTCATTATTTTGTCACTTTTATTGATGACTATAGCAGAAAAGTTTGGGTGTATTTTATGAAAAAGAAAAGTGAAGTTTTTGGGTATTTCAAAACTCTTAAAGCTATGGTTGAAAAAGAAACAGGCCTGCAAATAAAATGCCTAAGGTCAGATGGAGGGGGAGAGTACCTCTCAAATGAGTTTGCAAGGTTCCTGCAAGAACATGGCATAAAGCAGCAATATTCATGCAGTCATACCCCACAACAAAATGGAATTGTAGAAAGGAAAAACAGGCATATTGGAGAGGTATCTCGTGCCATGCTCAACGAAAAAGACTTGCCAGATTTTTACTGGGCTGAAGCAGTTGCTACAGCAGTCTATATAATGAACAGGACTCCCACTGCAGCAATACATGGGATGACTCCAGAGGAGAGGTATACTGGTAGGAAACCAGATATTTCTCATTTGAAAATTTTTGGTTGCATTGCCTATGTACATGTGCCAGATGAGTTGAGATCCAAGTTGGATCCAAAAGCTGAGAAGTGCATCTTTATTGGTTACTCTCTGCAGCAAAAAGGGTATAGATGCTATAACCCTTCTACTCATAAGTTTACAGTGAGCAGAGATGTTGTTTTTTATGAGATGAGTAGCTGGTATAAACCAGTAAATTTGATTGATGATGTAGATGCACAAAATGGTAATGCTGCATAGAATTCACAGCAGCAGTCACAAAATATTAGTGGACCTGGAGCGTCCTCTAGCAGTGGTTCACATTCTTCGCCATGCACAGGCAGATTGAGATCAGGAGAATCTTCTCAAAGCAATGCAGATAGTGGTATTCAGGTATCACGAAAAGGAAAAGAGAAGGTAGATCAGCCCATGTTTGATGTGAATGCAGGTCACTCTTATGTGGATCGTGAATCCAGTGGCTCAAAACAGAGCATTGATGATGAGTTGGGTATTCCTTGTATTGTTACACCTGGAGTAAGGAAGACCAGGGATGTTTTGAGAGCTTCTAGGAGTGAACCTACTTTGCGCAGGTCTACCAGAGCTAGGTATCCTGTGGATAGACTGAAATATGATGGATTTACAGCCATTCACTATGCATATATGGTCAAAGTGATATAGGAACCAAAACCCACTTCTTTTGAGCAAGCCATGGGAAAAGAAAAATGGGAGAAAGCCATGGATGAAGAAATGGATGCCTTGGAAGCAAATGCTACATGGGAGTTAGTACCTTTGCCTAAAGGTAAGAATGCAATTGGCTGTAAGTGGGTTTATAAGGTGAAGCACAATGCAGATGGTACAGATACAAGGCAAGATTAGTAGTCAAGGGGAATACACAAACATATGGCATTGACTATGAAGAAACATTCAGTCCGGTTGTAAGGATGGCAACCGTAAGAGTAATCATTGCTATGGCTGCATCAAAGGGACGGTCTTTACATCAAATGGATGTAAAGAATGCCTTCTTGCATGGTGATTTGCAAAAAGAGGTCTATATGGAGCAGCCACCAGGTTATGTGCATGCTGTTCATCCTGAGTTTGTTTGTAGGCTGAAGAAAGCCTTGTATGGCTTGAAGCAAGCACCTAGAGCATGGTCTGACAAGATAGGATAGAATCTTGTCACTATTGGCTTTCAGATTTCCAAGGCAGATTTCTCACTTTATGTGAGAAAAATAGAGAAATGTATTATGCTACTTGTCATTTATATTGATGATTTGATTATGACAAGTGACAATGATGAAGATATCCTTCATGTGAAAATGCTATTGAAGCAGAAGTTTGAGATGAAGGATTTGGGAGAGCTACGTTATTTCTTGGGCATTGAGGTGATTAGATCACCAAGTGGGATACATCTCTTGCAGAGGCAGTATGGATTGGACATGCTGTCCAAATATGGGATGACAGCCTGTAAGCCTATTTCAATTCCTTTGGAGCAGAATGTGAAGCTGAGCGCAGATGCAGGTGAGCTTCTGGAAGACCCTACTATGTACAGACGCATAGTAGGAAGCTTGATTTATATGACTATTACCAGGCCAGATTTGAGCTATGATGTTGGATTGGTAAGTCAGTTTATGCAGGCTCCAAGGAAACCGCATTTGGATGCGGCTAGACGCATGCTCAGGTATGTGAAGTCCACATTGCAGTATGGACTATTTTATGAGACTAGGGTTCAGATACAGTTACATGGATACACGGATGCTGATTGGGCTGGTATAATTTCTGATAGACGATCCACTAGTGGATATGTGTTCTCTTTTGGGAGTGCTGCAGTCACTTGGAGCAGCAAGAAACAGCCTACAGTTGCCTTGCCGAGCATAGAGGCTGAGTACAGGGGTGCAGCAATGGCTGCATGTGAGGTAGCTTGGTTGCATAAGCTACTTTATGATATGCATCAGCCTACAGATGGGCCAGTTGTCATTTATTGTGACAACATGAGCAGTATACACTTGGCAAATAACCCAGTCTATCATGCTAGAACAAAGCACATTGAGGTGCATTATCACTATGTGCGGGAGAGGGTTTTACTAGGTCTTATTGATCTAGTTTATGTCAGCACAGAGGATCAGGTAGCTGACATATTTACGAAGGCATTGGGTGCAGAGAAGCTGCGCAAGTTCAAAGACATGCTTGGTGTGTAGGAATTGGGATTGAGCTCGAGGGGGAGTGTCGAGATATCGAGCTCCACTCAGGGTGACCGTTGTGCATTTATGTCACCGACTTGTTAGTTGCAGATGCGGTTGGTACACCGCCCATGAATAATAGCTACATGACAGCTATCCTTATCTACTCTAGTTCGTGGCTTAGTTAGTATGTCACCTTAGTTAGTTGAGTTTGGTTTGAGACCCATATATAGGGTTCTTCTATTTCTTTGTACTTGAGTTTTTTGGCTTACATAACTAAGAAGAGGAAAATTGTTTTCAGCCTCCACCTCTGTGTGTATTCCCCCATTGTGCAAGCAAGAAAGCTACAAGTGAGACTCCTTCCTTCTCTCCCATAATCTTGACAACTTGGACCATACTTGAAAGTATGTTTTCCGTAAATACAAAGGCATGAAAGATTCAACTCAAGCAAGAGTTGAATACATTGAAGAAAGGGAAGTTGTCTATCAATGAGTATGCATGAAGGTAAGGAGCATTGCAGATGCCTTGGCAGTGATTGCTGCAATGCCCGATGATGATGATTTGGTGTCGTCTATCTTGGGTGGACTTAACAATGAAAAGGCTTGGAAGTCTTTTGTAACTTCCATATATGTCAGAAAGCCATTTCTAGATTTTGATGAGTTGGTCTCCCTTATGATCTCATTGAAGAGATCAACATGCAGAGTGAGACATCTGAAAGAAGTGGTGAACAGGTCCAAGCTTTCTACTCTAGTTCAGGAAGGGGACGTGGTAGGTTCTCTTCAAGAGGCCGTGGTACAGGACATGGTAGTGACAACCAGCAAAACATATTGAATCAGCAATTTGGTGTTGCAGGTTTCAGGAGGTCGTGGTAACTTTAGAGGCAGGGGGAGCTTTAGAGGAAGAGGTGGATGGCAGAATAGAGGTTCTAACAACTCTAGTATCGTGTGTCACTACTGTGGCAAAACAGGTCATATTGCAGCCCAATGTTATGCTAAGAAAGATGATATTCGCAGTGGTAAGTTGCAGCAAGGAAACTATCCATCATCTTCACGACAGAATGAAGATAAAAATGAACGTTTGTTTGTTATGCAGCATATGTTGAATGCTGTTACAGGAAAGGGAACACATCATGATGTTTGGTATGTTGATTCATGTGCATCCAATCATATGACCAGCCATGCAGAATGGTTTGGAGAGATGCAGGATTTGCAAAATGTAGGTTATGTGCAGACGGGTGATGATTCATACCACCCAATTTCACACATTGAAAAAGTTTCCTGGTCCTTGCATGATGGTAAGACAAAGAGTCTTTCAGATGTGTTACATGTGCCATCTATTACAAAGAACTTGGTGTCAGTCGGTTAGATGGTAGAACAAGGGCTGCAAGTCAGATTTAATGCAAAGGGCTGCTTTGTAGAAGACTTCAATGACAAGTACAGATTAGTTGCAAAGGGAAGTAGAGTTGGACGTATGTTTACTTTGGATGCTGGAATTCCTACTATGAATGCTGCTATGTATGCTAAAGGAAAAGGTGTTGTTGCAGATATTGAAATTTGGCACAAACGCATTGGATATGCAAATGTACAAAGGCTGAAATTAATGCAGTCCAAAGGGTTGTGGTTACAGGTTTGCCTACATTTAGAGTTGCAGAATTTCATAAGGTATACGAAGCATGTCAGTTTGGAAAGCAGGCAAGACAACCCTTTTCACATGACAGAGATGTAAGCAGAAATATCCTTAATGTTGTGCATACAGACATTTGGGGGCCTACACAAAATGTATCTCTTGGAGGCAGTTCATACTTTGTCACATTCGTTGATGATTGTTCTAGAAAGTTGTGGTATATTTTATGAAGGAAAAGAGTGAAGCGTTTGAGCACTTTAGAACTTTCAAGGATGCAATTAAAAGAGAAACATGCTTGAAAGTAAAGTGCTTGAGGTCAGATGGAGGGGGAGAGTACCTCTCGAATGAGTTCAGTGATTTTCTGAGGTCTCATGGATAAAGAGATAGTTCACATGCAGGTATACCCCACAGCAAAAGGGAGTTGCACAAAGGAAAAACAGGCATATTGCAGAAGTTGCACATGCCTTGATGGCTGAAAAGAATATGCCTAAGCATTTTTTGTCTGAGACTATTCATACTACTGTTTATATTATGAACAGAACTCCCATAGCTGCAGTTCATGGGATGACTCCTGAAGAATTCTTTACTGGCAAGAAGCCTGATGTATCACACTTGAAGGTATTTGGTTGTATTGCATATGTTCATGTGCCAGATGAGCTACAGAAGAAGCTTGATCCAAAGGCAAAAAAATGTGTCTTTATTGGATACTCTTTAGAGCAGAAAGGGTATCATTGTTATAACCATGTCACATGTAAGTTCAGAGTGAGCAGGGATGTCATCTTTGATGAAATGAGCAATTGGTATGCATCTAGTGGTGATGCATTGGATGATGATCATGATCATGACACTCATGTGCAGGTTGAAAAGCAAGAATCACGGACTCTTAGTGGACCAGAGACATCATCTGGTAGTCCTTGGTCTGCGAGACTTAGGAGTAGCTCTACATCTTCAAGTGCATCTAGTAGCACTACAGGTAAAGACAAAGGAAAGAATAACGTGTCAGATGGCATTAATGCAGTTCTTGATGGAGACTCCAGTGGCTCAAAGAGATTGGATGATGAGCTTGGATGATGAGCTTGGCATTCCTTCTATCAGGACACCAGGTATACAGAGAGCTCATAGTAATGTAAAGGCTCCATTGAGTGATCCGGTGGTATGCAGATCTAGCGGGGTTAGATACCTTGTTAAAAGATTTGGTTTTGAAGGTTATGCAGCTCACCATTATGCTTATATGGTGAAACTAGTTGAAGATGTTGAGCCCACTTGTTTTGAGGATGCTATTGGTCATACTCATTGGGATGCAGCAATGGATGAGGAGGTGGCTGCATTAGAGGCCAATTTAGACTTGGGATCTAGTATCATTTCCAAAGGGCAAGAAAGCTATTGGATGTAAGTGGATTTATAAGATTAAGCACAATGCAGATGGTTCTATTAGTAGGTACAAAGCTAGGCTGGTTGCAAAAGGCTATGCCCATACATATGGCATAGATTGTGAAGAAACTTTCAGTCTAGTTTGCTAGGATGGCAACTGTCAGATGTGTGATTGCTTTGCAGCAGCCAAAGGTTGGAGGTTGCAGCAAATGGATGTGAAGAATGCCTTCTTGCATGGTGATTTGCAGGAAGAAGTGTATATGAATCAGCCAGCAGGTTATGAAGATTTAGAGCATCCCACATATGTGTGCAGGTTGAAGAAGGCGCTCTATGGGCTCAAGCAAGCACCTAGAGCATGGTCTGACAAGATCAAAGAGTATCTTGTCAATATTGGCTTTTATGGTTCTGATGCTGATCACTCACTTTATGTGAGAAAGGGAGATGCAGGTTTGGTCATCATAGTCATCTATGTGGATGGCTTGATTATTACAGGTGATAGTGATAGTGGGATTGCTAAAGTCAATGACTTTTTGAAGAAGAAGTTTGAGATGACGGATTTAGGTGAGCTAAGGTACTTCCTTGGCATTGAGGTGATCAGATGTGATGATGGTATATGGCTTTCCCAAAGACAATATGGCTTGGATATGTTGTCCAAGTATGGTATGACAACATGCAAACCACTTTCAGTCCCGTTGGAGCAGAATGTAAAGTTGAGTGCTGATGTTGGGGATGAGATAGAAGACCCTACTATGTTCAGGAGGATAGTGGGGATCTTGATCTACATGACCATTACAAGGCCAGACTTGAGCTATGTTGTTGGTCTTGTGAGTCAGTTTATGCATGTACCTAGAAAGCCACATTTGGATGTAGTCAGATGCATATTGAGATATGTGAAGTCCACATTATATTATGGACTTTTCTATGAGGCATGTACAGATGTACAGGTGTTTGGATACACTGATGCAAATTGGGCTGGTAATGTCTGATAGAAGATCTACCAGCGGATACATGTTCTCTCTTGGTAGTATAGCAGTTGCTTCGAGTAGCAAAAAGCAATCTACAGTTGCTTTGTCGAGTACAGAGGCTGAGTATAGAGGTGCTGCTGTTGCAGCATGTGAGGTAGTATGGTACAAAAGTTATTAGCTGATTTAGATGTGCAGGTGGAAAGTCCAATTTTCATTTATTGTGACAACATGAGTAGTATACAGTTGGCTAGGAACCCTGTGTTCCATGCTAGGACAAAACATATTGAGGTACACTACCACTTTGTGAGAGAGAAGGTACTAGCAAGTGAGATTGACTTGGTGTATGTCATCACACAGGATCAAATAGCTGACATCTTCATGAAAGCATTGGGTACAGACAAGCTTCAAAAGTTTCGAAGCTTACTTGGAGTTGCAGAGATGCAGTTGAGCTTGAGGGGAAGTGTTGAGATGACAAGCTCAACACAAGCAGACATTGATGATGGACCGCCTGGTTAGATGGGTCCACACATCTACACTTAGCATGTCTGTAGTCATTATGACTCTCACATGGCCAGTGACTCATTACTTATTATATTCAGGTTGTTACACCTATTTATAGTTGGCATGGTTATAGCGCCAGTCGACTAGTGTAGTCGGTTATACATTGTTTGACTTAGTAGGCCACTTTCCTTTATGTTGTATCTTATCTATATACTTTGTGTATACTGTAAAGTGTGTGGAAGAAGAAGAAGAAACCAGCAAGAAAACGTTTTGGCCTCCATCTCTCTTCTTGTCTCTTGAGTGAGCTTCTCCTTGTGCATTCTGTGTGTGTTCGGCGCAGCATCTTGAGCAAGTCCCCCCACCACGCGATTCTTGACAATATTAAAATTTGGCATAAGAGAATTGGTCATGTGAATGTACAGTGGTTGAAAGACATGAAGTCAAAATATATTGTGGATAGCTTGTTTAAGTTTAGAGTTGATGGGATGCACAAAGTATGTGAAGCATGTCAACTTGGAAAGCAAGCAAGGTGCATGTCTCCACATGAAAAGCATGTACGCAAGAAGCACCTTGAATTGATACATTCTGATGTGTGGGGTCCTATAAAGACTACAACTTTGAGTGGTTGCAAGTATTATGTTTCCTTCATTGATGATCATACTCGCAAAGTATGGGTTTACTTTATGCATGAGAAAAGTGAGGCGTTCACTCACTTTAAATGCTTTAAGGCTTTGTTTGAGAAGGAGACAAGGTTGCATATTAAATGCCTAAGATCAAATGGATAGAGAGAATATCTCTCCAATGCTTTTTTTAAAACTTTTACATAAAAATAGTATATAGAGATAATATAAATGTAGATATACTCCGTAGCAAAATGAAGTTGTTGAGTGAAAAAATTGGCATATTTTAGAGGTGGCTCATGTATTGATGTTAAAAAGAAACTTGCCTCATTATTATTGGGCTGAAGTAGTTGCTACTGTTGGATACATTATGAACAAGACACCCACTATTGTTATACATGGTATGACACCTAAAGAGAAGTTTACATGTAGAAAGCTAAATCTATCCCATCTAAAATTATTTGAATGTATTTCTTATGTGCATATTCCTAATGATTTGCATAGTAAATTAAATCCCAAAGCAAAAAAATGTATATTTATTGGATATTCTCTTGAGAAAAAGGAATATAGATGTTATAACCCTATTATAGGTGAGTTGAGAAATAGCAGGGATATTTTTGTGAAATGAGTAGCTTGTACATTAATGTGTAGAATGCAATTGGGATTGATGAGAATGAGAGTGTGGCTATGTTAAAAAAAAGCTCAGCAGTTATAAACATTGAGTGGACCACAAGAGTCTCCTCGTAATGGTTTTGTTGTTTGATAAACCTTGGAGTGGTTGATTGAGGTCACAGGTTACTCCACAAACTACATAGTTGATTTGGAGAGTCAGTTTATGTAGCTTCTACAAAAGCCACATTTAGATGTTGTGCAATGCACATTATGCTATATCAAGTCCATATTGGACTATGTCTTATTCTACAGTGCAGGTATGCCATTGGATTTGCATGGTTACATAGATGTAGATTAAACTGGTAGTATTTTAGATAGGAGATCTACCAGTGGTTTTATGTTTTTCTTTGAAACTATTGTTGTTGTTACTTGGAGCAGCAAGAAAAAACTGACAATTACCTTGTCTAATACAAAAATATTGCAATTACAACATGTGAGGGAGGTTGGTTATGTGAGCTACTTGGTGATTTGGGGATGCAGGTGGATAAGAAGATTATCATCAATTGTGATAACTTAGTAGCATTCGCTAGGAACCCAATGTATTATGCATGAATCAAACACATAGAGGTCAATTACCAAAAAACTTTGAGAGTAGGTTCTAGCAGGTAATATTGACTTGCTTTATGTCATCAGCACTAAGGATCAAGTTATTGGCATTTTCACTAAGGCCTTGAGAGCTCAGAAGCTTCAATGCTTCAGGACTATGCTTGGAGTTCATGAGCTCATGTTGAGCTCAAGGGGGAGTGTTGAGATGTCTAGCTCTACATGAGCTAGCATCCACTATGTGTTGGTGAGGTGACATGATATTATTCACTGACATAATAGGTGACCAATACAAGGATATGATTCTAAAACTAGACTACACCCATGTAGTCCATCCTTGGTTATGGAATATTCATTGTGCCACCTCTTCTTTCCTAGCAAGTTCACACTTAATGATCACATGTACATACATGGTGATACTTTTATATTGGTGTTTTATCCTGTTGTAGACTTAATTCTTTTGTGTGTAGAAGAAGAAGAAGATTTCAGCCCTATCTCTATGTGTTCTCAAGTCTCCATTGTTTTTGTGTGTGTGTGTGCTCTCGAATACATCACCTCTCTCCCCTCTTATATATTTTCAAAAATCTCAAAGCTTTCTAAGTTAGAATTTGACAAAGGGGAAGCTAAAAAAGAACAACTTTCAAGACGAGAAATAATATTATGTGAGGGTTGTCAAGGAGTCTATGTAATCCTTGATGCATCAAAAGACAGGTGCAATCTTGGATGAAAGAGGGGAGAGTAGCTCTAGGAAAGAAGATTATATACGGGCTATCAGGGACTTTATTGAATCCTCGATGCGTCAGAAGACAAGTGCAATCTTGGATGAAAGAGGGGAGAGTAGTTGTAGGAAAGGCAAGGAAAAAGCAGGAGAAGAGCATGTTACTCCAACTCTACTTCTTGACATATAGAAGCAGATGGAGAAAATGAAGGCCTAGATGAGGCAAATGAAGTAGTTGTAAGCTTAGGTTTTTGACCTTGCAAAGTGCCAATCCTCACAAGAAACCACAATTGACATGAAGAAAGAAAAGTAGTAGCAAGTTGAGTCCACCAAGAGCACTCATCACCATCCAAAGTGGTACAACACAATGAGTGGACTAGAGGTCTTGAAGAAGATGTACGAGGGATTAAAAGAGGCAAAGCCAAGGTGCTCAGAGAGAAGTATGAGTTGTAGAGAAGATAGAAGAGACATATGAGGAGATAAAAAACTTCATTATTCAAGCAAAGAAGTAGGCTTCAAAGTTCAAGATGAAAGTCGAGGATAAGAAATTTGTATTTTAGGAAAAGGCTAAGGAACTTGACAAGGAGAAAGCAATGCTAAGAGAAGAATCTTAGAAGACGCTGTAAAACATGAAGAACTCTCTATAGGAAGAACTCCATAGAAACATTACAAGGAAAAGAGAGTGACTTGAGCGAAGAACTTCAAAAAGATTTGCAAGAAAAAAAGAAATCTTTATGAGATGAAATCCAAGAAACTAACATAAAAGATGTAGCAATGATAAAAGAGCTATAGAAGGAATTGGAAGGGAAGGAGATTGTCCTACGGGCAACCATCATTGAGCTTTAAGAAGCAAGGATAGAGCTAAAGGAGAATATTATGGAAAATGATACACTAAGCAAGCAAATAGTTGAATTAAACCACATGCTGATAAAAAGTAGCCTTAAGCTTTCCTAAGGGAAGGCTAAAGTGTAGCATAAGGAGAGAGAACATGAGTAACACATGTGGGAGAAAGAACAATGGCCCAAGCTGTGAACTTTGTGGAAGAGAAAGCATAGAGGCTACACGGGGATATGCTCTTGAAGTTGTCCGACGATCTAGGCATTACTTTATACGCGGAATCCCATTACAAGATTCAATTGGACACTTATAAGTGCACCCTAACTAAGTAATTGGAAATCTAGAGAAGAAACCCTAAAATTTTGCACACCTTAGATAGAAGATCCTAATGAGTCCAAGGTACAACTTGGAGAATTACACAGCATGAAACAAATCAAGAAAATATATCAAATGATAGCTAAGCAACCAAGCAAGACCTCATACAACATCTGTAGTAGAAAGGGTATGAGGATCACAAGTTATAACCAATGGGGCTTCTAGATAAAGATGAGTCTTCCCCTTCTAGGCTCCATACTGCTTTGGAACCACCTACTGTCATGACACACCAACAAATCTTCTTAATCTACCACATTTTGATGACTTCACAACAGGGACCCCCCCCCCCATTACAAGGCATATTAATGAACAAAAAGAGGCCTATGATGCTATGGTAGAAAATCTTTGAATACAACCCCAAAAGGTGTCAAACCACCACATTTTTCTTGAGCTCATGAAGAGGTGGACAATGCAAAAGAGAAGCTAGAGGAGAAACTTTAGAGATATAGTGTACATGAAGAAGCAAGCAGGGTAGCAATTTTTTATTTTAAGATTGATGAGGTTGATAAGTTTAAGGAGCGCTTAATGTGAGAAAGAGAAGAAGATTTCATATTTTTCTTACTCACCTCCCAACCAAATATACCCTCTTCCCACCTTCTAAGCGGGTCTCTAGGGCTTCTTTTCATGGTGCACCCGATCAGTGTTCCCAAATAGACAACTCCTGCCTAATTTAGTAATAAATCTGGCCAAAGGTTATTATGTCTGACATTCTCTCCCCCTTTCAAAAATCATTGTCCTCAATGATTAGTGATGGGAAGTGTCGTTGAATCAGAGTTTCTGATTCCCATGTAGCATCAATAAACTGGTAGACCCTTCCAAGCAACTAGATACTCGTGGAGAGTATGATTACGCAATAGTTTCTCTCTCCGATCTAGTATCTTGTCTGGTCCATGGTCAACAACTGAATCCTGTTCCTGCAAAGGTACCCATCAGTTAGATTACATCACGTGATATATACTTTCTTAATTTGCTAACATGAAACACTGGATGAACACGGCATCCAGGAGGAAGTTCCAATCAATAAGCTACATCAATTAGCTTCTGAATAATTTTCCACGGTCCGCAATATCTTGGAGATAACTTTGGACATTTTCCAGTCAATAAACTAGACAACTTGGCTGGTACTTGGAGAAAAACTTTTTCTCCTAATTCAAAGATCCTACTTGCCCTTTTCTTATCTGCAAAATGCTTAGCCCTATCAGCAGCTTGCTATAACTTGGCTTGAGCAATTTTAATATTAGTCTGTATGTCAGTAAGAAATTATGCCCGCAGGTGGGCATTTCTCATCTGACCTTACTGTACTAGGAAAACTTGGATTCATTTCGTAATTTATTTCAAAAGGAGACAAACTTGTCACCTTATGAGGTCTGTTGTTATATGCAAATTCTAGCAAAGACAAATGTGTATCCCAATCTGTTTGTTTATCATATACATATGCTCCCAGCATGTCTTCTAGTATCTAATTGACTCTTTCTGTTTGACCATCTGTTTCTGGGTGATCACCACTTGACATGTTTAAAGACACTTTTAAACGACCAAAGACATGACGCCAAAAATGACCAGTAAACCTAACATCCCTATCAGACACAATGGATGTAGGTAGACCATGCAACCTAAACACATTATCAATAAACAAATCTGTGACTTGTGGAGCTTCCACACTTTTGCGACTGGCTATAAAATGAGCCATTTTACTAAAGCGGTCCACTATCACTAGGATAGTGTCTTTTTGTCTCTAGGTTCTAGGTAAGCCGACAATGAAATCCATGGAAATACTTTTCCAATTAGATTCTAGAATTTGTAATGGCATTAGCAGACCTGGTGGCTTCACCCTTCCTGCTTTATTAACTTGACATTGAAAGCATCGTTGGACATATTGGCAGACATCCTTGGCCAACTTTGGCCACCAAAATGTCCTTCTAACAAGCTGTATGGTCTTATCAATACCAGGATGTCCTGCACAAGGCACATCATGGTTATCAAACAAAACTTTCTTTCATAGTTCCCGTGCACTAGGAACAAAGATCTTGCCTTTTCATTTAAGAAACCCATTCTCATTTGAAATTTTCTTAAATGAACTTGCCTTATCAGAAATAACAGTAGGTAATGAAACAGAAGTATCTGGTCCATCCCTATTCAAAGAGTCTTGTTCTATGGCCTAATAAATTTTTTCCATATAAGAGTCCTCTAACTGTGCTTCCTTTATTTCTTGAAGCAATGAGGTTTCTAAAATTGTAAAGCTCATTTGATATATTATACGAGATAATGCATCAACAAAAACATTATCCTTGCCCTTCTTGTATAGAATTTCCATATGAAATTCTTGCATCATTTCAGCCCATCGAATTTGGCGCCCTCGAAGATCTGGTTGACTACAAAAATACTTAAGGGTATGGTGATCTGTATAAACTTTAAAATATGCACCATATAAATAGTGCCGCAAAAATTTAAGGCAATGAAAAATAGCATAAAGCTCTTGTTCATGAACTAGCCAATTCTGTTGGCTTGGGAAAAGCTTATTGCTTTCAAAAGCTACAAGCCTCCCTTCTTGGCTAAGGGCTGCACCTATCGTGATGCTACTTGCATCTGTTTCTAAAACAAATGGTTTCTCAGGATCAACTATCTTGAGAACACGGGCAGTAGAAACTGCTTGTTTCATAGCCTCAAAACTTTCTTGTTGCACTGATGTCCACACATAGGGCACCATATCTTGCAATAAATCTGTCACATAGGAGCAGCTATATATGAGTATGCATATATAAATCTCCTATAGAATTCTGACAATCCCAAAAAGGAACGAAGAGCTATTTCATTTTGGGCTGTCGGCCAACTAAGTATCAAAACAACCTTCTTAGGGTCCATCTTGATCCCATCGGCATATACAATATGACCTAAATATTCTATCTCTATTAACATAGAATTGTCTTGTCTGGGTGTTAACCCCAACACGAAGAAAGCAAAAGGAAATAAGAAAGACGCATGGCAAAGGCAGAAAAAAGGTAGCCCGACAGAAGAAAGAAGAAAAGAAAATGCCAAAAGCACAAGGGCAATCTTAAAAAGTCCAAGGCAAATGCAAAAGGGGAAAGATGCATTTTAAAATACAAAGGTGCACATTGAAATCAAGTAAAAGAGTGCCACATGGTGGAAAATCCGGAAAGCTTAAACAGAAGACAAAGACAAAGGCCAAGGCAAAGAGAAACAGAAGACAAAGGCACACAAGGAAAAGCGCAAGTCAAAACTTTTGTAAAAGAGTGCAAGCGCATCATGGTTTAATTCAAGGCGCGCCGGGCTCTCACCCATGCAATTTGTAAATATAGACGGGTGGTGGAAAGGAAGCTAGGAAGATAGAAGGACAATGGGAAAAATGGCCTAGGCTACGGCCGGCCATGTAAAAAAGGAGAAAAGGGGATGACTGCCCAAAAGGGATTTAGGGTTTTGTATATAAAGTTGAAAAGTGAATGAGAAGCTCATTCTTGTGTGTGGCAAAAAGTGGCTCTCTTCTTCTTCTTCTTCTTGCTTGCTTGAGCTTGTGCTTGAGAGAGGGAGCGTGAGAGTGTGAGGGAGTGAGTGTGTGAGAGTGAGGGACCGTGGGGTAGAGAAACTCTCCATCTTCTCCTCTCTTCTTCTCTTCTCTTCTCTTGCCTTGCTTGCGGTGATGGAGCTTGGAGCGTGGAGCTTGAGGATGGAGCTTTCTTGAAGCTTGCACTTGGCTCGTGGAGCTATCGGAGTGCGTAGGAGAGGAGGTAACTCGAACGGCATGGAGGTAAGCTCACTACACCCGTAGATATGGATGGCGGTCCGTGGGTCTTGGTGGTTGAGCGAGAGCTCCCACATTTTGGTTTCGGATGGGACCAGTGGATTCAAGCCTTGAGCGATTGCGTGCTTTGAATCGACCATTGAAGTACGGTTTTCCTCGAACCGGTGCTTGAGATAGGTAGGAAGCGAGGGGGTTGAAGATGGTATTCGATCTCCTTAGCAAGTAGATTTTTTGCTTTTCTGAAAGTTATATTGTGAGATGGAGTAGTGTAGGTTTTTACTTTGTAAGTTGGATGCATTAGAGTAGGAGAAAACAAAGAAGAACAAAGAAAATAAGCATTAGGGTTTACTATTGCAAAACAAGGTAAAACATGGTAAAAATTGTACAAAAAATGGTAAAAATCTTGCTTGGGATGCCTAAGGTCGCCAAGTGAGTGATTGGGGGTGTCAATGCCATACCCAGGAAGGGGCATAAGAGCCAAGAGGCCAAGTGAGGACTCATTTGCAACCATTTCAGTGAGAGAGAGAGAGAGAGAGGGAGAGAGAGAGCCATCGCACGATTTGCTCCAATCTTGCCATCAACGAGCCTATTGCTCTACCCAGGTATATGAGCCCCTCCCCCTATCCCCCTAGATAGGATCTAGAAGTTTATGCTTGCCATGATTTGGTAAAATGCACGAATCAAGCTAGATCGACACCTCGCTATAGTCGTCGCGCCGCGTTCGGCCCGTCCGAGCGGCCACTTCTGGGCTGAGTCCGAGAATCGACCCTCGGCCCTCTTCCACTCGAAGAGCATACTATCGATGCTCTGATTGATGAAGGAGCAGATTTTAATGTCTTGACCTTTGAGGCATGGACCCTAATAGGCCAACCAGAGCTGACACCGACTAATGCAACTCTTAGTCCTTATGGGGGACCTCCACAAGCACTTATGGGAGAGCTTGCCTATCCTATTTTATGTTTCTCCAAATGGTGCTAACTATAGTAAGGAAACCCTCCTGGAAAGACCCTTCAAAAGGGCGACCAAATGTGAGGCTGACTATGTAGCTCAGAGGATACACCTGACGCTATCGAGTGTGAGGATAGTCACAACCTTTACCAAGAGTGACCTCATCGAACCTCGAGGGAAAGGCAAGGAAGATGTTGATGTAACAATCAAGCTTACTAACGAGAGCAAGGACTTGTTGGAGGAGTTGATATAAGCATAGGTCGAACAACAAGAACCAGTGAGTGAGGCCATGCTTGGAACAAGAAGGTCAAGAGGCAATGCCAAGGATGGGATTTGGACTTACAAATATCGTAGAAGACCCCAAAAGAAGCCCGAGCCTTATAGATAAAGGCATCGATGGAGGGTCAGCACAACGCCGCGATGGATGTCCAAAGCGTTGCTAAGTGCTCGAGGGTATTACGTAGGTAACCGATGGATTTGGGTACCAAAACCCCCTGCTAAATCATCTCTATCCTGAAGACAAGATTGCATCAAAAGCAAAGAAGCACAGGAGGAAAGCTAAGAGAAACTCTAGGACTCGAGGCAAGAAACCAGACATGAGTGTTCAAAAGAAAGAGCCTCAGCCTAGCATGCTTAATAAGCAGATGTCATGTGTAGCCATTGAGCATGCACAAGAGCCATTAGTGCCAAAGAGCCTTTGATTTTCCAAGAGGACAACATGCATCATAGGCACAACATTGCTCATGGCAAGGCTGACCGCTCAACGAAGCAAATGGCACAATTGTCTAATAGCCTCGAGCAAATCATTCCGCCAGTGCCAAGTCTACCTAAGAGTCCTAGATCTCCTGCATCCTCTTTTTCCAAACAAATGCAGGAAGCACAACAGCGGTCGTCAATGGCGGCTACTCACTCCCAATCTCTATCTTCATCAAAGCTTCCAGATGTCCAAGAGGCAGAACATGACACCATCCTTAACTCTCAACCTAAGGATATGCCGGTGCAACCCACCGTGGCTAGCTCAACCGATAGTCGATCTACGCAAGTGAATGCTCTAAGGGCAACAAAAGACACGACTCTATCCAATTTCCCTAAGGACTTGACACCGCAATCCACCAATGGTAGCAAGTTTACTCAACTAGCTGCTAGTATTTCAAATCAGGGATCACAGCAGTCACAGCTCTTGGCTGTGACAATGCCCCTTGCAGAGTGTGCCCTTAGCAGTTTACCTGCGAGAAGGAGATGTTGCAACCAACTTCCTTGACAACTCCAGCACCCCGAAAGTGCCTAAAGCCTAGGTTGGAGGGGTTAAACACATGGGAATTGGCTAAAGAGCTAGACTCTCCCAAAAGTAACACAATTGTACCCTCACAACCTGGCGAGGCTAGTCAGTGGGTCACGGCTACGTCCCATGAGGACACACTGGAGAAAGGAAATGCTGAGGCCAAACCAAGCACATCAATGGTTGACCTAGTCCAAGGTCTTGAGTCATTGAGGAATGCACCTTCACGGACCAAGAAAAAGAGGAGAAAACAACGAAAACAACAATAATTGCAAGTGGTTGAGGACCCCAAGAACGTTGAGACGAAGAGCACTGGAGAGCTAATGCATAAAGTAACGAGTCCATCCACCAAGGAACTCATTGATGCCTCTCCTAATAGCAGTAAACCCCCAAACACCTCCGTGTGCTCTAAAAAATCAAAGCAATCGCTACCGTCAATGGCTGCTTTTTGCAACACTCAATCCACCGACAATAGAACTTGCATTAACCAATCAAGAGTGGATATGACGCCGTCACAACAGGGTGACAAACCTATACCGGTCACATCCAAGGAGAACCATGACGCAATAACAAAGCCTCAGGAAAAATAGGGAAACCCCAAGAGCATAAGAAATCCTAGCATTGGCCAAACTTGCGCATCTAGGCCTGAGCCCCCAGCTACGCTAAAACCCAGGAAAACCCCTAGAACCTTGAATGAGATAGCAATCGAACAAGCCCTCGTTGAACATAGAAGTGTCACAGAGTGCTTGACGGAGTTGGACGCTAAGCTCAAAGTGTTCACACGTGTCTATGTCCTGGCAGACATGCCCGCATTCCCTAAAGAGCAGCTCGCAGAATACTTGCCATTTCCCTTATCCTAGGAAGAGCAAGAATATCTTGATGAGCACTATAACAGGCTCCTGTATGAACCCATGCGACTCATCTCTGGCAAGAAAGCCGACGAACTGCACTTAACTGTCACGTTCAATGATGAGCCCTGCTAACCAAATCTCTTAGAGATAGAGCAACCAAAGCGACTATCAGAGGGCCGAAGTCAATTTGAACAGCGTTGGTGTGAAAACTACGTTGCAACGGCCAAACTAGGGGCCCAGATCATGACAATTTCGGAGGAACGACTCGCCAAATGGCAGTCTCAAAGAGACCCCACCTATATGGCACCAACCTCCCTTCGAGTGCTGACTACCATTCGTGGTACAAACCTAGCTAAACCTAGCCAAAAGGACTCGCTGTTCAATAAGGTCCTCATTAAGGAGGAGCTACATGTTGCCAGTAGACTCAGACAAGGTTCCATGCTACTCGATGTTGCAAAATATCGGTATTGAGTAAGCTGCCACGAGTACTGGATGTGTGTGCCACGCTCCAGTACAATCCAGAGTTCTATAGCTGGTTTTTATCCTCCTAAAGTGACATGGATCCATGGATATGTATATAAATAAACAATAGCTCTTGTCACCCTATATAGACACTATCAACACACACAAGAAATAATAGTCAAGCGCAGATAGAAGAGTTGGGGCCAACAGGCTAGGCTCATCCAGTCCCCCTCTCACATGACCATTTCCACCTCTGGGTGAAGGGCATGCACCCCACATTGCCACCTTGGAAAGCCCTAACCAACATCTCTGATGATGTAAGCAGGGTGCAGTCCCTTTCTATACACCTTTCCCTTTCCGGTCCATCCTTTTGAGGATGAACCCTGCCCAAATCTATGACCACCAACCGATGTAACTCAGCATGATCCAAGATCTACTAATGGCGAGAGACTAAGTCAACATCATCACAGGGGCCATCCCACTACAACGAGCACAGCACGTCCCACTCCGCCTCTTCTAGTCATATGCATTTGATAACCCACACTATAACCCCTCCCATGCAAATGGTCTTATTCCGTATAGAGGCCTAACCCTTGGTTTGCATATTGTAGGTCCCCCTACAAGAAAAACATGGAAAACCTAGGGCAACTGGCTTGCAGAGACGCTCTCCGCGAACGACGGGAACATGCGGCACATGTCCCTCCACCAGTGCACTACGTGCCCACCCTCAAAAGGTATGCGAAGAAACGAGGTCCTAAGCGACACCGTCCCGGACGAAGGCCGAAGAATCCCCGAGCCAAGAAATTCGAGACTCAAAGAAACACGCAGCATGTGGCAACACCAGTTGCACAGACCCCCAACGTATGCTCGGGCACCAGGTGCTCACAAAAAAAGGGTAGCTCGGGACACAAAAGAATTTGATGAATTGTTTAAAGGCATTTTGGAAATGGTGGCGGCCCTGGACTACACCATTCATGTCCCGACCGAGATGTTCCCTGCCCAACCTCACGGGAGTCCCACACTAGCACCGCCCCAGTCGCCTAACCAATCGGACTCACCCCACCTAGTACAAATCGACTAAGCCCCTATGATGTACAAGTAGCTTGACAAGTCATCATGCCATAACTTTTTGTATTTTGATGAGTAAAGGGGCAAGATCCCCACTTGTACACGCTTCCTTTACCTATCGTTAATATATGCGACCTTAACAAGCAATGGAATAGGCATCGCAATAGACATCATAGCATTCTGAGAAATTATGTCTTAACATGATTGCATTTGTTCGATGTACTTAATGCAAGCAAGCATATACTCTCACGAAGTGACAAGTGGATGCAAGACGACACAGGTCTTTGTGCAAACGTGTTCAACGGCCAGGCCACTGCAAGACCACCAATCGCACAAAGAACCGCAACAAAGCCACACTGCTGAATGTGAAAAATCACCCTTGCGAGTGCCCACATCGCGCGAACCAAAGCATAGTCATGGGCTACACTCCCTTCTTGGGCCAAGCTCTACAGTGAGCTCACGACGGGTGTCACTGCAATCGCACCAATATCACAGCAACGGCTCCCCTAACAACGAGCCTAGGGCAAAATCATCACGGTCATCCATTTCCTGAGCCTCCGAGGCTTGACATGTCCCGACCCATTGAAAGGCTCGTAGCCTCCGCATATTGCAATGGTTGTACTATGTTGAAAAAAAAAAGGGGAGACGAAAAGAAAAGAAAAGAGAAGAAAACAAAAGAACAAAAAAAAAATCAACAGCACCCACGATCATAGCACCGCACCTAGGGGCCCTCAAATTAGGTGCGTCCAGTGCCCTTGGCCGGCTGGCTCCCCCCCTAGTCCCCTAGCACCCTAGCACCCCCCATAATAGTCCAGGGCACCTCAAGGGCACGACATACCTAGGGAGCGTGTCTCGCCTATGGTTAGACCTGTCACCCTGACCCACTCACACAGTCCCCTCTTGCACTCTGCCTTTATACCATTGCAATCAATTGTGGTAAGCCCTGCACAAATGGCCGTGAAAAGTACACCGTCCTCATCACATAGGCCCAATGTCCACAAGCTACTGATAGTGCAATCTCCCTGTGTTCTATTCTATTAGGTCATGCAATCACAATGCACAGGATGTCACATACGCCTCCATGTGTACTTCTTCCCATCCGGGATGACTTTGCTTAATCCACACGTCATTGGGCGACACCAGCCCGCGGTCTTCTACCTACGTAATATCTAAGTATGCACAGGCACTCACATAATATCTGCACCAAAGTATACACACAGTTTGGGTCCTCAAGTGCGAGACAATACTCCAAGTTGCTTAGAGTTCGACCTGTCTCCCAAACTAATCAAAATATATCTTGTGCACGATAAGAAGACTAGCACTACCCCTTAGGGAGAGACCACATGAGAGCTTTTCCACTTGCAGGTATTAAAGACTCCAACAAAAGCACCGTCAGCTCTACATCAACACTCAACTTTGAACTCTTATCCTTTACTTCATCATGCAAGACCACCAGAGAATCATCATGAGACGAATCCACCATGAGCATCCCAAGAACACCAACACCCATGCCAACTATGAGTGGCCATTCCCAACAAAGAGTAGCCCTATCGCCACCTACAACAATCATATCACCAACCAATCAAAATAGCAAAGTGCCACCAACGACCTTCCTCCACACCAACATCAAAACTCCTCCAAGGCAAACCACAACAGTCCCTCCCACCCACGTCTTCGGTGCAAGCTCCGCATGCTACCTTCGACAAAGAGTGCCATGGGACTGGCACTCATCTAGGAGGGGGGTAATGTTAACCCCAATACGAAAAAAGCAAAAGGAAATAAGAAAGATGCAGGGCAAAGGCAGAAAAAAGGTAGCCCGACAGAAGAAAGAAGAAAAGAAAATGCCAAAAGCGCAAGGGCAATCTTAAAAAGTCCAAGGCAAATGCAAAAGGGGAAATGTGCATTTTAAAATACAAAGGCGCATCCTGAAATCTTGTAAAAGAGTGCCAGGCACTGGAAAATTCAGAAAGCTAAAATAGAAGACAAAGACAAAGGCTAAGGCAAAGAGAAACGGAAGACAAAGGCGCACAAGGAAAAGCGCAAGTCAAAACTTTTGTAAAAGAATGCAAGCATATCATGGTTTAATTCAAGGAGCGCCAGGCTCTCACCCGTGCAATTTGTAAATATAGACGGGTGGTGGAAAGGAAGCTAGGAAGATAGAAGGACAATGGGAAAAATGGCCTAGGCTACGGCCAGCCATGTAAAAAAGGGGAAAAGGGGATGACCGCCCAAAAGGGATTTAGGGTTTTGTATATAAAGTTGAAAAGTCAATGAGAAGCTCATTCTTGTGTGTGGAAAAAAGTGGCTCTCCTCTTCTTCTTCTTCTTCTTCTTCTTCTTGCTTGCTTGAGCTTGTGCTTGAGAGAGGGAGCGTGAGAGTGTAAGGGAGTGAGTGTGTGAGGGTAAGGGACCATGGGGTGGAGAAGCTCTCCATCTTCTCCTCTCTTCTTCTCTTCTCTTGCTCGCGGTGATGGATCTTGGAGCGTGGAGCTTGAGGATGGAGCTTGCTTGAAGCTTGCACTTGGATCGTGGAGCTACCGGAGTGCGTGGGAGAGGAGGTAACTCGAACGGCATGGAGGTAAGCTCACTACACCTGTAGAGATGGATGGCGCGTCGGCTATGTGAGAGGTAGCCATTAGTAATCGGCTTGGAACGCTTGAAACAATAAGTAGTCCATGGGTCTTGGCGGTTGAGCGAGAGCTCCCATACTGGGTTAGCATAAGGTTTTTCTTCCCGCAAAGTTTCAAAGACTATCACCAAATGTGACTCATGTTCATGGATACTCTTACTATACATAAGCACATCGTCAATAAAATCTACAACGAACTTGTCCATGTATGGTCTTAGTAAATCATTCATTAACATCATAAAAGTAGTAGGAGTATTTGTTAAATCGAAAGGCATGATCAAATACTCATATTGACCAAATCTTGTTCTAAAAGCAGTTTTAGAAATATCTTCATCTCTTACTCTAATATGGTGATAACCACTTTTTAAATCAATCTTACTAAAGATAAAAGCACCACCTAGAGCATCCAAGAGATCTTCAATATAAGGCATAGGATATCTATGCTTGACATTTACCTATAGTCTATACACATTTGAAAAGAACCATCTTTATTTTTTACAAGTAAAACAGGGACTACAAAGGGTGAAAAGCTAGATCTAATCAATCATTTTCTTAAGTACTCATCCACCACCTTACGAACTTCATTCTCCTCCTGTAGACTCATCCTGAACAAGGGTCTAGCAATTGGATTAGCTCCTAGGATGTGTCAAGAATCACATGGTGAGGGGACTTGCTTGAGTTGCAGCGTCAAACACACACTGTATACACAAGAGGAAGCTCACTCAAGAACACAAGAAGAGAGATGGAGGACAAAACGTTTTCTTGTTGGTTTTTTCTTCTTCTTCCACACACTATACAATATATACAAAGTACAAATAAGATACAACATAAAGGAAAGTGGCCTACTAAGTCAAACAGTGTATAACCGACTACATAATCGACTGGCGCTATGTCTTTGCCAGCTATAGGTAAGTGTAATAAACTAAATATAATAAGTGATAAGTTAGTGGCCATGTGAGTATCATAATGACCACCAACGTGCTAAGTGTAGACGTGCAGACCCATCTAGCCAGGTGGTCCATCATCCATGTCCACACGTGTTGAGCTTGCCATCTCAACACTCCCCCTCAAGCTCAACTCTATCTCTGCAACTCCAAGTAAGCTTCAGAACTTTCGAAGCTTCTCTGCACCCAATGCCTTTGTAAAAATGTCAACTATCTGATCTTGTGTGCTGACATATACCAAGTCAATTTCTCCTGCAAGTACCTTCTCTCTCACAAAGTGGTAGTGCACCTCAATGTGTTTTGTCCTAGCATGGAACAGTGGATTCCTAGCTAGCTGTATGCTACTCGTGTTGTCACAATGAATGACAACTGGACCATCTCCCTGCACATCCAAATCACCTAATAACTTTTGCAGCCATATCACCTCACATGCTTCCATAGCAGCGCCTCTATACTTAGCCTCCGTACTCGATAAAGCAACTATAGGTTGATTTTTGCTGCTCCATGTAACTGCTGCACTACCAAGAGAAAACATGAATCCACTTGTAGATCTTCTATCTGGCATGCTACCATCCCAATCTGCATCTGCGTATCCAAAGACCTGTACGTTCTTACCTGCCTCATAAAAAAGTCCATAATGTAAAGTGGACTTCACATACCTCATCAATATACGTCTAACTACATCCAAATGAGGCTTTCTAGGCATCTGCATAAACTGACTAACAAGGCCAACATCATAGCTCAAGTCTAGCCTTGTGATAGTCATGTAAATCAAACTCTCTACTATCCTCCTGAACATAGTAGGGTCTTCTATCTCATCCCTAACATCAGCACTCAACTTCACATTTTGCTCCAGTGGTACTGAAAGAGGCTATGATGTCATACCATACTTGGATAACATATCCAAGCCATACTGCCTTTGGGATAGCCATATACCATCATCACATTTGATCACCTCAATACCAAGAAAGTATCTTAGCTCACCCAAATCTTTCATCTCAAACTTCTTCTTCAAGAAGTCCTTAACTTCAGCAATCCCATTGTCACTGTCACATGTAATAATCAAGTCATCCACATAGATGACTATGATGACCAAACCTGCATCTCCCTTTCTCACATAAAGTAAGTGATTAGCATCAGAAATACAAAATCCAATATTGACAAGATAATCTCCAATCTTGTCAGACCATGCTCTAGGTGCTTGCTTGAGCCCGTAGAGTTCCTTCTTTAACCTGCACACATATGTAGGATACTCTAAATCCTCATAACCTACTGATTGATCCATATACACTTCTTCTTACAATTCACCATGCAAGAAGGCATTCTTAACATTCATTTGCTACAAACTCCAACCTTTGGCTGCTACCAAGGCAATCACACATCTAACAGTTGCCATCCTAGCATTTGGACTGAATGTCTCTTCATAATCTATGCCATATGTTTGAGCATAGCCTTTTGCAACCAGTCTAGCCTTATACCTGCTAACTGAACCATCTGCATTATGCTTGACTTTGTAAACCCACTTACAACTAATAGCTTTCTTACCCTTAGGCAAGGGTATCAAATCCCAAGTCTTGTTGGCTTCTAATGCAGCCATCTCCTCATCCATTGCTGCATCCCAATGAGCATGACCAACAACATCCTCGAAACAAGTGGGCTCAACATCCTCAACTAGTTTCACCATATAAGCATAATGGTGAGCTGCATAACCTTCAAAACCAAATCTTTTAATAGGGTATCTGACCTTGCTAGATCTTTGTACCACCGAATCACTCAATGGAGCCTTTACATTACTATGAGCTCTCTGTACACCTAGTGTCCTAACAGAAGGAATACCACGCTCATCATCCAAGATCTCTGAGCCACTAGAATCTCCATCAAATCCCAAATGACTAGTAGATGTATTATTACCATCCAGCACTTTCTTCTTTCCTTTGTCCTTCCCTGCAACACTTATAGATCCTCCTAAAGATGTGGGGCTACTCCTTAGTCTCCCAGACCAAGGGCTCACTATAGGTATAGTACCAGATGATGTTTCTGGTCCACTAAAACTCCGTGATTCTTGTTTATCTTTCTGCACATAACTGTCCTAATCATTAACATCACCAGCAGGTGTATACCAACTTCCCATCTCATCAAAGATAGCATCCCTGCTCACTCTGAACTCACCTGTGACAGGGTTATAACAGCAATACCCTTTGTGCTCTAAAGATTATCCAATAAAAACACATTTTTTTGCCTTTGGATCAAGCTTCTTCCGTAGCTCATCTGGCACATGAACATATGCAACACAGCCAAATACCTTGAAGTGTGATACATCAGGTTTCTTGCCAGTATAGCATTCTTCAGGAGTCATCCCATGAACTGCAGGTGTGGGAGTTATGTTCATAATGTAAACAGCAGTATGGACAGCCTCAGACCAAAAATGTTTGGGCATATTCTTTTCAACCATTAATGCACGTGCAACTTCTACAATATGCATGTTTTTTCCTTCTGTAACACCATTTTGTTGTGGGATATACCTGCAAGTAAATTGCCTCTTTATCCCATGAGGCCTCAAGAAGCCACTGAACTCATTAGAGAGATACTCTCCCTCTCCATCTGGTCTCAAGCACTTTACTTTTAAGCATGTTTTTGTTTCAACAACTGCCTTAAAAGATTTGAAGTGCTCAAACACATCACTTTTTTCCTTCATGAAGTATACCCATAACTTCCTTGAATAGTCATCAATAAATGTGACAAAGTATTTATTGCCACCAAGAGATACATTTTGTGTATGCCCCCAGACATCTATACGTACTACATCAAGTATGTTTCTGCTCAATTCTCTATCATGCGAGAAGGGTTGTCTCGCCTGCTTACCAAACTGGCATGCTTCACGGACTTTATGCAATTCTGTAACTCTAAAAGAAGGCAACCCTATAACCAATCCTTTGGACTGCATTAATTTCAGCCTTTGCACATTTGCATGTCAAATACGTTTATGCCATATTTCAATATCTGCAACTACTCATTTTCCTTTAGCATACATAGCAGCATCCATTGTAGGAATTCCAACATCCAAACTAAACATTTGGCCAACTCTACTTCCTTTTGCGACCAACCTGCACTTATCATTAAAGTCTTCTACAAAACTACCTTTTGCATTGAATCGGACCTGCAACCCTTGCTCTACCATTTGGCCAACAGATACTAGATTCTTTGTAATTGATGGCACATGTAATACATCTATCAGACTCTTTGTCTAGCCATCATACAAGGACAAGGGAACCTTTCCAATGTGTGAAATTGGGTGGCATGAATCATCACCCATCTACACATAACCTGGGTTTTGTAAGTCCTCTATCTCTCCAAACCATTCAACATGACTGGTCATACGATTAGATGCACTTGGGTTTTGTAAGTCCTGCATCTCTCCAAACCATTCAACATGACTGGTCATATTATTCGATGCACCTGAATCGACATACCATACATCATCATGTGTCTCCTTTCCTGTAATTACATTCATCATATACTGCATAACAAACAGATGCTCATTTTTGTCTTCATTCTGTCGTGAAGACAATGCATAGTTTCCTTGCTGCAATTTACCACTGCGAATACCATCCTTCTTTGCATAGCAATGGGCTGCAATATGGCCTATTTTGCCACAATAATGGCAAACAATAGCAGAATTGCTAGAACCTCTATTTTGCCATCCACCTCTTCCTCTAGAGCTCCCCTTGCCTCTAAAGTTCCCTCTGCCTGCATTTCACCAAACTGTTGATTGAACATGTTTTGCTAGTTATCGCCAGTACGTCCCATACCACGGCCTCTCGAAGAGGATCCACCACGTCCCCTTCCTGAAATCGAGTAAAATGCTTGGACCTATTCACCATTTCTTTCAGACAAATCACCCTACATATTGATCTCTTCAGTAATCATGAGAGAGATCAGCTCATCAAAATCTAGAAATGGCTTCGTACATATACTGAAGTAATAAATGATTTCCATGCCTTCTCATTGTTAAGGCCACTCAAAGTCATCATCCAGCATTGCATCAATCGCTGCTAAAGCATCTGCAATGCTCCTCACCTTCAACACATACTCATTGACAGACATTTTCCATTTCTTGAAGGCATTCAACTCTTGCTTGAGTTGAATCTTTCGTGCCTTTGTATTTACTGAAAACATGCTCTAAAAAATTGTCCAAGCTGCATGTGAAGTTTGTGCATTCCTGATATGTCCCAGGATAGTATTATCAATTACTACAGATAGCCAATACATCACCTTTTTGTCTTTCACATTCCACTCTTTCCATGCTTTTAACTCATCTGGAGTCGGAGGGATACCCAGCTCTGGCTCCTTTTCTTCACCTGAGACAAACTCATAAAGGCCCTTTCCAATGAGGAAGTTCGTTACACAGAACTTCCATGAAGGGTAGTTATTCTTGTCGAGCTTCTCAATAATGGGATTTCCATTGTTCTCTACCATTATCACAAACAAGGATATAACACAGCAAGCTAGTCTTCTGCAATCTTCCACAGCACGTGCACAGTAATACAGTAAGCAATCTTTTTCACTGATTGCTCAATAGTACTTGTAATATGCAACCTATTTGCAGATAAACCTTATGTTTGCTTCTTGCAAATACCTCAAAAATTACAGATTCGCAATCTGTAACCTGCGCACCCACTTTCAGTCAATACAGCTGAAATCACAGTGTACCCTGAAACTGTTGTCTGCAACCTTGCGGCTCTAAAACGGGGCCTGAAATGGCCTCAGACGCCCAAAATAACTGCGGAAAGGCCTTAAAGGGCTCATCTGCACAATATACTGTGGTATGCTTGCACACCAAATCTCACAGCAATCTGAGATTTTTGCTCGACCCTGCTTCCGATGCCTCCACAGGCACTATCCAAGAGAGAGTGGAAGAATGGAAGAGCTTCTTACCCGTGGCTTTCTTGCTCGAACCTTGCTTCTTCTCCTTCACTTCAGCCTTCAAAATCAGCCTCTCTCAATGGCGCGACTCTAATACTATGTCAAGAATCGCATACTGGAGGGACTTGCTTGAGCTGCGGCGTTAAACATACACTGTATACACAAGAGGAAGCTCACTCAAGAACACAAGAAGAGAGATGGAGGCCAAAACGTTTTCTTGTTGGTTTTTTCTTCTTCTTCCATACACTATACAATGTACACAAAGTATAGATAAGATACAACATAAAGGAAAGTGACCTACTAAGTCAAACAGTGCATAATCGACTACACTAATCGACTGGCGCTATGTCTTTGCTAGCTATAGGTAGGTGTAACAAACTAAATATAATAAGTGATAAGTTAGTGGCCATGTGAGTATCATAATGACCACCAACATGCTAAGTGTAGACGTGGAGACCCATCTAGCTAGGCGGTCCATCATCAATGTCCACATGTATTGAGCTTGCCATCTCAACAAGACGACCTCAATCCAATGCTCCACATTCCTATGAGGAGGTAAACCAAGAGGTAGATCAAATTTAAATACATCAAAAAATTGGGCTCTTATTTTACTTGATAAGGCCGAAGGGATACTTGTGGAACTTCCACCTTTATCCGTGTCATCCTCTTTTGACAGACATGTAGAAATATTTAAAATATAACAAAAGTAAAGAGACTTACAATCAATCTTGAGTGCCTTGGTCATCAAGAGAATCTTCGCTTCTTGAAAATCTAGTTCTCCGCGAATCAACAATCGTTGACCCTCATGCTCAAATTGACAAATATGAGAAGAGAAGTCAATGATAGGTCTCTTTTTTGCGTGCCACTGCTTGCTCAACACTAGGTTGAATCTTGCAAGCCATGTAATTTCAAAATCCAATCTATCCTCATAGGACTAGATCTATACAGGGAGGTCAACAGCTTGCTGATCCCATGTCTCTGTACCCATCCTGTCAACTAGCTCTACCGAATAACTATATTCTGAAGGGGTAGTGTTGAGCTTCAACTTCTTGACGAGATTAGAGCTAATAACATTATGTGAAGAGCCCGTATCAAATAAAATACGCACAGGGCATCCTGCCACTATGCCTTTCATTACAATGAGCTCAGTGTCAGCAAACTGGTACCCCTTCTGTGCCTCAGGCAATAACATTGCATCTGGCACAATTGGTACTTTCTTTGTTACTGTGACGATAGGATCCGTTCATGATAACCAGAGTCATGTGGAGGTGACTCATCTAGGTTATCTCTCGCCTTATCTACATCTTGCATTGGATTAAGCACCATTTGAGCACTAACTCTTGCCTTCTTGGGACAAGCCTTAAATTTATGCAGCTCCATGCATCCGTAACAGAGTCCTTCTCTCATTGCTTTCTCCCTTTGCTGTGAAGTGAGCATGGATTTATTGTAGGCTCTCTCAACCATAGCAAATACCTTCCTCTTGGTACCTATCATAATCTTGATCATATGCACTTCTCTAGTGTCCTTCGCACGAGGAGCACTAGGTGCAACTACAAGAGTAAAGAGAGGGTGTGCACCTCTAGTCCAAGGAAATCTTTGGGCCTTCCCATCTTCAAGGACTAATGCAAGATCCAGTGCCTCATTCAAGGTTTTACATCTCTCCTTTCTGACAAGTGGCCTTAAGGTTTCTTTTAAGCCCATGACAAATTTATGCACTTGCAAAAATTCAGGAATATGTTCAGGGACCTTTAACCGAATCTCTCTATAGTTGTCTGCATATTCCTGGACAGAGTATCTTTTCTGAGCTATGAAGAATCACGCATCTAGAGCCCTTGTCCGCTCATCTGGAGGGACAAAATTATTATAAAACAATGTCTTAAATGCAATCCAAGTAGACGGCTCTACATGAGCCTGCTCAATTTTCCGCCACCAACGGTGAGCGACATCTGTGAGATTATATGTAGCTTGCTGTATCTTTAAAGTATCCTCATGAATATGGCATAACTTAAAACACTGCTCCCATTTAGAGAGCCATTGTTCCACCGCATCTGCAGTCCTTTGTGCCACCGTGCCATTGAACTTAGGTGGCTTAAGGTCTTTAAGCTGCCACTTAGCTTCTGGAAACGGAGGAACGACTACGGAGGAATCATGTATAACTTGTGTGTCATGCATACATGCATCAAGTAAACTCTCATCTAAAGGTCTCTTGCCTTTATCCAAAGCATTTTGAGTTAGAATTTGCATTTGTTCAAGCAAAACTTGCATAGTGCCTTCCAAACTAGAAAGATGATTACGCACAACATTAGATGAAGAGGGCAATTCGTCATCATGCATAAGAGGTTCTTCCTCTACATCAATGTCATTCAAAGGCATATCTTCAATGCCTGACATGATTGATTAATTGATGTTTTGTTTTTTTTTTTGATTGATAATTCAAACCAACAAAAGCAAAGCAAGCGTAAACACAATGTACTTTCAGAAAATTGCTATGTTTCGGCACAAGTACTATCCACAAGAAGCATACATGTCAAAAGCAAGCCTCTTTGTACATTTCAAAAAAAAAAGTGCAAAGCTGAATGGGTCAACAAATCCTCTTTGAAACCATGCATAAACATCCAAATACACAGAATCCACACTCTCAAGCATACATAGACGCACTCAAAGTAGTGAATTTTAAGCCCCAAAAGGTAGAGATAAAGCGTATATGGCACCACGAAACCATTTTGAAATGTCCTCACCAATCAAAACCAAAAGTCAAATATGCTGAAATTCGATACTCATCAATGCAAGAAAACCACAAGAACTGTCAGCACTTGAATTGGAGTAGTCCGTTGGAGTCCAAAAATCCCAATTTTTTCCCACCTCAAGAGGTCACTTTGCCGCAAAATTTTGGAACTGCTCCCAAGCTCAATTGGAAAAGATAATACTTCAGAATCTTGTCTTCAAATCATTCTTGAAGCTCATGAAATCAGTTTGCAATTTGGATGTCATATCAAGAAGTTATAGATCTCAGAAAATGTGCTCAAAAAGAGGAGAAAACACCCTTTTTTTCTTTTTTTTAAACAAGGGGATGGAGGGCTCACAAGCTTGGTAAAAACGGGATTCTATCCCACATGCAAAGTGCCACAAGGAATTTACTAAGGATAAAAGGTGAAAGGGAGATAGTCATTCTCTCAAGTAAAAGAGAGAGAGCTCTCTTGTGTGATGGAGTGTGCCTTGGCCTTGGTGGTGCTATTGGCGTGATTTTGGGCTGCCATTGGGCCTTGTGGTGGGTATTGCTAGAAAGAGGCATTGCGATGTCTTTTTTGGTGTGTTGTAGAGATGCCTTCACGCTGCCCACTCCTGTGCGCTCTCACGACTGCCGCACAATCTCACGTGTGTGGTCGTAACAAGAAACCCCAATTCATTTTTTGGAAACCCGCGCACTCTGATACCAAATGTGAGAAAGAGAAGAAGATTTCTTATGTGTGTTACTCACCTCCCAACCAAATATACCCTCTTCCCACCTTCTAATTGGGTCTCTAGGGCATGTTTTCATGGTGCACCCGACCAGTGTTCCCAAATGGACAAGTCCTACCCAATTTAGCAAGAAATCTGAGGGTATCCTCTAAGCTTCGAACCTTGGCACTTCTTTCCCTTGTCGGGGACACACTAATTAATGGCCGTCTTGGGCTACTTGACCGGTCAAAGGTTATTATGTCTAACACTTAACCCTATAAACAACCAGATTATTTCTCAAAGTGGCCATAAACATAGTAGAGAAGTGGGCTCACCAAGTGGAAATGATGCCTTCAAAGCATCCTGTTAGATCAAAGGGGATATAAGCACATATTTCACTATGAATCCTCAGGAAGCCTAGCTAGGATGACTAGAATGGAAATACCCACTCTTTGAGCATGACAAAGTAGCATGGAATGCATTTATCTACTTGAATCAGCTTGAATGAGAAAATTCACTTTTATGTCCTAATCCCAACTATGGCAATGATTATGACAAAAAGGAGTATGGGAGGTACAACTTTCCAAAGATTCTAAATAAAAGGCCCTTGTTTCCTCTTTCATGCGCTTTGTGGAGAAATTCATTAATATTATTGGAATGTATCTATGTCTCCTCATCATCTTACTCTAACAACCCATCACACCTTATAAGGAAAGGCTACTACTACTCTTCTTTGATGTAAATACTGGAGTCAATTGAGTGGCTATGATATGGCTCTACATTTGGGAAATACTACTACCTACCTATTGTATTGAGCTCTTGACAAATATGGTAAACAATGTCAAGATTGTGGGAGAGAAGGAAGGAGTCTCGCTTGAAGCTTTCTTGCTTGCACAATGGGGGAAGACACACAAGGGTGGAGGCTGAAAACAGTTTTCCTCTTCTTAGTTGTGTAAGCCAAAAGAACTCAAGTACAAGGAAATAGAAGAACCCTATATATGGGTCTCAACCAAACTCAACTAACTAAGGTGGCATACTAACTGAGCCACGAACTAGAATAGATAAGGATAGCTATCATGTAGCTATTATTCATGGGCGGTGTACCAACCGCGTCTGCAACTGACAAGTCGGTGACATAAATATACAACGGTCACCCTGGCGTATCACGAGTGGAGCTCGATATCTCAACACTCCCCCTCGAGCTCAATCCCAATTCCTGCACACCAAGCAGGTCTCTGAACTTGCGCAGCTTCTCTGCGCCCAATGCCTTCGTGAATATGTCAGCTACCTGATCCTCTGTGCTGACATAAACTAGATCAATAAGACCTAGTAAAACCCTCTCTCGCACATAGTGATAATGCACCTCAATGTGCTTTGTTCTAGCATGATAGACTGGGTTATTTGCCAAGTGTATACTACTCATGTTGTCACAATAAATGACAACTGGCCCATCTGTAGACTGATGCATATCATAAAGTAGCTTATGCAACCAAGCTACCTCACATGCAGCCATTGCTGCACCCCTGTACTCAGCCTCTGTGCTCGACAAGGCAACTGTAGGCTGTTTCTTGCTGCTCCAAGTGACTGCAGCACTCCCAAAAGAGAATACATATCCACTGGTAGATCGTCTATCAGAAATACTACCAGCCCAATCAGCATCAGTGTATCCATGCAACTGTATCTGAACCCCAGTCTCATAAAATAGTCCATACTGCAATGTGGACTTCACATACCTAAGTATGCGTCTAGCCGCATCCAAATGTGGTTTCCTTGGAGCCTGCATAAACTGACTTACCAATCCAACAGCATAGCTCAAATCTGGCCTGGTAATAGTCATATAAATCAAACTTCCTACTATGCGTCTATACATAGTAGGGTCTTGTAGAAGCTCACCTGCATCTGTGCTCAGCTTCACATTTTGCTCCAAAGGAACTGAAATAGGCTTACAACCTGTCATCCCATATTTGGACAGCATGTCCAATCCATACTGCCTCTGCAAGAGCTGTATCCCACTTGGTGATCTAATCACCTCAATGCCCAAGAAATAACGCAGCTCTCCCAAATCCTTCATCTCAAACTTCTGCTTCAATAGCATTTTCACATGAAGGATATCTTCATCACTGTCACCTGTCATAATCAAATCATCAACATAAATGACAAGCAGCATAATACCTTTCTCTGTTTTTCTCACATAAAGTGAGAAATCTGCCTTGGAAATCTGAAAGCCAATAGTCACAAGATACTGTCCTATCTTGTCAGACCATGCTCTAGGTGCTTGCTTCAAGCCATACAAGGCTTTCTTCAACCTGCAAACAAACTCAGGATGAACAGCATGCACATAACCTGGTGGCTGCTCCATATAGACCTCTTCTTGCAAATCACCATGCAAGAAGGCATTCTTTACATCCATCTGATGTAAAGACCATCCCTTTGATGCAGCCATAGCAATGACTGCTCTTACGGTTGCCATCCTTGCAACCGGACTAAATGTTTCTTCATAGTCAATGCCATATGTTTGTGCATACCCCTTGACTACTAATCTTGCCTTGTATCTGTTCACAGAACCATCAGCATTGTGCTTCACCTTATAAACCCACTTACAGCCAATTGCATTCTTACCTTTAGGCAAAGGTACTAACTCCCATGTAGCATTTGCTTCCAAGGCATCCATTTCTTCATCCATGGCTTTCTCCCATTTTTCTTTTCCCATGGCTTGCTCAAAAGATGTGGGTTCTGGTTCATGTATCACTTTGACCATATATGCATAGTGAATGGCTGTAAATCCATCATATTTCAGCCTATCCACAGGATACCTAGCTCTTGTAGACCTACGCAAAGTAGGTTCACTCCCAGGTGCTCTCAAAACATCCCTGGTCTTCCTTACTCCAGGTGTAACAATAGAAGGAATACCCAACTCATCATCAATGCTCTGTTCTGAGCCACTGGATTCACCATCCACATAAGAGTGACCTGCATTCACATCAAACATGGGCTGATCAACCTTCTCTTTTCCTTTTTGTGATACCTGCATACCACTATCTGCATTGCTTTGAGAAGATTCTCCTGATCTCAATCTGCCTGTCCATGGCGAAGAATGTGAACCACTGCTAGAGGACGCTCCAGGTCCACTAATATTTTGTGACTGCTGCTGTGAATTCTGTGTAGCATTACCATTTTGTGCATCTTCATCATCAATCACATTTACTGGTTTATACCAGCTACTCATCTCATCAAAAACAACATCTCTGCTCACTGTAAACTTACGAGTAGAAGGGTTATAGCATCTATACCCTTTTTGCTGCAGAGAGTAACCAATAAAGATGCACTTCTCAGCTTTTGGATCCAACTTGGATCTCAGCTCATCTGGCACATGTACATAGGCAATGCAACCAAAAAATTTCAAATGAGAAATATCTGGTTTCCTACCAGTATACCTCTCCTCTGGAGTCATTCCATGTATTGCTGCAGTGGGCGTCCTGTTCATTATGTAGACTGCTATAGCAACTGCTTCAGCCCAATAAAAATCTGGCAAGTCTTTTTCATTGAGCATGGCACGAGATACCTCTCCAATATGCCTGTTTTTCCTTTCTGCAATTCCATTTTGTTGTGGGGTATAACTGCATGAATATTGCTGCTTTATGCCATGCTCCTGCAAGAACTTTGCAAACTCATTTGAGAGGTACTCTCCCCCTCCATCTGACCTTAGGCATTTTATCTGCAAGCCTGTTTCTTTTTCAACCATAGCTTTAAGAGTTTTGAAATGCCCAAAAACTTCACTTTTCTTTTTCATAAAATACACCCAAACTTTTCTGCTATAGTCATCAATAAAACTGACAAAATAATGACAGCCTCCAAGAGATGCAGCTTTAGTAGTCCACACATCAAAGTGGATTAATTCCAATGGCTTCTTACTCTCTTGAACATGTCTAGGAAATGGTTTCCTTACCTGTTTTCCAAACTGACAGGCTTCACATACCTTATGCATTTCTGCAACCTTGAATTTGGGCAATCCTGCAACAATATTTTGGGCCTGCATTGATTTAAGTCGCTGTACATTAACATGACCAATGCGTTTATGCCAGATATCAATATCTGCAACTACACCGGTCCCATGTGCAAACATTGCTGCACTCAATTCAGACATGTCTGCATCCAATGTAAACATTCTGCCCTTCTTCTTTCCTTTTGCTATCAAGCGACCTTTATTTTTCATATCCTCAACAAAGCATCCATGAGGATTAAATCTGACCTGCAAGCCCTGTTCAACCATTTGACCAACAGAAACCAGATTCTTGGTGATATTCGGGACATGAAATACATCGGACATGTATTTCTTTTTCCCATCCTGCATAGACAATGGAATTTTTCCAATCTGCACAATAGGATGTGCAGTATCATCACCAGTCTCCACAAATCCTGGTTTTTTCATTTTCCTTGCATCCTCCATCCATTCTGCATGACCTGTCATGTGGTTTGATGCACCTGAGTCAACATACCATACATCATTGCTTTCTTCTGCACTTGTCACAGAATTGTTCATGTGCTGCAGCATGAACAAATGCTCATTTCTGTCATCACCCTGTCTACTAGAGGATGCATAATTTCCTTGTTGCAGTTTTCCATTCATGATGTCATTCTGCTTTTTATAGCAGTCTTTAGCCATATGACCCATTTTACCACAGTAGTAGCATTCAACATTACTGTTTGCATTTTGGCCTCTTTGCCATCCACCACGACCTCTTTGGCTCCCCCTGCCTCTAGAGTTACCACGTCCTCCTCCATAGGACTGGTTTTCTTGAGTTTGCTGCATATTCTGATTTCTGCCACGGCCTCCAAATCGGCCTCCTCTACCTCTGCCTCTACCTCTTCCAGCATTTGAGTAGAAGACAGCTTCTTTTGAAGTTCCTCCTGAAGAAGATGCACCACCATTTCTCTGCTCCTCAGAAATTAGAAGAGCAATTAACTCCTCAAAGTCAGGAAATCTTTCACGAACGGAAATGGATGTTCGAAACTGTGCATAATCCTTTCCTAGACCATTCAAGGTCACGGAAACTAAATCATCATCTTCCACTGGCGACCCAATGGAAGCAAGTGCATCTGCAATCTTCTTCACCTTCATGTGGTAGTCATTGATGCTCATATTTTCTCTTTGCACATTGTGCAACTCTTGCTTGAGCTGCATTTTCCTGGCTTGCGTATTTGTGCTATACATCTTTGACAGAGTATCCCATGCCTCCTTTGGCGTACTTGCATCCTGAATATGCACAATCATAGAGTCTGAAATGCTGATAGACAGCCAGTACATAACTTTCCTGGCTCTCTCATGCCATGCTTTGAATGCCTGCATTTGTTGTTGATTGGGAACATCAGGAAGAACTGGTTCTTCTTCATTTCCTGCAACAAATTCCCAATATCCTTTTCCCATAAGGAAATTCGTCATTCTAAACTTCCATGCCTGGAAGTTGTTCTTGTCAAGCTTTTCAGTGACAATCTGTGAAAGAGAATCAGACGCCATTACAGAATACTGCAAGAAATTCTGTCACTGCAAAAAACACAGCTTCACCCTCACAAGGGCAAATCTGCAAAACTGGCGAAAGTGGTATTTGACCACACAGTCACTTCCTAGTGACGATTTTGCATAAACAGGAACCAAGGATGATTCTGAAACTCCCAATGTCTCTGCGCACAAGCATACGATGCAATTTCTACAGTAACTTTTCACCGACCTGTAGAACAGTGGTCGCACAGCATAAAACTGAGCCTTTTCTTGAGTGCGTGCAGAAAACTTCCGTCTGCAAAACAGGCCCCGAAATGGCCTCAAATAAAAAAAACAAGGTCGCCGAGGGCTAAAGCCTTCTCCCGCAGCATATACTGCCCTCTTGCTTCACCGCGAAGGGCGTCTCAACCTGAGACAATGCACTCCTGCAATTTCCGGCTGTGCTACCTGCAGAGATCTGCTCCCAAAACAGGAAATGAAAGCAACACTGCTCCTCTTACCAGACCACCGCGAGCTTGGCTTGCTTTCTTGAGCTCCTTACCACGAACAAGGCTCTGATACCATGTCAAGATTGTGGGAGAGAAGGAAGGAGTCTCGCTTGAAGCTTTCTTGCTTGCACAATGGGGGAAGACACACAAGGGTGGAGGCTGAAAACAGTTTTCCTCTTCTTAGTTGTGTAAGCCAAAAGAACTCAAGTACAAGGAAATAGAAGAACCCTATATATGGGTCTCAACCAAACTCAACTAACTAAGGTGGCATACTAACTGAGCCACGAACTAGAATAGATAAGGATAGCTATCATGTAGCTATTATTCATGGGCGGTGTACCAACCGCGTCTGCAACTGACAAGTCGGTGACATAAATATACAACGGTCACCCTGGCGTATCACGAGTGGAGCTCGATATCTCAACAAACAATAATTTTGCTATGCGCACACATTCACTTTATCAGAGTTCTGCCTATATGAGGAAAGACACTTTGATGTAAATAATGGAATCAACCGAGTATGATATGGCTTTGCCTTTGAGCCATACTATTACCTATCTATTATAGTGAGGTCTTGATAGATATGGTAGACATTAGGTTTTCTTTGTTTATATATACACTCTATCTAGAATCATGCCTACAATTGTGCAACTCCACTAAAATGAGTATATGCTTAGTAAAGTATGCCTCTAGCATGCACTCATGCCAATCCCTAAGTAATGGAAATGTCTATTGAAATTATTCAAAAAAGGGAAGAAAATAGAGAAAAAAGTGAGAAGCATAGTATCATACTCATAGCACTTAAGGGCCACGCTAGTCCACTCCCCCACATCACAACCTCGGGCCTATCTAGGGTAGGACATCCCAACCTTGCTTGGTAGACTTGTCACATTAGGATAATAATCATATTAATCTCCCACAAACTAAGTCCTCAAGTGTGGTGGGACAATGTTCCAAGTTTACTTGAAAATTTACTCATCTCCCAATTACACTTCCCTACTGTTAACCCTTGAAAGACCAAGATAGAATTATCCAAAAAATTGGAAGCGGAAGACAGAAGTCCTAAGGCAAGAGGAAGATAGAGGACACAAGCACACTAAAGAAAATTTGAAGACACGAAATGCAGAAAAAACTCTAAATGGAAGAGAAACCACACAAGAATAAGCGCACCTTAATATTTTAGCAAGAAGAGCACCACACACATTATACTTTATTTTATAAAAGAGTGTGCAATTTGTAAAGAATAAGAGGCATGGGCTAAGGCCAATGCTAATAGGAAGGAGGAGAAAAAAGAGTGGAGGAATGGAACAAAAAAAAGGATGGCTGCCCAAGGAGGAGATAGGGTATGTATAAAAGTCAAAAAGTGAATGAAGAAGCTCATTCTTGGTGTGTAGCCAAACTTGCTCTCTTTTTTACTTCTTGCTCTTGCTTCATTCTTATGTATGAGAGAGCCGAAGGGGTCTATTCGAATGGGCCGAGGCACGCGGGCCGAGGGCCGAGTTTTGATATTACCGAGTGAACTTTTGGCCGAGTTGGTTTGTTCGGACACGGGCCGAGGGCCAACTTGGGTAGATTGGCCAAGGGCCCAGTTGCGAGTAGGCCACGTGATATGCTCGGACGGGCCGAATTGACTAGTGGGCCGAGTCGGCCCAGAGTAAGTAAGTCGAGGGTCGATTCTGGGACTCGGCCCAGGAACCGACCACTTAGATGGGCTGAACGATGTGCGACGACGGCAGAGCAAAGGCACTATTTTGCTCAATTCTTGTGACACATGCAATCATATCACACAAGAGCTTCCATATCAGTACCAAGGCATAAGGGGAAGGGCTTGATATACCTTGAACGCGCGGTAGACCCCTTGGCGACAAGATCGAATCTCTCTCTCTCTCTCTCTCTCTCTCTCTCTCTCTCAGGATAGTATATCTCCCTGCATCTATTACATATACACATCGCACCACTTTATCACAGCCGACAGTTGTTCCCCTATTACAGCCGACATTTGTTCCCCTTTGTAGCCATTATCTGGAGTACCAGAGCTACATACGCACATACACATACACGACACTTATCACACTCACAGCACCGTATTTTTAGTTTCTAGTTTTTAGCTTTTCATTCAGCACTTTTATTTTGGATAGCTAGACCTCATCAGTTGTATCACAATTTGTCTCATAGGCCAGTTTTGGTCTTTAGAAGACGTTAATATAACTCTCTCTCTCTCTCTCTCTCTCTCTCTCTCTCTCTCTCTCTCTCTCTCTCTCTCTCTCTCTCTCTCTCTCTCTCTCTCTCTCTCTCTCTCTCTCTCTCTCTCTCTCTCTCTCTCTCTCTCTCTCTCTCTCTCTCTCAATGTCAAGGTATGAAATGAGCTCTTCCTTGACCTCTTGGCTCTTAAACCCCTTCCTGGGTAAGGTTTTGATGTCCCCAATCACTCACTTGCTGACATTAAACATCCCAATCACTCTTTTTTCCCATTTTTGCATGATTTGTGCCCTTTTTTGCCCTGTTTTACAACACGCTTTTTTGATCCGATTTCCTAATCCTAACCTATGCTAAATGTAAAAAAGATCGAAGGCAAAAATTGAAATGATTTCTCCATCTTTTCCAATCATCAAACCAAAAAAAAACCCAAAATACTTACTTATTTCGAAGATCAAAAAACCCAAACTTCCTACCTAACTTAAGATATGTTTCAAGGATGAATCCCTTACTTTGATGCTCGATATGAGGCACACAAGTGCTCAGGATTGAATCTATTGGTCCCGGCAATGGAACCAAAATGTAGTGGAAGCTCACGCTCAACTGCCAAGACCCATGGACCGCTTATTGTTTCAAGTGTTTCAAGCCAGCTCTCATGGCTATCTCTCACCTAGCCGACGCGTCGTGGATCCTCTCAGGGTGTAGTGAGCTTATCTTGATGCTGAAATGAGTTGCCTCCTCTCTCGCACACACTGGTAGCTCCACGATCCTAGATGCTAGCTCAAGCATCCTCAAGCCTCCTCCATCTCCAAGCTCCATCCACTATAGTCGCGCACGCCAGAAAAGAGAAGAGGAGAAGAGAGAAGAAGAGAGAAGAGGAGATGGTGAAGAGCTTCACCCTCTTGATCCCTCACTCCCACACACTCACTCACTCCCTCACACTATCACACTCCCTCTCTCAAGAGCACACACACAAGCAAGGTGAAGAGAAGAAGAGAAGAAGAGAAGAAGAGAAGAAGAGAGGACTCTTGTTAGCCACACACCAAAGAATGAGTTTCCATTTACTTTTTGAACTTTATATACAAGCCCTAAAATCCTATGGGCACCCATCCCTTTTTACATGACCGGCCATTGTGGCAAGGTCCCTTTTTCTAATTCCCTCTTCTTACTTCATGCCCTAAGCCTATACCTGTCTATTCTTTTACAAATGGCACAGGAGGGAGCCTGGCGCTCTTTTACAAGAGTTTTTAGAGTTTTTTAAGGCGCCTTTTATTTAAAATTGTGCTTTTTACCTCAACTTAGTTTTAGGGGCCACCTCTACGTCTTTGCTCTTTTTCCATCCTTTTTTCGCTTTTTCCTTCATTTTTTCGCCATCTTGAATTGAGGTTAACAGTTTTACAAAAGACAAAAATGATTTTCTCTTACGAGCCTATTCCGATGCAGATTGGGGTAGTGATCTTGCTACCCAAAGATCTCTCACTGGTTTTATCATTACTCTAGCAGGAGGCCCTATCTCTTAGAGTACCAAATAGCAACACTTCGTTGCACTTTCTACTACTGAAGCCGAATATGTGGCATGCAGCATGGCCACCCAGGAAATAATTTATCTGAAGAAATTCTTGGAAGACATCAGTTTTGGGTATCAGCCTCTTGAAAAATTCCAATCTTCACCAACAATAAAGCATCAATCTCTGTCATTCATCAAGGCCCAAAATTAAGCATTAAACTCCGCCATATTGATATGAGATATCATTTTGTACGTGAATTAGTTGAAAGTTCCCATATTATCCTTCAATATGTACCATCATATGATAATGCTGTTGATTTTCTCACCAAGTCAATTCCTCACTTGAAGCACAAAATTACCATGCAAATCCTTTGCACGATTTGATCGGGAGGGGAAAACATCTAGCTGAATTGGTGAATTGAATGTAATATTCTATTTCTCTACAAATACCTATGGAATCCTTTTGAGGGGGGATGTTAAGATAAAGTTATGGACAAGGATAAAAGTTTGGATAAGATAAGGACAAGTCAGTATGTGGACAAAAGGATCTTATAGATATCCACTTTGTAAATATCTCAGATATTTAGAGATAAAGCTCACCTACCTCATTTAATGTACCATGTATATATACAACTACTAGCAATGAAATGTTTAACTGAAGTTCACTCCTTTCTCTATATTATCTCTATCTCTATCTCTTATTGTGCACATTATCCTCTTATCTTCAAGTTCCTGGTTTTCACTACACTGAGCACCTTCCCTCAGCCTCCTCTTGATCTTGGAGTGATCCGATCACCACTGGACAAGCATCCTTCTGCCCCTCTTCTTCTTGATTTCATCCGTATGAATTACCATTTGGAAGAGAGAGAGAGAGAGAGGAGAGAGAGAAAGACTAGATCTAGCTCTCAACAATCGAGCAGTCATGTCGCACATGAGGCTAGGCATTGGAGAGAGAGCAATTGCAACAATTCATCGATGTGCTCTGATCGAGGGTTGTTCTTAGCCCCCCCACTGCCTCTTCTCCCCCACACGTCACCTGCACCCTCCATATCCACCCATCTTTTTTTTTGCTAAAAGAAAAAGGTCCCTCCCCCTCCCCCCACCCTCGGGTCGCATTTCAATTTTGGGGGAGGCCCCAAGGGTCACACCCCTCTCGTATTAAGATCATTTACATTGCTTTCTTTTTGTCCTCCACCTCGGGCAATGCCTCTTCCTTGTCCGATGTCCAATCAATGAGCCGAAAAGTTCTATTTGACTGTCTCGAGGTCCCCCATTGCGATCATTTCCAGGAGTCTAATCTGACACTCGAAAAAATTATGAAAATTCTGCAACCATTTCTTAGTGGGTCTTTAGAGAACTTTTGAAACCTGTCTATTACTTGCCGCTTAAAATCGACCCAATTGCCTCTGCCGCCTTCAATGGGATTCAATTTTCCCTTGAAATACAAATTTTTTGGCAAATTTTGAGCACTTTTCTGGGGTAAAAATCCACCGCTCAATGACCAATAGACAAGGATAGCACATCATAGAAGACCTACAGTCAGATATCATAGCTATCCTTAAGGAGGAGAGGAGACTAGAAGGACAGCACTATAGTGCATAGTGATAGCCGCGAGCAATGGGCTTAGGTGTTGCACCAAGAGAGAGAGCTCAACCAGATTCACAGGATCCTAGTCATCTCAAGTAGAAATAGAATAAGAGGAAATGTTGATAGGGAGAAAGCCTTGGAAGCAGACCTTACAATGAACGAGCTACTCACAAAATGATTGCTTGACAAAACCAACGCTGAGCAAAGTCGGGCAGCCTTGGTAGCATCATTGCTAGCCGCATCCCAAATGCCAGGAGCCAAATAAAGTTACATACAGTTGCCAAGAAACTCAATAAATATCAAGCATGCAATGACCCCTACAGATTCGTCGAGCAATTTGAGCAGGTGTGTGAGGCTAACAACCTCATGGACCCAGCTCAATGGGTGCAAGCATTCGGTCTTAACTTAGGAGACAAGGGACGGACTTGGTTTACTAGTCTAGATAATGCCAAACACAATAATTTCAATGATCTAAAGGATCTCTTCATTAAGAGATTCTTGGAGGCACGATACTTTGACAACCTCATTGTTAAGCTGATGAATGTCGAGCAAAAAGACAAAGAGCACATACAGGACTACGTCACTCGCGTGAGGAGTCTCTACAAGAGGATACCTTGAGCCACCCACCAATGAGAGAGCAATCTCCATGTATTTATTAATGGGATCTACAACGAATAACTCTATGAGGCCTTAGCAAGCAACTCGAACCTACAGAGGGATGTGCTAGCAAAATTCTTTAAAGAAGCTATACAAGTGGATGATTTGCTCAGAGAGAGAAGTTCTAGGGCTATTCAGCAAGTAAACAACGCATTTAGAAATGCCGAGGGAACTGCAGCACTTAGCAAACAATCAACCTAGAGTGAGCAAGATAAAGAAAAGAGTGTCAACCAAACCCAAGTAATAGTTGGATCTAAAGTCAAAACCAACCAGACTACAGGAGTCATTGCAAAGGCTAGTGTGACATCACATGTCGTGTGTGGATTGTGGAGGGAACAACTTGTCATCCAAGTGCCCCAATCCTAGATCCACACCTTGTGCCACAACAATTGCGGAAGATTCAGGCATGATGCTATGTACTATCAATTGCTAAGATGGTTGCCATACTAGCAACCCTATGCTTAGCCACACTATTAAGGAGTTAGGTAGCCATATTTTGGAAGGGGATCCCCTTTGGCTCTACCCACACCTAACTATTCAAAGCCAACTGCTCCAAGGATTGACATCAACCCAACAGGAATCCCTAGACTACTAGGACCTGTAGTAACCCATCCATCAAGCAATGCTCTAATGCACTTTGTAGAGAAATCATTGGAGGAAGACTCATATGTGAACCCTAATGTCTCTTATGACAAGGAGGGTAATCACATATTGATGGAATTTAGGCATGTCCTGGTCATGGCTTCAGGCAAAGGGAGAGGTAGAGGCCTAAGAGGAGGTTAGAACCATGATCCTATAGCATGGATGTGTGGCCATCTAGGGAATATCTCATTCCACTTCCCTAAAAGGAAGCAAGAAAATAGAGAGAAGGCCAACTTGAGGTGTCCTAAATGTGGAGTCACACACTTATTCGTCAATTGCCATAGGCAAAAACCCTCCACTAGTTCGGTAATCGTACCATATATGCCACTCGGAATCTTTTGTGTCAAGTCACTAGACAGCAATGCCACACTACCCATTCCAAAAACATCATGGCACGAGCCCAAACATTTAGGACACTTGAGGTGTCCTAAATGTGGAGTCACACACTTATTCGTCAATTGCCATAGGCAAAAACCCTCCACTAGCTCGGTAATCGTACCATATATGCCACTCGGAATCTTTTGTGTCAAGTCACTAGACAGCAATGCCACACCACCCATTCCAAAAACATCATGGCACGAGCCCAAACAAAGTAGGCCAATATTTCACTACATGGACCTAGCATCCTAGATGCAGCCTCTATAGGGAAGAAGAGCCGGTGGAGAAGAAGCAAGAGGACTGAGGCAAAAGTAGCACTCAAGGCAGAGAGCGAGACCACATTAACAAAGGGAAATTAGGTTACTAATGCAGAAGCAGAAACATGTGCTCCTAAGATGAGAGAGAAGGGAATTGTTAAGGTTAGAGAGTAATTTGGCCCCAACCAACAAACTAAAGGCTATGGATAAGGTCAAAGAATGGATAAAAGAAGAATAAGCTCCCTTGCAAGATGTTGAACCCATTATTGAGGACAAGATTAACGAGCTCTCAACCATGAGCCCACTAGCCTCTCCAACATACTTGAGAGCAAGAGAGGCAACATCATCACATGCACAGCCGCATAAGCAGAACATGGATGCCATGAATAGACAACCTACACAAGAGCATTGGCATGAAATTCATGAAGTAGAGGAGGAAAAGAGAGTTGGCAATTTGCTCACCATACTTATATCAACTCTTATAGCATTGCCATTGGGAGAATTGCTTAGGTAAAACCCTACATTGTGGCAAGTGTTGAAGCAATGGGGGTAGAACGAATTGATAGACATGAATCGCAAGACTTGCCCAATCATGATGATATGATGCACATACCAAGCCTAACGCTGAATCCAATGTCTAAGTCCCCACAAGCAAATGCCTTTTGGAAAGGCACTGAGATGCATGCAGTCTTACCTATTACATTAGGATATACAACACAGAAGGGGATAGTAGACATAGGAGCAGGAGTTAGTATACTTAGCCATGTAGTCCTACAAACATGGAGAAACCACTGGTGAAAACTGCACAATTCAATGTCATTCTAGCAAAAGGGATGAATATTTGACCCTTCGAAGTCCTAAAGGATTAGCCTTTAAAGATTGCAATAATTCAATTCTCTGTGAACTTCATAGTCATGAAGGGAGTGGATTATGATATCCTACTAGATAAACCTTCGATGATGAATGCTCAAGTGATAGAGGATTTGGGTAATTTCTTGATATTCTTAGGCAATAGATCAGAAGCAATCCGAGTAGAGATGGGTACTTGGAAAACTTCACTAGTGGACCTAGATGTCATCTCTACCATGCTAAAGGGTGACTCAAAGGCCAAAAGCGATTATGGACCTATATCCAAGTACATTCCCTGTCTTGAGGATGAGCATGACTAGATGCATATGTTGGCAACCATTGATCTCCCATTGTGAGATGATGAGAATGAATATAGACAAGCTATAGACTTAGCTAGCAAACCCAACCTAGCCACAACTTCTAACCTACCAAGAGTACCCCTATGCATGATGGCCATGAGTTCCATTAGCCGACCAAAACCAATCACCTATCATGTCCAACTAACAAATTGGAACTCCACAGAATCATCGAGTACCTTTCAAGTAAGCTAGCTGCAAACCTAAAAGCCCTCAAATATCTCATGGAGATTAAAGAGTGTCAATGGACTAAGACACATGACTTAAATATGTTGCACAATTGGACTCTCATTACAAGTGAAAACAAACTTAAGAATAGGAACCCTGAAAACAACACACAATGTGAGCATGAGGATTTTGATGATCAATACAACGATTGATATTCCATCAGTGAGGAAAGCAAAGAGGAAGTGGGGACCATAGAATATGACATGGATAGGAGAGTAATTGAGCAAATCAAAGTAGACTCCAAACCCCGAGAGGTCAATGCTTTTAAAGTGAAGGAAGGAGTTGCCAAGGTACATTGGAATTGAACTTGGCTAGAATGCCCGGAGGTAGTAGATTATGAGCAAGCAAGATCAGCCTAGCCTGGCACCACATCATTATTTGGAATGGAATCAGCCTAAAAAATACGACCACTAGGGGAGATAGCCTCTTCCAATGAGGATTGTGAGTACAACTCCAAGTTAGAGATAAGCTCTAATAGTGACCCTGAGATGCCTTGACCAACTAGGACAAAATGCACCAAGGGGGACCTCCTAGTCCACCTAAGGTGCAAGAGGCTAAAGGAAGAGGAAAGGAATAATTCAAAGCCTTCAAAGGCTAATTGACAGAAGAAACCCTAAGACCTCCCTAAGCGCTTCATGAGGTTTAAGAAGTGTTGTCCAATAGTGGCGTTAGTAGAAGCCAAGCGGAAAGGGTAGGTGAGTGAACCCATCGAAGAACTAGCCAAAGTTAAGGAAGTCAACTTTCCAAGGGAAGGGGACAAGCCTTGACCCGTGTACATAGCAGAAGGCCTAACTAAGGAGGAAGAGACATATCTCATAAGCCTCTTAAGTGAATACTCCAATGTGTTTGCATGATCCTTAAACGAGCTGAAAGGAATAGATACGAGTATCGTGACTTTTTTTAATTCCCATGACCCCTGATGCAGTACTAGTTAAGCAACAACCATACACAATGAATCCTAAGCATGCGCATGCAGTGAAAAAATAGATTGATAAGCTACTAAATGCAGGATTCATTTACGAGATAGAAGCACACAAACTGGGTATCACCCATAATGACAGTCATGAAAAATAATGGGAAGATTCGAGTATGCATGAAGTATAAAAAGTTCAACGCAGCTACAAAGAGAGACAACTACCCATTACCATACATTGAGCACATGCTAGAGAGAGTGGCGGGAAAGGAAGCCTACAGTTTCTTGGATGGCTTCTCACACTATAACCAAATGTAAGTCCATTCAGAAAACAAGCACAAGAGAGCATCCGCCATGGAATGGGAGGTGTTTGCCTACATAGTCATGCCATTTGGGCTAACCAATACCCCTGCTACCTTCCAGCATCTCATGTGTGCCATTTTCAAGGACATACTTAGAAAATGATTGGAAGTATTTTTCGATGACTTGTGCATCTACAGCAACCGGGGAGAGCACTTAGAAAAGCTATGAATAGTCTTTGAATTGTGTAGGCAATATGGTCTCTCACTAAACCCCTTAAATTGCAAGTTTTGGATGAAGCACAATTGTATTTTAGGGCACGTTGTGTCAAGAAATGGGATAGTTACCATAGACTTCTCAAAAGTCGGGGTAATTGTAGACTTTTTCCCTCTAACCTCAAGGGAGCTCAATGTTTCTTAGGCTATATAGGGTATTGCTAGTGATTTTTGTTGAATTATGCATTGATTGCTACACCGTTTACAAGATATTGATAGTATTCAAGGGACCAAAGAGTGTCAATAAGCCTATGAAAGGCTTAAACAAGCTCTAATTTCAGCTCGTATCTTAAGAGCTGAGATTGGTCCACTATCTTCCATATGCACATTGATGCGTCAAAGTTTGTCCTAGGGGCAGTGTTGTGCCAACCTGGTGAGTATAACCTTGATTACCCAATGAGTTTTGCTAGTAGATAGCTCACTAATACCAAAATGAAATATTCCCCAACAAAGAGGGAAGGGTTAGCTGTGTTGTTTGCCATAAAGAAGTTTAGAAACTATCTTCCAGCGACACCCTTTACCTTCTTTGTCGATCATCAAGCAGCATTGCTCTATCTTGTGAACAAACCTTACACAATAGGGCGCATTGCTCGATGGTTACTTCTAATTTTGGATTTCAACTTCTCTGTGATAGTATGCAAGGGCACACAACACTATATGGCAGATCACATGTCCCGCATATCCACAGGTGAAGTAGTTGGACAAGGCATCATTGATGACCTATCGAATGCACATATTTTTATATTCTCCAGTGAGAATGAGACTTGTTTAGAGCAGACCTCATGCCATACTGGGCCATTGATATCATCAACATCCTAGAGAATGGATTTCCTAAACAACCCATAGAAAAATCTCGATTAAAAAGACTAATCTTGAAGATCCAACCCTATTAGTTGATTGCCGATCAATTATATCAATTATTTATGGCAAGATGGACTCTTAAGGAGATGTGTCTGCAAATACAAAATGCATTATGTGCTCACAAAAACACATGGTGGGATTCCTAAAGGACATTTCAATGGAGATACCACAACACACAAGGTACTCTAGTCTCAACTGTGGTGGCCCACACTCTTTCGCAATGCAACTAAGTTTGTAAAGCATTCTGATGAGTATCAATAGACCAAAGTCCCTATTTGTAAGGACAAAATGGAGTTGACCCCATTGATTGCATGCCAACCATTTGAGAAATGGAGAACTTACTTCACTAGTCCCTGCGGCATAATACTCACAAGCCAAGTACATCATTGTTGCCACAAACTATCTCACCAAGTGGATGGAAACTCAAGCAACTCGCAAAAATGATGCTAGGACCATGGCCAAGTTCCTTTGGGAGCAGGTAATCTCACAGTTTGGTTGTCCTATAGAGTTGGTTAGTGACCAAGGCATACACTTCATCAATGAAGTGATTGCTCACTTATTATCCACCTTCTTGATAATCCATAGGAAGTCCTCACCATGTTATCCTCAAAGCTAAGGGTCAAGCTAAATCCACAAACAAGAACTTGGTGAATGTCTTAACATAGGTAGTCTCTGCTTCACACAGTGACTAGGACAACAAGCTCATGAGGTAGCTTTGTGGGTATATAGGAGGACGGCCTACAAAAACGGCCATAGAACAAATCCCATTCAAATTGACCTACAAACTAAAGCGATTCTACTAGTAGAATTCTTTTTTCTGACCTTGAGAATAGCAGTCGAGGATAGATGGGAGGGCAAGGAAACATAGACAAATTGGTTGGTAGAACTAGAATGCTTAACTGAGACTCATCTCATTGCAACCCATGCTCTAATCTGTGAGAAGGCGCGATGCAAGAGTTGGTTTGACAAACATGTCAAACAACAAGACTTCAAGCAAGGAGACATAGTCTTGATGTACTCTATTAAGGGACATAAGCAAAAGATGAAATTCAAGCCATTGGGACCTTTAAAGGCACAAAAGTCGAACTCAAACCCTTGGAGGGGGAAGGCACATGCTTTTTCAACCGAAGTCACATTAAAAAATATTACCCTTCGTCACATCCACTCCATGAACCTCCAATGATAGAACCACCAATGAAGGTAAGAGTCGCAACCATCACTAAACAAGAGGATGAGGATGAGGAAGTAGTAGCACTAGCTTACCTGTGTATAACAACGAGCGCTCATAAGGCATACACCTTTGATGTACTAATTGATGAGAGAGCTGACTCTAATATCTTATCGTATGATCACTGAATTGCCATTGGTCAACCCAATTGCAACCAACCAATGCAAAACTCAATCCATTTGGGCACATTCCTATCCACTCTTGGGAAAATGTAAACTAATGGTTTCTATCAAGACTGAGAGCCTACCCATCATCTTTTATGTGCTACCTAACAAACAAAGTGTTGGTAAGGAATCATTCTTGGGTCATATGTTCAAAAAACAAGTTCACTGTAATTTTGACTACCACTCGCAGTGCATCCACCTCGCCATAAGCAATGTTAGAATAATAACGGCTTTCAACAACAAGGGCACCATAGCCATCCAAGAGCTTGTATTGATATTGGTAGTTAAACCTAGTGTCAACCCTAAGGAGGGGGATAGTCAACCACAACGTATACCCATTGTGAAGGCCACCACCGTCTAGAAACCACACCCAAGGCTATAGACCAAACACTCAAGTGGGTCCCCAAGCATAGACCACAGCCTCACAAAGGTCCATCATTTGAAACTCATAGTTTTCATGCCCCACATTGTATCCCTAAACGAAGGAGTCTGTGCTCTTATGGTGCACAGGTGACTAGGCCGTGTTGGGTTCTAAAAGCCCTATTGCATGCCCCAAGGCTATTATGAAGGTAACACTCTGGTGGTGTGGCTGCCCAAACTCACAATTGGCATGTATGATCCCCAATCTCATGCTCCAAAAAATAAGGCTCAAAAACGTAAATCAAAACAAGGTAGGAGAAAAACCAAGAGGAAGGGTGTTCAATCCATGAGTGCTCCAATTGTTTTTTGACCAAAAGCTCAATCAAGCATCGATGGCCAACCAATCATGAATGAGCTCCCACCTAATAACTCTAATGTGATCACCACTACAAAAATCGATGATAAAATGTTAACTGAACTTCAAACTTTTCAAACAATGTTCACCAAACTCAATGAGAATCCCAAAGTGTAAATACCACGCCCTAACTTCTCCAGCCTGGACATGGGGATGACCTACTAATGTGCATTCAACGATTGGACTCAACTTTCACATTGTTTGCTAGAAGTTATGAACACTTAGACCTAGGCCTACTTGACGAACACATAGCAAATAAGGTATCTTCCTTGCCATATTCTTGGAAAGGATACAAATTCATCTTCATTAAGGCCTCCACCATTGCAGAAGAGATGATTGCCAATGAAATCTCATGAGAACAGGTCTTAAGACAATAATTAATTACATCCTTCAAGAAAAGAAAAATTCCCATACCACGATAGGAACTTGTTGAGTTCCAACGATTAGTTGAGTCTAAGTCCAATTTTTTACGCAAGTGGTATACTCTGTGCATTTCTTCATGAGCTCAAGAGGGTTATCAAATCATGACCAATGTAGAGCAACGACGTGTCATCAAGACCTTCGAGTATATGACCAGACATATGTGGTCCCAACTTCATTTAGGGTATTAGCCACAATAATAAATTGGCCATTAGACAACAATATCATACTACATCCATACTTGGATAGGATCTTAATGGAGAATGAACTCCACATTGCAAGCTGAAACAACTCGGGTGATCTCTTGACCAACATATTGACTTATATCACACAAGTGGACATTCACCCACCACAAAACGTGGATTGTCATCCAATATGAGAATATAACCCAAAGTTTTATGACTGGCTCTTGAGCTAGTAAAGCACACCAAGAGCACACTGAAGGTCCTTACACCTTTATTTACACAATCCTAGAAAATATTTTCATCATTTCCAAAGGGGGGGTGTAAAGTGAAAGGTGAATAAAAAATCAAAATAGGAATTGAACTTCAAAAGAAAAGGATAAATGAAATTTTCTTTTTCTTTTAGTAAATGTGCTCCATGAAGTTCTTGCGTGAAATGTGTGCATCGATTTGATGCGGAAATTATCATTTCATGATTTATACATTTCATCATTAGATAGTATTCTTTCTAGTCACTTTACCTTGTATGTAAGAAATATCCTTTAAGAACTTATTTTGGACTGTTGTGTGGTGGCAAGAACCCAAATGGCAAGGCACCATGATAAAACCAACAAGCTTCCATTCTCGGAGGGGAAACACAGAAAATACGGCTTAGCCATGGAGATATGTGCCTTCAAGCAGTTGAAATGTCACAACATCCACAACCTGGGGGAGCTGGTGACATTAGAAGAGAGTCATACGGATAATAAAATAATGCAATCTAGTCAAGTACATGGAGAAGGTGGACTAGGACATAGATCTTGGCAAATGCACCGAGTTCTTGAATATCTTTGATGGCCAGAGGAGACACCACTAAAAGGGTTGAAGTTGAACTTAGCCTGGGAATTGTGGAGAAGGCCTTGAGGCTAGTGGACAAGCCGAAGAAGAGACCGAAGAGAGATGTCTACGAGATGCTAGGAATGGATAGGAAGAAAGTCTACACGAATGACAGAATCAACTTGGCTTATATTCTCGAGCCCACCATTAGATTGCAAGAAAAGATGGTCCACACCCTCTTCTCATGCCAAAGATATAACACCCTCATGAACAAAATAGGAGTGTCCTTGCTGCTCAAAAGCCTCACAATAAATGCACTAGATGAGGTGAACTTGAATGCCTACGTCTAAAAAACAATCCATGTACGGGCAAAGATGCTATCAACATCAACAAGGGTAGTAGGAGGAGAGTCTCCAACTATAGCAATGGAGTCAAAGAGAAAAAAAGAAGCATCAAAGGCATCTATCATAGGGTTCGAAGGGGTGTTGACGGCAATAATCTATGAAGCCTTGGGGGAGGTGGAAAGAGAGGAAGTAGTAGAGGCAACCCCTAAATAATCAATTATCCAAGAGGAGATCACTCTCTCACTCTAGCGAGCCCTCTCATCTCATTCTCATCAGGGAATTTGGGGGAGGAAGAATTCAACAGAGATCAGCAGGAGAAGGCATAACAAGTTTCTAAGGAGAAAGAAGCTGACCGCCACAGCAAGAAATCTCAAGCTGACTGCCAAGCCAAGGAGAAGGAAGAAGGATCAGGATAAAAATCCCTATCAAGAGAACCAGATCCACCATAGAAGAAAACGGAGAATTGTAGAGGATGGAAGAGGAATCCAAGAAACTTAAGAAGAGCGCAAAAAGAGACAAGAGGAAGAGGAAGAAAGACTGAGACAAGAGGAGGAGAAATAGATAGCTTTGGCCATTAGAAGATAAGTGAAGAAACCCTTTTTATCTCAGGAGTTAGCTATGATGAGCCCCACAAGGAAGGATGTGCCAAACACATGTGTTGCTACCGTAGAAGAGGTGAGACAAAGACCATTAAAGCGAAAGGCAAGGAAAACGCTCCTTTACATGCAATCCCACCAATCATGGCCCTAACAACCACTTCAACACAAGGAACCACCAAGCGAGCAATTAATGAAAGCAATGTCATGGCTTAGGTATAGTACCTCATGAGCAAAGTGCAAGAACTCGCACCTGCATCAAGCAAAGAAGCCCCACTTGTGCAGGAACTGAAAGGATAGCACAACAGCTAATGATGAATCGTACCAAGGCCAAAGGTATCCCACCTAGAAGTATCAACTACTTCAGTGTCCTTAGCCATGCACAACACAGAAGAGTACGACGAGCTAGTAAAAGAACTACAGAGTCAACTTGACAAGATGATTGAAGAGAAAAAGGCCGCACTCGCCGAGCTAGAGAAAGAAAGAATACCTTCGCAACCTACCACCTAGAAAAAACAAGGCAAATGACTGTAGTAACTAGGGAGGTGATGGCATTAAAACAAGATTTAAAGACAATGAAAGGCAAAGAAAGACTAAAAGACTTGTATGATGAAGAAAGGAAGAGCCGCATTATTCTAGAGGCACAATACGCTCTCATATCTCAGGATAGACAATGCCTTGAAAAAGAGGTCGACAGATTGAAGCAAAAAAGAGATCTATCAAAATAGCTCCAAGAAGCAAAGGCACAAGTGAACAAGAAGCAACGAGAAAGATGGCAGAATTGCATAACCAACTCCATGCAGCTCTCCATGAGCATGCAATCTTAAGGGAACAAGTAGAGCGTTGAAACCAAGAAAAAGAACAAATAAATATATTATGACAAGAGCAAGAGCAAGTGATCGCCACCCTAGTCCAATACCAAAACCAAGGTTTGGAGCAGATGAAAGAGAAGGCAGAAGAATGGGCAGCCAAGAATGAGGATAGAATTAAAGACTTAGTTTATTCACTAGCCCATTCAAAGAGTGAACACATCATGGTAGAAAGCAAAGCTGCAGTGGTAGAAACAAGGATGCTAGAGTAGCAAAAATCAAAGGAGTCTATTACCTCACTGTGCCACCAAAGCAAGTCGAGAACTATCAAGGTTCCATGCCGTCATTGAAGTGCAACTAATCGCCAAGGGCCACAACTAATGAGGCCATGGAGATTGGCAACATCTTTTCATTGGATAACTTAATTCCTACCCCAACAAAAATCAAAATGCTCACATCCAAATTCAATGATATGTTATGTACATTAATTAGCCATCTCTAGCCCATCAAGCATATGGGTTAATTAAGGAGACCCCAATTCTAAAGGGGTTTTGATACAAACAAGGGCCACAAAACCTCCTTGTAAATTGGTAAACCTCCCACTTGTATCGAAGCATTGTAGTAGAAATTTGAAAAGAATTATTCATTTGTATAAGACTTTGGTCCATGAATAAGGATGTGTTCTCGATTGAGTGTCTTTTTACCTTATAATATGTTGCACTATTGACATAAGATGGATCTATCTTAATAAAGACATGAACGACTCAAAAACAACTCATGTATGTATTGCTTTGCATTCATTATGTGTGATGTGGCGCCCATTAATGTGTTGAACTTCTATGAGCGTTCTTTCTACTTGAGAATTAGAACACATTTGTGAAGAATGCCCAGTAGAACTATCCACCAATAATTACTTAAAACCTCTTTTAGTGAACTATTGATGATCCATTGAGACTATTTCATCTTCTTCTTACTGGATCAAATTTGTACGACCCATTTATGTTTACGATCAAGATAGGTTTGTTGATTGAACACAATTCTAGATATTTCTTGTTACTTGCAATTACAAGGTTTCTCTATAGTTATCTCAATTTATATGAAACATCACAAGTTTACGTTCCTCATTTGACTTGTCTATTTCACCCTTATCATGCTTAACAAGTACTTAGTTGATCACAATGCATTTCACTTTATACCTTTTCCATTTCAATGAAAGTTCAATGTTGATTACCAAGTGCAATCCCACCACTAGGTTGAAACTTCTAATCATGTTCCAAATTCATCAATAGGCCATTTGTCATGCACATATAGAGATCGCACAAAATGTTCTAGTAACGATTCTTCCACCTCAAAACAAATGTTGGAGCAAAAAGTAACCTAGTATAACACCAAAATATCCCCAATTTGCCACAAAATTTCTCAATTGGCTAAGACGGTGATGGTACAAACACATTTCATGTTAATGAAAAATCCATGATTGTTGGTTAGTTTCTAGTACCTCAACTACAAGCGAATTGATGAATGAAGTTGACTAAGGAGATGATGGCAAAGTATGTTAGATCAATACACTTTCCTCTAGAACCTATAGAATTGGTAATTGCAGTTAGTTTTGTGCCAGTTTGCCTATCTAACCAATTTCAATTGAACCCAGTATCTTAAGGGTACATGCATGACAGATTGGTAATAAGAGAAGTGAGCAAGCTATATGTGCATTATAATGCATATCTATATATATGGCATGATATAATCCTAACTTAAGGACAAATGTAGTTGTCAGCTCCTACCATCACGCCATTGTTCCATCTCCCTCGACATCTCCAATGTGCCCCCCGTTGACCCGTGGCGTGCGCCGCCTACTCCCCGCCATCCCCCCCGGCCTTCTGTGCCACTTGTCCCCCCTCTCCCCCCAGCGCAACCCCCCTCCGTCTTCCCCTAGCGTGACTCCTCCCCCCCAGCACGACCCCCCCGTCAATCCCCACCAGACACCACACCATTTTCCCCTCCCCCCCCCCCTGCACGCCTCGCCTCCCCTACTACAAACACGATACTTCCGCCCCCACCTCGAAACCTGCCCCCCCCCGCCTCGCTACGAGTTGGATTATAGCAGTGTCCAACACCTCCCCCACCGTGTAAACAAGCTTTTCCCACCCCCGCCCCCTCCTCGCCACTCGAATCTCCTCCCCTCCAGATGCTCCCTTCCTCTGCAACAACATAAACCCCCCCCCCTCCTCCGACAACACAACAGCATGAGTGGTAGGTCCTCAGTTGGGATGCGCAATGGAAACCTCTAGTCAGACGCCGACGCATTCTATGACTGCCCCCCAGTCAAACACCTTGACCATCATCCTCTCTAAGGAACAGCTCTTGGTCGTCCGGGCCACAGAGTTGGAGCTGACCGAAACAGCGATCTTTGGTCAAGTCGTTGGACATTCCCCATCGAGAGCCCAACTGCGGGATTGGCTCCACTCCACGCTGCGCATTGGCTCTTGGCCGTCCGGGCCACAGAGTTGGAGCTGACTAAAACAGCGATCTTTGGTCAAGTCGTTGGACATTCCCCATCGAGAGCCCAACTGCGGGACTGGCTCCACTCCATGCTGCGCATTGGCACAGCACAGATCTTAGAGGCAGTGCTAATCGGCCAAGGGATCTTCATGGTTCGACTCACCTCTGCGGCGGACGCAACCCGTGAGTTGATGGAGAGCTCGCCCTATGCCTCCACGAAGGGGGTCATCTACATGGTTCCTTGGTATAGCGGCTTCACAATGGAGTCATTTGCGCTCCACAACTGTTTTCTCAAACACCCAGTCACCCTACTTTTTCTTGGATTGGCGGTAGAATATCGCTAGTTAGTGGACGACTTTGGACGACTTTTTGACATAGTCTTCCCTACTTCCTTCGCAGATGCAGTGACAGCTGCAGGAGTCCTAAAGGTCATGAAAGACAAAAAGTATACCAAAGTTCCTGGAGATTGAGACTAGAGGTCACTCCTTTAGGCAACAAGTCATTATGACTGGGCAACCAGGGCAATGCCTACGCTGCCATGACTTTGGACATCACGCAGCAAACTGTACGCATTTCGAGGCCAAGGCGGCTCCGGCGACGAGCCCATAGGTGGACACGGACGGCTTCACACAGGTCCAGAGATGACAGAGAGGGACACGGCAAGGGGGCCGCAGCCAACGCCTCAGTCGCAACCTCGACAACAAGGCACAGGAGGGAGAGCGACGCCCCCTCGGCAGAGCACTCCGCAGCCCCCCCTGCCCGTCCCACCCGGCAGGACCGTAGTCCCCCACAGCCACTACTCGCACCAAGACTACCCCACCTCAGATCCCACAGCCCCCACACCCACCCTCCACCATCCCCTAGGCTCCCCCCACTGACCCTGGCCCATAGCCCCCCCCTTCCAGGGCCACCAGCCCGTCCCACACCCGCCACATACTTCCGACCATCCCACCATCCCTCAACCCTCTTCCCCCCCCACCATCTCCCCTGCCGAGCACCCCCCCTAATCCGCACCCGTTGCAGGTGATCCCCCCCAGACCCACTCCCACTCATCCCACAGGAGGTGATGAGCCACACACGCCTACATCCTCCTCACACCAGCAATCTTCCCCCTCCCACACAGTCACCAGCTCATCTGCCCCTACCGCCCGTCACACCTTTCCAAGATAGGCACAGTTGTTGCCACAAGAGTTTTTCCGCAGTGGCCCATGGTCCTACCTAAGAGTTGCGGAGCGCGGAGTATTCCCACTACCTCTAGAGTTAGGGATCTTCGTGGTTCGCAAGTCAAGGAGAGGCAAGGTCTATCTACTAGCACCACCGAATGGACCAAACTACTCTTTCTTCTTTCAGTCCTCTCACTCAAGGGATTGGACGACGACACAGATAGAGGAGTTGAAGAGTCAGGTGGCGGACCACATCTCCTAGTGGATGGGAGAAGAACAAGCACTGTTTGCACAACAATGGCCTGGTAGCATGATGGACATTAATTGGTGGACTGATGCCGATGTCCCACACTTGAGCATCATCTTTCGAGCCCCTCCACAGTGGAGGGCTCCGAGGGATGTGATCGAGTGGCCCCTGGCACAGGCGGCCCGTTTGTACGAGTGTACAGAGTTACGACTCTCAGCATGGCTAATAGATACATTGATTGTATCATTTGGAGCATCTATCACCGCTATGGTCCGGCCGAGGGCCACCATGGGGGACTGGAGTTCCTTGTCTAGACCTGCGGCAAAGCATACCTGCATGCCCCATAGTTTCTCATCCTCATCAACAGCTTCCACGCCCAACAGATGTCTGTTCAGTCAGTCGCAGGTTTCCCCATGAGCTTACACCTTGCATCTTGGAATGTGAATAGTCTCCACTACAGTGGGGCACGTGGATCCAGGAAGTTGATTGTTCGGCAGGAGTAGCAACCTGCCCTTGCCGGATGGATTGACATTTTACTTTTACAGGCACAAGCTCACTCCCTCCCAGGCCAGCGGGTAGGAAAGGTACTCCCAGGCAGCTCACACACTTACTGGGAGCACGCCATAGGTGCCCATGGCAGAAGTGGAGGCGTATGCACCTCTATTGGCCCGAGTCTCACTACCTATGTACGAGACCACAGGACAATAGTGGCAGGGAGTGTTCTATGGGGGATCAGACTGGATATTGGTGGGGACTCGTGCCTGGGAGTCCTCAACATCTATGCCCCTACGGAGGTTAGGGCACGCAGCAGGTTCTAGGTGGAGATGGTGAATGAACTCCCATAGGTGGACTCTTGGATCGTTGGAGGAGACTTCAACAACTTGGAGGCTTTGGAGAACCAACAGGGCAAAGGCAAAAACTATTAGGGCATGACCGAGGAGGAGCAGGAGGCATGGGAGGTATTTCTATTGGCAGTAGGTGCACATGATGCCCGAAGAGACCCTGCCTTCCACACGAGGGAGAGGTCACTGGACTTCTCTTGGGGATATAGGCGGCTAGGTGGAGTCCTGCTCGAACGGGGGTCAGATTGGGCAATTGGCGGGTACCACGTTGTCTGATCACTGCCCGGTTCTCCTGACACTAGATCCCCCAACATCTGCCCTAGACACTCGATCTTGTAGGATCCCTGACTCGATCTATAGGAGGGAGGAGGTGACGAGGCAGATAAAGCAGCTCTAGACTAGGGAGTGGGGCAAGAGGGACCAGATCACAGAGCAAGTTGCAGAGGTCCTAGCGGAGTCCAGCAGAATCTGCAAAGAGGCATCCATACATGCCAAGCAGCAGAGCTGGGAGGAGGAGAGAGCGCTCCGGCAAGACCTTACAGCCACATAGAGATTACTACATGAGGCACCAGGGGACCCCACCCTCCACGCACAAGAGGTGCAAGCGCGTGCAGCCATTGCTGGCCTAGAGGACAAGCGCTCTGAGTTCTCTTTCCGCACCTCATCAGCTTTTTGGGCACAGAAGGGGAACACGATGTGCACGGAGTTTTTCCAAGTGCACCAGCCTCGCATCTCAAGAGTGCAAATACGCAGCCTTCGAGATCAATATGGGAGGACTCGTTCAAGCCCAGACGAGGTGATGGAGATTGCCATTGAGTACTACAAACGTCTTTTCCAACAGGAGACAGCATTAGTTATAGGACAACGATGTAGGCAACAAGTCTGGGATCACATCCCGTCCCTTGTCACAAAGGAGATGGGACGCCTCCTCCTAGCTCCCTTCACAGAGAAGGAACTAGAGGAGGCTTTCCATACACAGGACAGGCAAAAATGCCTAGGAGAGGATGGCCTCTCTAAGGCCTTCTTTACTATCTACTAGGAAGTGGTGAAGGACCCCCTACTGATGGCCTTCCAAGAGATCTTCACTTCAAGACAGATGCCAGGGAGCCTTTCGGCAAGCCTTATCAGTCTTCTCCCCAAGGGGGGAGACCGATCGGAGCTTTCCCAGTGGAGACCGATCACCTTATTGTCAGTGGCCTATAAGGCACTAGCAAAGATGATTGGTAGGCGACTACGCCCCGTGCTGCCAAACATCATCCATAGCACACATACAGGCTTTGTCCAAGATAGGAGTATCCTAGACAATGTATTCACCTTCTTTGAGGCGACAGAGTGGGCTCAGCACAGTGGGCAGAGACTGGCTGTACTACTCTTGGATTTCGAGAAAGCTTATGATAAGGTGGACTAGGATTTCCAAGAGGGCACCATGGTGAGGTTGGGTTTCCCCCAGACTTGGATTCACAGGGCCGTCGCACTTTACAAATCGGCCACCAACAGGGTTCTCATAGGTGGTAGGCGAGGGGAGGAGTTTCGGCTGGAGAGATCGGTCCGACAAGGCTGCCCCCTGGCCCCGTACCTGTTCCTACTCTTTGCAGAGGCGATGTCTCACTTCCTCAGGTCCCGTGTGAGCGGATTACGCGGCCTCCGACTTCCTGTGAGAGAGGAGACTGAGTTGCTAGACTCAGAGTATGCAGATGATACAACACTCTACATAGAGGACGATGAGTCGATGTTGGAGAGAGTGAGGCTGGCTCTTGAGGTATTCTATTCCGTAGCGGGAGCGAAAATCGACTGGCGAAAGTCGGTTGATTTCCTCACAGACCCGGACTCTAGCACGAAGTGGAGCGTCCACCTAAGATTTAGATGGGTGACAAACCGTCCGGTACCTAGGGTTCCAGGTGGGACTCGACATCACTCCCGCCCAGCAGTTTCTTTCAGTCCTCGATTCTATTCGGAGGAAGCTGACTTACTCGAGCACGGCTCGCCTCTCACTAGTTGGCCGAGCCCTGGTGGTTAACCAGGTTCTCCTAGCGACAACATGGTACATCGCCTCGTGTTGGTGCTTCTCCTCATCCTGCGTAGTGCAGCTTCGCCGCCTAGTGCGAAACTTCCTTTGGTCCGAGTCAGACGTCTCCAGGGATTCTCGAGCCAAGGTGGCGTGGGCGACCATCATACGGCATCGGTCAGAGGGAGGGCTTGGGATCATAGACCCAAAGTTTTAGAGTATGGCCCTCTTGGGCAAGCTAGTTGTCCGCGGCCTCATACCAGGAGAGCAAACCTGGAAGGTCCCATTGCAGGAGGGTCTTCAGGATTGTAAACCGAGGCTTGGCGGTGAGTGGAGGCCGTCCCTGAGACGGATCTTCACATCAGCCCAAATCAACCCCCCAGATCACCTTTCCTACGCAGCTTACTCCGCGTGTGGCAGGGCCTCCATAAGGCCCTAATCCAGAGCCCCCTAGATTGCTAGGAGGAGATAGGCTATCAGCCGATGATCTGGAACCCCCAGGTCAAAGATCGGGAAGGGGCACAGATTGGCAAGCACCCCCACATCCAGTGGGCTGGTTGGGAGGCTGGCCCAGCTCGTACCATCAGGACATGGCAGGAGGTGTACAGTATGGCGGACGAGGAGGTGCTGCAGAGAGTTTCAGGCTGCCAGCGAGGAGTGGAGTTGAGGCGAAGAGAGATAGACGCAGCAATACCTCTGTAGTGGCTTGCTCCCCCAATACGAGTGCCGATAGAGCCTAGGGAGGTATGGGCCGCCAGGTTTTCACCAGCAGGCATCCCCCTACAAGTAGCAGGTAGAGTGGGCCGTGCCCCGCAAGGGACTTTCTTCACTGTTCACGAGGGGGAGCGTCTGGCCCTTGACAGAGGGCAACAGGATAAGGGGATGGCTGCCCTTTCATGGGGGAGGATTCGGGTGGTGGGCCTTCAAGGGAAGACATGGCGATTGGACCCCTATGTTTTCTGAAAGGAGCTCAGGGAGTGGTGCCTTTGGATCTGGGAGGGCAAACCACTTGATGAGCTGGAGTGGGATCCAGGAGAGTGGCTATGGCCAACCACTGCAATCGCCATGAAGCCACCAATGTTCCTAGATTACACTGCCAGGATTGGCAGACACGTACTGATGTAGGAGGATATGGATTGGGCGCCGTCACGTAGCAGGCACTGGGCGGAGCACAGCATCACGAAGCCGTTCCGACGGACCTTCTGGCGCCACCTATGGGATAGCTGGAGGCCAAGAAGGGTATCGTATTTCTTATGGGTGGTGGCACATGGAGGCTTGGCAGTGGGAAGTTGGCTTGCCCAGATGCAGGAGGGAGGTTGTAAGCGTTGCACACAGCAGCCTCTGGAAACCCCAAAGCACTGCCTTTGGTCATGTGAGGAGGCGCAGCTCGTATGGAGAGGAGCATGCCGCGTCCTCCACCGTACAGCACCCAGCCTTGGATGTATCTCATGGGGAGCTTTTTGTTGGCAGGCAGTCGGCCAGGGCCGTCACCTTCTGTATGAGGCCGGGATGCAGGACACAATATTCATCATTGAGGCAGGGTCATGCGCAGTGGTCGGTTTGAAGGCTCCACCCATCCGCCAGGTACTAGAGCCCACAGCAGACCACTCTGAGGTATGGGAGATCATAGGGAGTCTTACTCTATGGCATATCTGGAAGGCGCGGTGTCAGGAGACTTTCAGCAGAGAGAGACTTTCAGCACAGGCAACCCTAGCTAAGCTCTGGACCTCCATCATCTACTCCCTCCGCGGCCGTTGGGATCAGGTGCAGGGCGAGTCCAGGGCTCGTCAGGAGCTCCGTGGTCACTTCATGCATACCTGGGGCGGCCAGGACCTGTTTTTCGTGATGCACGCAGGCAGCCCCAGATGGCGATATACCCCCCCTCCATGGCTTCTTGCCCCCATTCCCCCCAGACCGCCCTGAGAGGCTTGTGTTCATGATGTATTTGTGTTTCTGCATCAGCTCCAGCTAGTCTGTTGAGCATAAGCACTCTGTTGTAATCAGTTTCTTTGAGTAATATAATCAGCCACATTTTATTTGCAAAAAAAATAATCCTAACTTAACACTAGGGAGTAAACATGATGTCGGGCTTACACGTAAATAGTAAAAGAAGACAAACCTCTGATGAACCTCTGAGCTAAGGACAATAAGGCTTAGACTACGATGGATCCAAGTCTTAATAATCAGAACATCCCTCCTCTAAACAGGAAAGGTTCCTTTGCTAATGAAGTTTTTGAATCTGCCATCTCAAGCAAATCACAATTAAGGCGAGTACTTCAGAAAGCGAGAGAAGAGAAGACTCGATGAGTCATTGCCAGTATATTAACCATCGACTCCATGCTTCTCATTGATCTTAATGTTTAGATCTAGGGGGACCATTTAAATCCAACCAACATATTTAAAATCGAGCTAACACTGTTAACAAAAAAAAGACAGGTGACAACAAAGAGAAACCAAACGTGTTGGTCATTTGTGCAAAGATATGTAATTCGCAAAACTTCAAACTACACCAAATAATAACACACTTGTTACATCAATATGTAAATTCTTAGTAATTTTGTGGAGCAGCTATACATCACGAGGTGTGAATTTCCCATTGCAGATGTGTGTATGGGAATACACTGCAGAAAAATCACACACTAGAACGCTACTAGATGAACTTGAGCACAAGAATTGTAGCACTGATCCATTGCTCTCAGCATCTTTTTTGAGGAGATGGATATGGTTGCTTTAAAGCCTCAGTAATCTTGTTGCAATCAGTTTGAAAAACAAACTTCAGGGGACATCCATATAAGATCACTTGAGGACATCTCAGCTCCTTCCAAGGTAATTCGAGCTTAGCCTTATGCATTGAGCTCCTTTGTAACATTTTCAACCTTATTTTCACTACCGTCAGAGGGTAAGGGACAGTATGAGAAGACTTCAACTTTGTTCTCACAGTAAAGAAGATAATGTTGCACAATAAACAAGAGATCGAATGCAATCACCAGCTGTAGAAAAGAATGTGTCAAAAGTTAACCAGTACAAGACTTGCACATGATTGATTGTACCATAAGCACTTACCAAGGACAAAAGCAACTTTCCAATGTTGCCAGAAAAATTTGCAGTTGATTCTGAAGAAAATCATACAGCACAATTGTCATACAAAAGAACTGCCAATATATCAATATGTAAGCTTAGCTCTCTTAACAGGTCAAGGTTTAAACATAAGTTTTTTTTTTCTCCAGTCCTCGTCCACCATTAAGTTGAGACATGGCAAATATTTAGTCACACTATTCAAAAGGCGTATCAACTTCATTCAGAAATCATGCCGGATAGAGTGTGTTTCAGCAGCTATGTGATTATGTGCAACTTTCATATCAGCAGTATTAAAAATTGCATTTTGGATATCTTGATCACCTGTACTAGTAAAGCAACAAGATCGCAGTTATAATCCATAATTTGTATATCTCGATAGCTCAATACCAAAGCAACAAGAACATAGTGATAAACCATACTATTCTTGAAGCATAGTTTGAAAAAGTTTGTTAGCCCATGTTTGATAAGTGACCTCCCTTCAATATTACGTGTTTCTTTATCCCATTTGTTATGTGGATCCCCATCTTATAGAGGTCAATGTTGAAATATGGGTCTTCAACCAGGCTCATAGTGATAAGACTCTTAATTGAGGATAAGGATATCATCTCATTGCTTATGCAGGATATGAATGATGTCACCTATGATATAATTATCCCACTTGTATCTGCCTATATAAGAGGCGTCAGTGTGGCTCACTTTGAGTATGAGAGCATGTAAGTGTAGAGTGACAGTTGCATGAACTTCAAGATCAATATGAGCTTCATTTTCTTTCATTCTTTATACAAACTTTGTCATTTAGTTTACATTTACCTTGCATCAAGTCTCATGCATTTATGTCATAGCTATTTTTGGGTTCCAACCACCTTAAGTGATTTAGTCAGGCATGTATGATGTGACTAGTTGAATGCACCCACATTCATTCAACATGGTATTAGAGCAGATACCTATCTTGTAGCCCAGATTCATGCATTTGCATTATGCATTCAGCCACATTTAGGAGAGAGCATCTTTTGGTGAGTTGGCTTCATCTACCTCTCATTAACTACTCCCTTTTCATGGTCCAAATTTGGAAACTCACTACTGCCTCCCCCAAACAACCTGAGTCATAGTCAAGCTTTAAATTGGTAGATTCTTCTACAGGTCAAGGTGCTTCAGCCTAGCACAACAGGTGTGATTGACTCGCTGACAGGGAAGCATTCTCATTTTCCCCAATTCTGACAGGACTGCAAACTCCACCTGACCTTGCTCTCAGCACAGAATCTTATCCCCAAGTCTACCATAGGGCTTTTGTAGCCCATATAGTCCCTCAATCACAGCCAACAGGGCTTGCCAAAATTCTCTCTATTGGTCACAGTAAACTCTGCATGCAGTGCACCTCTTGTGGCAGCCATAGTCGCCAATTTTGCTCCAACCTCATTTTTCTCCATTTAATCCTCTTTCAACCACTTTGTTGGTGCTAATACTCTGCAAAAACTTCAGTGAGAGCTTCTTCAACATTTATTTCTCTTCATTACAAGATGCTCAGCTCAATGGAGTCATCCAACAAAAGACATCTCAAAAAGAAAGAAGCAAAGACTACCATCAACAAGTGGACCATTGAGTTCACTAAGAAGTGGAAGAGGCAAAAGATTCTTGAAGCCGACAAAAGTGGAGGCAAGAGAATCCCGACAAGTGTGGCTACTCCAATTTCCAGCTTGGCAACTCAAGCGTATATGGCACTAGAATACCATTTGAAGACTTCCCACATGGATCTCCTAATCCAGTCCCCATTGATTAAAATCCTCATTTGTAATGGTTAGGTGTATGATTTGGGCATCTCTTCCATTTTGTATTCCTAAAATAAACTTCCAGATGTCTTTCTGTTTATGTTTGTTTTAGTTTTGGTTATCCTGGATGTTGGAGAGAACCAAGAAACTCCAAACACTCGAGATGCTTGTTTTTGCCTGTAATCCTCAATATTGGAAGAGAACCAAGAAAATCTATATACTCCAAATGTTTGCTTTGTTTTAGAAATCCTGAATGGTGGAGAGAACTAGGAAAGTCCATCCATTTCAAATGTTTTGTTTTAGTTTAATTTGGGAGTGTGTGTCAATCTAGCCATCTCTATCTTTTTTAGCCTATTTTTGAGCCGAGGATGTTAAAATATGGCTCTTCAAACAAGCTCATAGGAATAGACCCTTAGTTGAGGATAAGGATATGATCTCATTGCTTATGCATGACATGAATGATGTTACCTATGATGTAAGTACCCCACTTGTATTTGCCTATATAACAGGCATCAGTGCAGCTCTCTTTGAGTATGTGAGTGCAATGTGAGAGCATGTGTGTAGACTGACAGTTGTACGAGCTTCAAGATCAATATGAGCTTCATTTTCTTTCATTCTTAATACAAACTCTGTGATTTAGTCTACATTTACCTTGTAGCTAGTCTCGTGCATTAAATCTGCATTGAACTCAAAAAGAATGTAGAATACAAAGAGCACTGATCAATCCCTTGCACATAGCCCAAGGGGTCAATGAGGGCACCGAATCAGGTTGATGATGGAAGACAGCTATGAAGACGAAGGAGTGTCTTTAAAGTCAAGAGTGTGTTCAAGATCTACAAGGTTGAATTTGCCAATACCTAGCCAAGTGAGGGCTGGAGGAGCTATAAATGTTGGTCGACTGATCATCATGACTAAAATAATCGAGAAAATGCTGATCGCCATCATGAATGCTGGTCGCCCCATCCTGGCTAGTGTGAATGCATCCTAGACTTGTTGAAAAAGACCTAAGCTCTAAAACCAGCTTGTGTGAACACTCTTAAATCTGATTGAAAAAGAAATGCATGCTCTAGAAAGAGCTGCCTCTTCCGTCAAAACACGACATACTAAATGTTTAAGAGCTCCTAATGTCCCTATCTCACTCAAACTGAGGCTCGTCACCAGATGTGCCATTCATCTGTGTGGTTTCTAGGGTACATCTCTTGTATTGTGGAATGGATTCCATTGCTTGTTCATTTTTTGAGTTCTTGTGTTCTTTGTAGTATTCTTCTCCTCCTTTCTATTATTGCAGTCTACTACAATAGCGTCTCTTGCTTCTATTGCTGCCCCCTATAGTATCAGATGCCTATGCCGTATGTGTGTTCCTGTACAATCCTAGCTCTGCGTTGTTGGTACTGCCCATATCTGCATTTTATTAACTGAGCATGGCAAACATATTATCACAACAATACCTTGAATGCATGTTGAATACTTCCAAGATCCACGATATATTAAAGATGTCCATCACTAGAAGAGTGGAAGTGCTACCTCTTCCTTTAGCATTAGGCAATGCTTTGGACCCTTGCTCTGTTGAACATGACTAAGTCCCCAATCTGAAGTCGGGTCTAACTGAAAAGCATCGAGGTAAAGCTACAACAACTAAGAGTGGTCTACAACTTCACTAAGTATCCCTTGCAACTTCACCCAGTATCCATCCATTTAGCATCCGTTGGTGAAAATTTCTCAAACTTCACCAAGTAGCTCTTGGAAATATTACCCCCGATCTTTCTCTCTTTATGTACCAAAATTTGCTTGGATATCAATATCTCATCCAGCTCCTCAACTTTTGGCTGAATTTGAGCAGATATATCCCCTAGCACATCACCATGAAAAGGCCTCAGCAAGTTCACATGAAAGGCATTATGTATTTGCTAGTGTGGAGGTAATTTCAGCCTATGAGCAACATCACTAGTCCTCTACAATACTTGAAAGGGCCCATAATATCTCACACTCAACTTCAGATATAATCTCTCTCTGCCTTTCATCCTTTTCAGCCTTGCCTTTTCAAAACAGTACCCTCTTTTGCTTTTCTTGAGATCTCTGAAGTGCATACTTAAACTTTACATAGGCTGCATCCATATTTTCCACATAGCCATCAATCTCAAAGTTTATTATCCTATCAAAAGCAAGTATTGCTTCCATTGTGTTTTATACTTAGATACATAGCATTTAAAGAGATCTAGCACTCTGGAGTTTGCCTCTTCGGACTAACCATCAATCTGCTCATGGATGAATGAAGAACTTCTCAAACAACTTAGTTTGTGTCAAAAAGTAGCACTATGTCTTATTGTCTATCTGCACTATAAAATTAGCCCCTAAGAGATTGTGTTTCCATATCGAAAGTGCATAAATTACAACAAGAAATTCTTTCTCATAAACCTGCAAATTTCTCTTTGCACCATGGAGAACACAACTCTCATATGCCACTACTCAGCCGTCCTACATTAAAATAGCCCCTATGCTGTTTCCACATGCATCACACCGAACAACAAATGACATTTTTAGATCCAACAACACAAGCACAAGATCTGCAGTTATCTTTCCTTTCAACTTGTGAAAAGCTAAAATTTCCACTACTATCCACTTGAATGACACACCCGATGCAATTTCAGCAAAAGTTATACACATACTTCTTGTAATAAGAACATAGACCCATGAAACCCTAGATCTTGTGCACATTCCTAAAATGTGGCCATGAGTGTATTGCCTCACCTTTTGCAAAATCCATGCAAATGCCATTAGCTAATACAATGTGCCATGAGCATATTGCCTCAACATATGCAGGATCCATGGGAATACTATCAACTAACACAATGTGCCCCAAAAAGTGGATCTCATACAAGAAAATCTCACTTTACTTGTCATTGATTATCAACTGGTGCTTATGTAATTCATTGAACAGAATGTCCAAATGCTTCCTATCCTCTGCCTCATTCTTTGAGAAGATAATCATGTCATCAAAGAAGGTGTCTACAAACGCATTATGTGGCTAAAGATGCGATCCATCATCAAATTAAACATGGATCCATCATTAGTATTTTCAATAGGTATGACAAAAAAACCATACAACCCAAAAGATGTCTTGAAAGCCGTCTTTGAACATCCTCTCGTCTAATGCGGATCTAATGATATCCACTTTTTAGATCAATATGGCTAAATAGTGCTGCCCCCTTTAATCTATCTAAAACCTCATCAATCCTAGGAATCAAAAACCGATCCTTTATCGTGATTTTGTTCAAAGTACAATAGTCAATGCACATATTGTTAGCCTGCCATTTTATTATCTCCTATTTGTGAGCTTCGTCAAAGACTGACAGAAATATTAGAGCTCTTACTATATTTTCTACTCAGTTTTGTGCATTTCTTTCTCAATCAATGTCAAGTGCATTCACACTGCACAAGCAGCCACTTTTCCTTGCCTTGATAGTGATTATGCAGCCCCTAATGATTGTGATCTGTCCAAGAGTGCCATGTTAGCATTTTCACTTGTAGCTTAAGCCGATTGGCCAGATTTAGCTGGTCGACTGCATTTATGGCACTCCCTGCAGCTGGTCAGCCAAATTTGGAGGTATTTGGCTGGGCTACTAGTTGGGACAAATCACTCTTTTCTATATTTTGCAAGTTGCACACTCTATCTCCATCTCCGGTGCTGCCATTCTTTTCAGCTTGAGCCGGTGCTTTGGGCTGCGTGCATGGACTGATCAGTCCATTGTATTCAGCTTTCTTTCCAGATTTAGTGCAGCTTTCTCTTCAATTCCTATTGTCTCTCTCTTCTCCTTTTCACTTCGTGTTTGTGTTCCTCTTTCGTTGTGCACTCTCACATGGTATCATCACCTACATGAGGACATGGAGACCACGCTATCCATTGTCTAAGATTAAGACATTAAGTGTGCATTTCAATTTATGTGAATAAATTACTTGCTATAATTAGTGTTAAATCGAGTTATTTACCACCCTATCCGAGAAGGCTGGCTAGTTTCACCTTCCACACCTAAAGCTATCTCCAGATATTTATAAAGGTTGTCGGCTCGGGAAGCCACACCGTACCCCATTCCCTCAGGAGTCCACACATAGAGCTGAGATGCCTCTTAGATTGGATCGTAATGATCTTTGTGGGTTGATATCCACTGTTGCCTTGAACGGTGCGCTATACTTCTTTTTGATAGTGGATGATCATTCTAGATACATGTGGGTGTCCTTTCTCAAGCACAAGTCTGATAAATTTACCTATTTTTTGGCTTGGGTGCTACTACTTCATAACCAGACTAGTCATCGTATAGGATGCTTGAGAAGTGATAGTGGTAGTGAGTTTACCGTCTATGAGTTTTCTGAGTTTCTACAAGAGCATGGCATCTCTCATCAACTTACCTCTACCGACTCTCCCTCTCTGAATGGAGTTGTAGAGCATAGGAACCAGTCCATCATGAACATGGTACGCTCTATATTGTTCACAGCAAAGCTCCCTAAGTACCTTTGGGTTGAGATTGGGTACGCTCTATATTGTTCACAGCAAAGCTCCCTAAGTACCTTTGGGTTGAGATTGTTAACACTCCAACGTACACCCTCAACCAATGCCCAACTACATCCATCCCTCAAACAACTCTGTATGAGGCATTCCTTGGCTCTTGGCCTATATTTTCCCATTTTAAGCCTTTAGGAGTTATACATATACGCACACGCCTGATAATAAGATAGAAAAGCTCACTCCCGAAGTTGATCTCCTCATTTTTATAGAATACTCTGTGAAAGCGAAGGCCTATCGTTTGTTCAATCCTCGGACAAACAACGGGATCGTTAAGAGAGATGTAGTTTTCAATGAAAGGAATATAATGTAGTCTTCTACACCTGCCTCCGAGCCAATTGCTCAACATATTCCATTGAAGATAGTGCTCTCTAAGCTAGATCTACTACCCACTCCTGGCGCTTCCACACATTTTTCAGCCCCAAGGCCTGCTCTATGAGACTCATTACCTCGTTCGTACTTGTGAGCCATACAAGATTCGGGGATCCTTCCGCCAGATTATACTCTGAAGGGCCCTCAAAGATCTTCCTAGCTTACATCTCAGGCTTCTTTACAATTGATTGTATAGCACATTCTAAGCCGGATAGTTGACAGAAGGCTTTGCAGCAGCCCCAATGGTGAGTTGCCATGGAGAACAACCAAGAGAGTATTGACCGAATTAAGACTTGGGCCTTGGTGGATTGTCCAAGTCACAAGAAAGTCATGGGGCATGAAGTGGATATTTTGGACCAAGCTAGAGGCTAATGGACTTTAGACAAGTACAAGAGTCGCCTTTTTGTGGAAGGGTTTTGACAAAAGCAAGGCATTGACTATTAAGAGACCTTTGTTCCTTCCACGCGGTTGACATCTTTCTGTTTATTAGTTACACTAGCCGCTCACTACAGTTGGCCAATCTATCAAATGGATATCAAAAGTGCCTTCCTAAACAGTTATCTAGAGTAGGAAGTCTATATGAAGCAGCCACCTCAATTTTCTTCTATTGACTAGAAAGATAAGGTCTTTCGCTTATAGAAACCTCTTTATGGGCTGAAGCAAGCGCTGCGGTCTTGGTTCCAAAGAATGGATGAATTCCTTTAAACTCACGGATACCATTCTACTCCTTATGATCCGAACTTATATGTCCATATTACTTCCAAGGGATCAGTTATATCCTATTATACGTCGATTATTTACTCATCATTGGCTCAAATTCTACTACCATAGTAGAAATTAAGGCCAAGATCTCAGCTACATTTGAGATAATAGACCTCAGTTTGTTGTTTTACTTTTTGAAGATGGAGATAGTTTAATCTAGAGGATGTATTTATTTGTCACAGCAGAAGTACGCTCTTTAGTTGGTGGATCGATATTGCCAAATCAAACATGGCCACTGACCGTACCTCTCGATCCAATTCTTCACTTATCTAAGGATATCCTAGATCAGCCCTTGGATGACCACACCTATAGATCTGTCATAGGGAAACTCCTTTGGTCAACTCATATTAGGCCAAATTTAGCATACTTAATTAGTTTGCTTAGCCAGCATTTCACAGCACCTAAGATATCACATTAGATTGCATATCTTCGTGTTTTGAGATATTTGTAGTGTATCTAATCTTATGGAATGACTTGTGGTTTTAGTTTATATTTGCAGGGGTACACTGATTTTGATAGGATAGGAAATCCTAACACCCAACATTCCCTAGGCGGCTACATCTTTACCTTGGGCATGGCTTCTATTTCTTGGGCCACCCGTAAGCAGGAGACGATGGCGGCTTCCATGGCCAATGCTAAGTATAGGGCTCTCTTTGATAGCACCATTGAGGCTATCTACCTAAGAAGCTTAGTAGTGGCGCTTCAATTCCCATGCATTGCACCATCATCTATTGCAATAACAAGAGTGTAATTGTACCACGTGATAACCCGATCGTCACAACTCAAATATAGCATGTTGGCGTACATTTTTATTCACCAGGAAACGAATTGAGCTAGCCACTATTCGCCTAGAGTGTATGCCTTCATCAAACTACTTCGCAGACATATTGACCAAGGTGGTCAATCGGCTAGTGCTTCAATATTTACCACCCTAGATCGGCTTGGGTACACCCTCATCTACTTTGTTAGATAGACAAGAAGAGGGTGCTTCCCTCTAGAAGTTTAATAGGGGGCAGCTTTCTTCTCTTGATGGTGATAGGGTGTTATTTGCAGATTTTTTAAACATTATGTATATTGTGCTTTGTATCTTCATCCGCATCATTGGAATGACTATGATTGTAAAAGGGAGCTTAAGCAAGTTGCCAATTCTCCTATGAGGGCACTCTCCAAATCTGAATGTTACATTGCATTTTGTGTGAGTATGATCATACTATATTGCCTCTTAAATAACTCCAATGCATCGACATTCCGTTCTTGTAAACATTCATTTGTGTATATTTATCCCTTTTCAATCTTTCGAGTGGTCAACTCTAGATCCACCATATTCATGGCATTGCACATGGCAGTCTCCCTTGCTTGCTTCGCTCACTCAACTTGTTTGGCTTGCTTTCCACCCTTCTTTTTTGCCTCTCCACATACCCACTATACTTGCTTCACACACTTAAGCTTATTTCCTTTGTCATCAACCCCCAGTAATGATAGTGATAGTCTTGTCTGTTTTGTGAAGGTCTTGGCCTGACCATCCCTATCTCCCTTTGGGGCACTGTTACTCAATCAACCAAAAACTTTTTGAAAACCCTTAATGCTAACATCTTTTGAAAAACATAACAAAAGCTCTTTAAAGAAAAGATCTATTACGTTTCCATTTGCCTTTGTAGGACTTAGTAGGTCACTGGACAGACGATGAGCACCTTTGTCTAATTCTCTATCCTCTCTGGGGTGAAAACTCAAGCTCCCTTAGTAAGATAACCATCACCTCTATAGTCTTGGTAGGTCATGGGCAGTCAACATGCATCCTTTGCCCAATATCTTGGCTGCTTTGGGGTGGGACGCCTTGAGGAAAAGAAAAGAAAAAGGGCTTAGGTTTGTTTGCAGACCCTTTCTAGTTCTAGTTTTGAGACTGTGAGGGTTGTTGAGCTTAATTATTATTGGCCTTAATTAAATAGCCCCAAAACTCAGGTTAATTAATGAATTTTAACCATTTATTCTAAACCGATGCGGTTTGAGAGAGTTTTAGTATCAGTGTCCCACATGTAAACCCTAATTCGAGAGGTCCCAACTTTCTATAAATAGATAGCCTACCCTCCCACTCAGTCCAATCTTGTTTTGCAAGTTTCAAGTGCTAGAGTTTCGCTTCGCACACCCTGTTTGCGGAGGACATCTTAGTCGAAGATACCCAAAACTATCTACACCCATCTGGCGTCTATTTCCAACCTTTTCTTCGTTGTCCTCACCATCCACTATTATTGCCAGCTGTTGCATACATCCAAAAGAGGGGCCTATTTGGGATTGCATCTACTGCATCGTCTACTGCTGGCAACCATCTTCTAGGCTGCGTTTTGACCTGCTAGTTATTGTATAGACTGCCACATCATCACACATTTGTGCTTTTGCTTCTACCAGCTTGTTGCATTGCAGATTTTCTCTCTTCTTAACCTATCTAACACAGATCCGGTACCTACATTGCTGCGTTTGCTATTGCCAGACGTCTTGGAGGCTGCCTTGCTGTGTTTTGGGATTTGTCAAAGTACGACACACTCTCCAACGTATTATCTTTGCCTCATTCCTTGAGACACAAGAGAACCTGGATGTCAATCCCAACTCCAAGATTTGAACCTGCTAGACTTCGGTCGATGCATCAGTAAAACCCCTCTTGAGAACCTGTATACCTATATACCTACATAGATAAGGTGCATCGATCCCATTTCACCACTCTCCCGCTCCCTCTCTAGCATTGGAGAGTTGTGAGGGATGACTGCATCATTTATACTAGCAATCTGAAAGGGAGAACCTTGCAGCCATCGCCAGGGCCACAAAATAGGAGCCGAAACTTGGACTTGGAGATGAGGAAGACTTGTCGAGAGAGTCATCACTGTCCACCCTTGCCCATCGTAAAGTTGCTAATGTCCTATAGTCCTTCCAGAGGTGTCTCTTCTTGCCACAATAATAGCACTAAGATGTCTTCTTCTTCTTCCATATGATACCTCTCTGAAACTAGAACATCTAAAGCACCAAGAGATAGCATCCTCACAAAAACCTAAAGCAAAATACAACAAGTCTTGAACATAATACTTGTAGATGAGTAAATAATGTCTTCATGCTGACCATTAGAAGGAGATGCCGAAGGAGCCATGATGACAAAGATACAGAGAAGATAAAGAAAAAAAAAGGAATCTTCAAGGAGAAAAGTGTGCCAAAAATACAAACTCGCGAGGATTGCACAAGTTCAAAATAGTAAAGAAATTGCATAGAGAAAAGATCAACAATAACCAAAGGCTAGTGATAAGAACACGACAACCGGATGCACATGAACCCTCTTTAGAGCTGAGCAGTGTATGATGTATCACAAGGTGAAAAGATGGACCAAACACAGCCAAAAAGCAGCCTATAACCTATTGTCCATCCCTGCACAGAAGCAAAAAAACAAAATGCTGATGTTGATGAGTAAAACACAGGCAGCAGACACCAAAACACTGTTATGGAAGGGCCAAGAACAAGTCCCCAACCTTGAAACAAGCCCGAGAGAGAGAAAGAAAGAAAGAAAGAAAGTTATATTAACGTCTTCTAAAGACCAAAACTGGCCTATGAGACAAACTGTGATACAACTGATGAGGTCCAGCTATCCAAAATAAAAGTGTTGAATGAAAAGCTAAAAACTGGAAACTGAAAATACGGTGCTGTGAGTGTGATAAGTGTCGTATATGTGTATGTGCATATGTAGCTCTGGTACTCCAGATAATGGCTACAAAAGGGGAACAAATGTCGGCTGTGATAGGGGAACAACTGTCGGCTGTGATAAAGTGGTGCGATGTGTATATGTAACAGATGCAGGGAGATATACTATCCTGGGATGTAGTAGCAGTCGTCGAAGTCGCTAATAGCAGGTGATCCCTCCTGGATGCAGAATGTGGTACATCGGCAGTGGAGAAAGAGCAAACTGGAGATCTGAGATCCAATGTGTCGAGTGTCGTCGGATCTCAGTCTGCTGTCGATGTAGATCAAGAATCCTCCGGATCTCCTGTCGGTGTGGCTGTGGGGTTCGAAACCCCCGGATCCTCGTGCGGCGTCGGGTACGCTGGTCCTCAGCCTGCTGTAGTGTGAGCCCGGAGGTCTGGCTGGAGGCTGGTATAGTAGCTCTCACTCTGTCCGTCTGAAAGAACTGTGTAATAGTCGTCTGGGTGGGCCCCTCCCTGACTGGGACCCGCTGTGTGCTCTGCTCTCTGATGTGCCATGCCTCTCCCAGAAAACGGCCAAATGATCTCTGATCCATATCAGTCATACATCCCTGAAGTGAGCTGCTCAATGTGTATCTAGATCTCAACTCTGAGTATGCCGGGCATCTGAGAACAAAATGCTCCTCACTCTCCACCTCTGATCTGCAAAGGGGGCATATCCTCTCCTCCCGTGGGATGCCACTGGCTCTGCCACTCTCAATCATAAGCTGATGTGATGATACCCTGAGTTGTCCAATAAGAACTCTCAATCGATGTGGCATATAGATCTGCATATATCTCGGAATCTCTATGAATCCCTGCTCTGATATGCTCAAGAACTGTGTATAATAATGTGCCATCTTCGATGGCAGTGGCTGTGCAGGGCTGACCCATGTCCTCTGTATATAAATATGCCATATCTCCTGTCTGATGACTCTGTTCCTCTCAGAGAGAGAGAGGGTATAAGTGGGAGCCTGAGTATCATATAGAAGAGGTGGGAGTCTATCAATGTCCAGCCCATGTCTGTCAAACCAAGCTCTAGTCTATGCATACCATGATGTGGTATCCCCCGCTCGAGCCATCTCCTGAGATGCCATATATGCTCTATATGCAATGCGATCTTTGTCCATATCCTAAAATCTGTGTAGAAAGTAGACTGTCTGAAATAATGCCTCGACTAGCATGGGCGGTGTAGCAAGCTCTGCTCGCACAATGTCATGTGGGACTGAGGCCTTGCTGCGAATCAATCTAGATATCATGATCACTTGAGGTCTCTCCATCAATGTCCATACATAGTCGGCAAGGCCTGGCCCCCATATAGCTGCTCCATACATCAGTGCTGGAGTGACTAGAGTATCAAAGAGCCACCCCTTGGTGCGGGGCTCCTGGAAGTGTGCCTGATAACACTGTCGCTCCATAAGAGAGAGAGAGAGAGAGAGAGAGAGAGAGATCTTGCATATACACAAGGATTGATGGACTTAAGTTCCTTGCTTACTTATCATATTATTATTCAAAGAAATAAAAAAGACCACATTTTTGCTTTGTTCAGGGGAGGGAATAAGGTTGGGTTTTCCCTCCTCTTTCCCCCCTCCATTGCTCCACATAATCTTGATTGCAACAACACTCTGTCTCACAAGTTGTATTGCCAAGTGAAACGCGTCTCATCCAATAATCAAGAATCAAATCATCTTTAGGAACCACACAATCACAACTATCATAAGCACCATCTTCCATAATACCCATATTCGTTGTCATCTCCATCATCTGTAAAATCTCCTTCCCTTGCATCATCATCATTAGGCAACCATCATTGTGCACTACATCTCCACTGAGAACGAAACTTGCAGTATGCAAAATGCTGATGAAAGAGGCCAAAAATGATCAGAGAACGGTCATCCAGGCTATAAATCAATCGCAACAGCAAGAACAGGTAGAAACATCAAACTGTCAAAAATCGGACCTGAAACAATGTAAAACAGCAGCGGGAACAATGATCCTGCAATCTGATACCATGTTAGAAGTAGATGCAATGAAAACTATTGTAATAGACTATTGAACAAAAGAGACATAGGAAAGAGTAACACTGCAAAAGAAAAGAACCCTGCACAAAGAAATCAAAACCAAAGAGCTGCTCGGGAAATTGAATCCATATACCAAGATATGAGACAATACAAAACCAATGTGAGTCACTAGCTGTGAAGGCACTTGCGTTGTCTCCCTCTCTCCAACAAGACCTGTTAGATGATGAACGATGACTCTGGAGGAGGAACCTAAATAAATACGCTGAAATAATGCCATAAACAGCAATAGGTAAATGTCGGTCAGCCAGTGAACCAGCCTTCCTTCCGTGCATGGGTGGTAATTCCTTGATTACAACTTAATTACAGCAGCCATGTTTATTACAAAACTGACAAATGCAAATTAACCAACGATCTTGGACAATGGGCAACCTGTTAGCTTCAAAACTAGCACCCCTTTTGGTATTTCTCTAACTTAATTAGAAGAAGTTAATGTACAATGGGATTTGTAGGGATATAAAGGCCCGGTAACCTCCATGTATAGTACACGCACATTGTACATGTGAATGCACCCTTTACGTGCCCTAAGTATAAATACATTTTATTCTTTGTGTACCAACACACATTGTTGGTACACTCTAATCGTCTCGTACTTTTCACTCTACTCCGATCTCTCTTCAACCGTCACACTCTCATGCTCACTCCTGCTCAATCTCCATCTCTCTCAACTGTGCCCCTCTTTGTCCAACAATTGGTATCAAAGCACAGGTTATGCATGCAGGTCTGGTCTGACCTAACGGGACCAGCTAACGAAGCTGACAGCAGGCAAAAGACGTAACAGCTAGGCGACTGCAAGTCGACGGGAACATGGACCAGGCAGCAACTATTTGCGACTAGGCAGTGGGTGTGGACCAGGCACCTACTATTGCGCGCGGGCAAGACTCGAGTAGCACCCGTGTCGTGACGAAGGGGACCAGGGACCATCGTGGCGAACTGCAAACAGGCAGTGACTATGCGACAGGCGGCGGGCGGCGGCTACGCAATCGGCGCACGACTGCCGGGCACGCAGGCGACAAGCGGACAATGACTTCAACATGACGGGCAGGCACGTGACGGTCAATGGTCAACGACCTCCCATCAATCTCCCAAAATTAAAAGTTTCTTTTAATTTTACAATTACACTCTCTTTTTTTTTACGGCAGTTGACTCACCAGAAGCACAAATCACAAATCTGTGAGAATTAGAGCCAAAAATTTGGGGCTTTTCCTAGATTTGACATAATTCATGCCTATCAATGACTATCGAGTCAGAAATTGCAGACATTGCGAGCGGTGACCCAAATTAATTAGAGGATTTTGCCAAATTAGTCAAAATTTTGCCCCTTTGAGCGAAATTTCCCGACATTGGACCCCAGAAACTTGGGGCTTCTCATGTATTGGCGAAGCTGGGTCATATTGACTGACATTTATGCAATTTTGGACTTGAAATTTTGGGGATTTGCGCAGAATTTGGTAAATTTCTGCATCTTTTGCCCGTTTGGTGGTTGGTTCATGTACAAACAACAGAGATTTATTTCTGATTGAGGAAGAACAGCAATGTATTTTGCTGGTTCAGCTTGTGCTTCCACAGATTAGTGCATTTACTCCTGTGTTCGTGATAAAATGGCTGCAACTTCTTTCAATTCAGGCATCAAGAGTATGATGGAGATCAAACGGTTTCATGGTCATGGCTTTGACCTTTGGAAAGACCGTATGCAGGGCACTTTGAGGATTGTGAGGATGCTTCGTAGGAAGATAAACCCGCACTAATGTCTGATGCAGATTGGGCTAGAGTGAATAAAAGGACTATGGATTGCATAAAAATGGGTGTCACTGATGACATTCTGACAGACATTACGGGTTTACCTACAGATTATGCAATATGGGAGAAGCTGAAAACTACTTATGAGATCACCACACCTGTTAATGAGGTGCATTTAATCTGCAAGTTGGTGAATATGCAACTGGATGAGTCAAAGCCTGCAACTGAGGACTAGAGTGCATTTACAGGGATTCTAAATCAGCTCAAAGATGCAAATTTGGACTTTGATGATAAGTTGAGGGCGATCTTCTTGATCATGACACTACCTGACTCTTGGGAGACCTTGGTGGTTTCACTCAGCAATAACCCCAATCTCTCATATGATGGGGTGAGGGTTTCTATGAAGGACAATGGGAAAAAGGGCCTCTAGGCTACGGCCGGCCATGTAAAAAAGGGGAAAAGGGGATGACCGCCCAAAAGGGATTTAGGGTTTTGTATATAAAGTTGAAAAGTGAATGAGAAGCTCATTCTTGTGTGTGGCCAAAAGTAGCTCTCCTCTTCTTCTTTTTCTTCTTGTTCTTGCTTGCTTGAGCTTGTGCTTGAAAGAGGGAGTGTGAGAGTGTGAGGGAGTGAGTGTGTGAGGGTGAGGGACCGAGGAGGAGAAGCTCTCCATCTTCTACTGAAATTTGCAGCCACTTGGAGTTATTGCATAAGAGATTAGGCCATATGAGCCAAAAAGGACTTAATGTCCTTACCTCTCTGAAAAGAGTTGATGGAAAAGGCTCTAAACTTGACTTTTGTAATGAGTGTCATTTTGGAAAGCAAATAAAAAATTCATTTTACTCTAGTGTCTCACGTAAGTCCAATGTCTTGGACTTAGTGCATTCTGAGGTATGTAGTATGCCTTTGAAATCGTTGGGTGGTGCTACATATTTTGTCTCCTTTATTGATGATTGTTCCAAGAACATTTGGGTGTATTTGCTGACAAAGAAAAGTAAAGTGTTTGCTGTTTTTAAGTATTTTCATGCATTTGTGACCACTCAGACAGGTAGAAAGCTAAAATGCTTGAGAATTGATAATGGGGGTGAGTTCACATTGACTGAATTCAAGTCCTTTTGTGACTTGCATGGTATTAAGAGGGAGCTTACATCCCTTCTTCAAATGGGGTGGCTGAAAGATATAACAGGACTTTATGTGAAAGAGTGCGGTGCATGCTGTCCACTGCTAATCTCCCTCATGCATTTTGGGGAGGCACTCAATACCGCGGTTCACATTTGCAACCGCTCTTCAAACAGGTCCTTAAATAATGGCATCCCTGAGGAGGTTTGGTCCGGCAAATTGGCCTCATATGACCATTTACGCATATTTGGTTGTGATGCTTTTGTGCATGTTAGGGATAAGCTGAGGAACAAACTTGACCCAAAATCCACCAAAGCCATCTTCATGGGCTATGGTGACAAGGATGAATTTGGCTACAAAGTGTGGTTACCTCAATCCAAGAAAATTATTCGCAGCCATAATGTTGTGTTCAATGAGGAAAATTTGCTGAAAAGAACCTTAGCCCCTAATGAAGATCTGAAAAATGTGAAATTTCAGAGTTTGCAGCCACCCGTTACTTCAGAAAATGAACCTCAAGGTGCTGTACCACAGGCTGAAACTGATGATCAACTGGTTATTTTTGAGCCAGATGATGATGGACAGCAAATAGAAGCACAAGGAGGTCATGGACAGCACGATAGGCTTGCTGATTATGAAAATGCAAGTGTTGGAAATGAAAATGCAGGTGTTGGAAATGAAAATGAAGGTGCTATATAGCATGAACAACATGCTGAAAATGGTTTACAGTAGCTAATAAATGCTGAAAATTATATACCTCCAAATGTAGACCCAATTCTTGAAAATGTTGATCATTGGGTACGCAGGTCTACACGCGTAAGAAGGCAACCACATAGGTTTGACCCCTCCTTGCATTATGTGATGCTTACAGATGAGGGTGAGCCTCTTACATACAAAGAGGCCAAGTCATGTGAGTTCAGCAGTAAGTGGGAGCTAGCTATGCAGGAAGAGATTAAATCTCTATATGCAAATGATACTTGGGATCTTGTGTCGTTGCCCAAGGGAAGGAAGCCACTTCCAAACAAATGGGTATACAAAGTCAAGACAGTTGAATGGGAAACCAGTTTTAATGATTGATGATAGTTGTCCTATCATTTCAGCTTGAATCTCTATCAAAAAGTATAACCTCCCCCGACGTATGAAACACAAACTGGGAACTCTGCATGAGGGAGAGCTATGCCTTTTTGCATTTCATACGTCAAAATTTTTTGGAGAAATTTTGGATAGATTTGGAGAAAATTTCAAAGAAAAAATCGTTAACAATTTGGAAAATGATATCGCTATTAAGTTAGCTAAGATTTTTCAATTTTCAAAAAAAATTACAATTCTAAGACTTTAGCACCTTGTATATTGGGTGATGAAATCTTACCTTCTGCACTCGATGCTGGAGAATTTTGAGCTGTGATGAAGTTGCCTTGTGTCGATGTTTCAGAGAAGAAAAAGAGATTAGTCTTTAAAAATTCATTTTTGTGGTTCAAAAATTGGTTTCAAAAGGACCTTTCTTCACATATGTGGCGAATAGCCTCATTTCCATGTTGATTCTATTTTCACTATTTGTCACATGGAGTTATTTTTCCAATGGCCTGAGCCTCACTGCCTGTGTACAAGACCACGGGACGATCGTGGTAGAGAGGGGTCCATGGATCAGATTGGATATTGGGGACTCGTGCCTTGGAGTCCTCAATGTCTATGCCCCTACTGAGGTTAGGGCATGCAGCAGGTTCTGCGTGGAGATCACAGTAGGACTCCCAGAGGTGGACTCCTGGATCGTTAGAGGAGACTTCAACAACCTGGAGGCCTTAGAGGACCAGCAGGGCAGAGGCAGAAACTACCAGGGCATGGCTAGGGAGAAGCAGGAGGCATGCGAGGTCTTCCTACTAGGAGTAGGAGCACACAATGCTTGGAGAGACCCAGCTTTCCACACGAGGGAGAGGTCGCTGGACTTCTCTTGGGATACATGCAGCTAGGCGGAGTCCTGCTGGAGCAGCTGGACAGGTTCTATGTGGGAGAGTGGAGATGCTCTCGCGAGGACAAGTAGGGCAGATGGCGGGCATCACTTTGTCCGATCACTACTTGGTTCTCTTGACACTTGATCCCCTGCCATCTGCCTTAGACACACGATCCTATAGACTCGATCTATAGGAGAAAGGAGGTGATGAGAAAGATTGAGCAAATTTGGACTACGGAGTGGGGCGGGAGGAACCGGATTGCAGAGGAAGTTTAAGAGGTCCTAGCCAAGTCGAGCAGTATCTGCGAGGAGGCAGCCTTACAAGCTAGGCAGCAGAGCTAGGAGGAGGAGGAGAGCATTACAGTGGGACCTAGCAGCCATGCAGAGATTAGTACAGGAGGCACCAAGGGATCCCATCCTCCATGCACAGGAGGTGTGCGCATGAGCAGTCATTGCCGGCCTAGAGGACTACCTACTGGGAGGTGGTAAAGGACCCTTACTGCTGGCGTTCCAGGAGATTTTCACTTCTGGACAGATGCCAAGGAGTCTTTGAGCAGGTCTTTTCAGTCTCCTCCCCAAAGGGGGAGACCAGTTGGAGCTATCCCCATGGAGACCAATCACCTTGTTGTCAGTGGCCTAAAAGGGCACTGGCAAAGATGATCGGTAGGCAACTCCACCCTGTGCTTCCAGACATCATTCATGACACACAGGCAGGCTTTGTCCAAGATAGGAAAATCCTTGACAATGTCTTCACCTTCTTTGAGGTGACAGAGTGGGCCCAACACAGTGATCCATCAGTTTCTTCCAGTCCTTGACTCTATTCGGAGGAAGCTGACCTACTGGAGTACCACTCGCCTTTCCCTAGTAGGCCGAGCCCTTGTGGTTAACCACGTCCTCCTAGCGACGGCTTGGTACATCGCCTCGTGTTGGTGCTTCACCTCGTCTTGTGTAGTACACTTCGTCACCTAGTGCGGAACTTCCTTTGGGCTAGGTCAGACGGCTCCAGGGATTCCCAGGCCAAGGTGGCGTGGGCGACTATTATCCAGCATTGGTCAGAGGAAGGGCTTGGGATCATAGATCCAGAGTATCAGAATATGGCCCTCTTGGGCAAGCTAGTAGTTTGCGGCCTCACACCAGGAGGGTAGACCTGGAAGGTCCTATTGCAAGAGGGTCTCCAGGAATGTAGACCGAGGCTTGGTGGTGATTGGAGACCGTCCCTAAGATCGATCACCCAAATCATCCCCCCCAAATCCCCCTTCCTACGCAATTTGCTTCGTGTGTGGCAAGGCCTCCATAAGGCCCTAATTTAGAGTCTCCCCAAGTTGCCAGGAGGAGATATACCGCCAGCCGGTGATCTGGAACCCCCCACGTCAAAGATTAGAAGGGATACAGATTGGCCAGTACCCCCACATCTAGTGGGCTGGGTGGGAGGCCACCGGCCCGGTTCGTACCATCAGGACATGGCAAGCAAGAGGTATACAGGATGATGGACGAGGAGGTGTTGCAGCAAGCATCAGGTTGCTAGAGAGGAGTTGAGTTGAGGAGAAGGGAGATAGACGTAGCAATACCTTAGGAGTGGCTTGCTCCCCCCGAGACGAGAGCCGGTAGAGCCCGAGGAGGTGGCAGGTAGAGTAGGAGGTGCCCCACATGGGACTTTCTTCATCGTACAGGAAGGGGGGGACGCCTGGCCCTTGACAGAGGGTAGCACGATGAGGGGATAGTTGTCCTTCCATGGAGGAGGATTCAGGTGGTTGGCCTTCAAGGGAAGACATGGCAGGTGGACCCTTATTTCTTCTGGGAGGAGCTCAAGGAGTGGCGCCTCTGGATTTGGGAGGGCAAGCCACTTGATGAGCTAGAGTGAGATCCGGGAGAGTGGCTATGGCCGGCCGCTGTGGTCGCCAAGAAGCCACCGAGGTTCCTTGAGTACACATCCGGAATTGGCAAACATGTATTGATGCAAGAGGACATGGATTACGTGCCGTCGCGCAGCAGGCACTGGGCAGAGCACAGCATCACGGAGGCTTTTCGACGGACCTTTTGCCGCCGCCTATGGGATAGCTGGAGGCCAAGGAGAGTATCGTATTTCCTATGGTTGGTGGCATATGGAGGCATGGCAGTGGGAAGTTGGTTAGCCCAGATGCAGAAGGATAAAGGTTGTAAATGCTACATACATCAGCCTCTAGAGTCACCAAAGCACTGCCTTTGATTGTGTGAGGCGGCACAGCTCGTGTGGAGAGGAGCAAGCCGCATCCTCCACCGCATAGCACCCAACCTTGGATATATCTCATGGGGAGCTTTTGTTAGAGATCAGTGATCATAGCCTGCACAGTCGGACCAGCAGCTGCACAGTCGGACTGTGCAGTCGGACTGCCACGTGGCAGTCCGACTGCCTGCAGCCGACTTATTCCAGGCTGCGCCCTATTTTCTGGCGCCCCAGTTCGTGGCAGTTTTCGACTATTTATAGTCGACATTTCCAGCAGTCTGGCCATTCTTCTCTGTCGCAGATTACAGACCGGTGCCGTGCAGATTTCTGTCTCTGTTCACAGATTTCAGACAGCAGACAGTGCAGACTGCAGCAGACTTCGAGGTGGACAGCAGGTCGCATCGTCGAGGTGGAGACACGCAGTCCAGCGCACTGCGCCCGTGTATATCTTTGTATTCAGCATTCTTTATACAGCAGATCTTCATTGTCCACTGTCTCTTTCTCTCCCTTCTCTCTCTGCGTTCTCTCTCTCTCAGTCCTACGCTTCCGCACCGCTGCACTCTGACATGGTATCAGAGCAGTGTTTGAGGGCTGACTGAGCGCAGAATCAACCTGAAGTGGAGTTTCCATCGCGACACAAATTTGCGTTTTTTGCGTTTAAGGGCAGACAAGAGGGCTGCGCCTTGGAACAAGGCTGAAACGAGTGTGGGCGCACAGGAAAGGAGTACAGGTGGTGGATTTGCTGCTGTTTACTGCTGTTTGACACGGAGGAAGTTTGAGTTTTCAACCTAAAAGTGCAGGTTTTGCTTTTTCATCGCCTCTGGCGGGTGAAGAAGCTTTGGGACGCGGAAGAGCCTTAGCAGGCTGAGTTTACCCAGTCAGAGGGGGCTGCTTTTGCGTTTGAGAAGGCATTGCAGGTGAAGATGTCTACAGAGATGGATCTTGAGTTCCAGGCGATTATGGACCGGAAGGTGCCTGTCTTACCGGCTCTTCCTACAGATCAGAAGCTCGACGGCGACAACTACCGCATTTGGCGCGTTATGATGTTGGCCATCCTTGAGTCCTATGATTTGGCGGAGTTGGTACAGGAGAATATTGACCGGCCTTCGGTAAGAGATGAGTCCAAACTCTCTTCCGATGCTCGTACGGAGTTGGCCAGGGCCCAGTCTCATTGGGACAAACTGAATGCCAGGATTCGATCCTTTCTCTTTCTATCATGCACTACAGCCGTGATCGCTCACATTGAGCACTTGACGGTGGCTCGTGAGATATGGCTGGAGCTTGATCAAATGTACAATCGGATGACCCTGATGAAGAGGGTTTCTTTGGAGGTACAGATGCGGACCTTGTCCGTAAATAAGTCTTCTTCGCTAAGGGAACACATTAACAAGCTAAGGCAGCTACAGATGCAGGTTCAGAATGCGGGGAAGCCGATTTCCTCCGAAGACATGGCGATCACACTATTGTCCCAGTTGCCGCCACGATTCGGTACATTTTACTCTGCCCTTATTGCTTCAGGGCGAGCGTCTACTCTTCGCTGGGAAGAGTTGGTTCCTATGGTCTTGGACCAAGAGGAACAGTTAAAGGGACAGAATGCTTCCAAGACGGAGGCATTGACAGGTCAAGCCTCTCAGAAGAAGGGGAAGGACCAAAAGAAGAAGAAGGGGGATAACAAGTCCAAGAAGGACAAGGAGAAGGACAAGGACAAAGACTCCACATGTCATATTTGTGGAAAGACTGGCCATTGGAAGAAGGATTGCCCTGACAAAGACACGAAGGACACCAAGAAGAAGGATACCAAGGATTCTGGAGCGGTGGCTGCACCCTCATCAGCTGCATTTCTACATCTAGTTGTCATTGAGGACGCTTCACCGAATGCTTCTGATGCTGCGATGACGGCTCCCCAAGCTCGAGAGTGGATTGTTGATAGTGGTGCCTCACGGCACATGACTCCTTCATCAGATGGTGTTGCCCAGCTGCGACCTTCACGTGGGCAGGTTCTCATTGGCGACAGCTCTTTAGTTTCTGTTGCAGGTCGGGGTAAGATGCAGCTTATTCCGGATGGACGAGGTGGCACCCATACCTCAGAGGTTTTGCATGTACCAGGATTAGGGTACCATCTCCTTTCAGTTCATAAGATTTGCTCCCTTGGTCTTTTGGTGGAGTTTGACAGTTCTACTATGCGAGTCCTTGATCGTGGATCGAGGAAGGTTCTCTCATCCGGATATGAGGAGAACGGCATTTACAAACTAAAGTCTTCCACTGCCCTCTCTACTCTTCTTCTTACCTCACAGTCACAGTCTGAGTTATGGCATGCTCGGTTTGGTCACCTGAACTATGACTATCTTCGGAGGGCGTCACGTGGACAGCTTGTTGGAGGGTTGCCGGATATAGTGGTGAGCCAGCAGCCATGTGTCTCCTGCATACGGGGGAAGCAGCATAGAGATGCCATTCCCCACACCGCTTCGCGGCGGTCTACTTCACCGATGGAGCTAGTATCTACGGATCTATGTGACCCTATGAGGAATGAGTCCCTGCGTGGGAGCTCGTACTTCATGTTGATCATGGATGACTACAGCAGGATGACATGGGCCTATTTTTTGGCACTAAAGTCAGAAGCTTTCTCGCACTTCAAGGATTGGCTTCTCTTTTAGGAGAACCGATCAGGCCGGAAGTTGAAGACCTTGCGATCCGACAAGGGAGGTGAATTTGTGTCTAATGAATTTGCTCGGTTTTGTGCAGATAGAGGAATTCACCAGGAGTTTGCCAATACCAATACTCCTCAAGAAAATGGTATTCTAGAACGGAAGAACCGCAGTGTGATCGAGATGGCGCGCACCATGATGGAGCACCGACAGACCCCTCAGGTTCTGTGGGCCGAGGCTGTGGCTACTGCAGTCCACATTCTTAATCGATCCCCTACTTCGGCCGTGGAAGGGATGACTCCATTTGAGGCTTATTTTGGGACGAAGCCAGATGTTTCTTACTTTCGAGTCTTTGGGTGTGATGCCTATGTTCACATTCCCAAGGCTCACCGTGATAAATTTGAAGCAGCTTCCCGAAAACAGGTATTTGTTGGCTACAGCTCCCAGTCCCAAGGCTACCGACTATATGATCCCGTCAAGCGGGATGTATATACTAGCCGTGATGTGCAGTTTGTGGAGGTTCCGGCTTCTTCAACGGGTGAGGAGCACCCCGTTCTTGGAGATCCAGGGGAGAGTTTGGCTCCTTCTACAGTTCCACTGGAGCCTGTGCCGTTTGATTATGATTCTATTTCTGACACAGAGTCTACTGTTCCACCGGACACCTCTAAGGAGTTACCACCGGTGGATATACCAGAGTCTTCTGCTGATGGAGAACGACGAGGGGAGGTTCGGCCTTCTCCTCGCTGGGCCCGTGACACACTCCATGATTCAGGGATCGAGGGGGTTCCTGAGGAGTGGGGACCGCAGGATGGTCCGCGGCGGTCACGGAGGCACCAGGCGCATTCTTCGGAGCTTGTTTGCTCCAATTATTGTTTGATGTCCCGTGTTATGCAGGATCGAGAGCCCACCTCCGTGAAGGAGGCTTTACAGTCCGCCCCATGGAAGAAAGCTATGAAAGCTGAGTTGGAGGCTATTGAGAGGAATGGCACTTGGTCACTTGTGCCACGCCCCCCGAAGAAGAAGGTGATTGGGGTCAAGTGGGTCTTCAAGACCAAATATCTCAGTGATGGTACTTTGGATAAGCACAAGGCTCGCCTTGTTGCTAAGGGTTTTGCCCAGCGCCCAGGGATTGACTGTCATGACACCTTTGCCCCCACAGCTCGTATGGCAACCATTAGAGCTATTCTTGCTTTGGCTGGCCATAGGAGATGGCCTGTTTATCAGTTGGATGTGAAGTCGGCCTTCCTGAATGGTGATTTGAAGGAGGAGATCTACGTTGAGCAGCCTCCTGGCTTTGGTTCTTCAGATGGGCAAGTCTACAGGTTGAAGAAGGCCCTGTATGGCCTCAAACAGGCCCCGCGAGCTTGGAACGAGAAGATTGATTCGTTCCTCCAGTCTCAATTGGGATATCGGCGGTCCAAGGCCGATCCACAGCTGTATGTTCACACTTCCGAGGATGGTTGTGTGCTGTTTGTATTATATGTTGATGATTTGATTGTCACAGGTGATGATGCACAGCAGGTCCAGGAGACAAAGTCAGCTTTACATCGGACGTTCGAGATGACGGATTTGGGGCTACTCCATTTTTTTTTAGGCCATGAGATTTATCAGTCTCAGAGGGGGATCTTTCTCTCCCAACAGAGATATGTACAGGAGCTCTTGGTGTCTTTTGAGATGGAAGATTGTCCGGCCCTCTCTACTCCTATGGATCCGAACTGGAAGGCCACTTCCCATTCAGCTTCTCCTTTGGCGGATGCGTCCCGCTATCGACAGTTGATAGGGTCCTTGATTTGGCTTCTCAACACCAGGGTTGATCTATGTTTTGCTGTTGGGCTCTTGGCAGGGTTCATGAGTGAACCTAAGACGGTGCATTGGCAGGCTGCTCAGAGGATACTTCGGTATCTGAGGGGGACGTCTGATTTGGGGATTCATTACCCCGCAGGGACAGATGGGTCAGATCTTGTACTTGCAGGTTGGAGCGACTCGGATTGGGCCGGTGACGTGGACCACAGGCGGTCTACAACAGGTTACTGCTTTACTTTGGGTGCAGGTGTTATTTCATGGAGTAGCAAGAAGCAGCCCACGGTAGCCCTTTCGTCTACTGAGGCGGAGTATCGGGCCGCGTCTTCCACCACATGCGAGGTTGTGTGGCTTCGGAGATTGTTGGAGGAGCTTGGGTGCCCCCAGACTCGTCCTACATTGCTGCGATGTGACAATGAGAGTTGCATTGCCTTGGCAAGGAACCCTGTTTTTCATGCCCGGACGAAGCACATTGAGATTCAGTACCACTTCATCCGAGAAAAGCTTCTGGATGAGACCATCACTGTGGAGTATTGCAAGACGGAGGACAATCTTGCGGATTTGTTTACGAAGGCGCTTCCTCAGGCTCTACTTCGGCAACATTCCAGATCCCTCAGGCTTCTGCCCTGTCCAGGCTCTGAGAGGGGGTGTTAGAGATCAGTGATCATAGCCTGCACAGTCGGACCAGCAGCTGCACAGTCGGACTGCCACGTGGCAGTCCGACTGCCTGCAGCCGACTTATTCCAAGCTGCGCCCTATTTTCTGGCGCCCCAGTTCGTGGCAGTTTTCGACTATTTATAGTCGACATTTCCAGCAGTCTGGCCATTCTTCTCTGTCGCAGATTACAGACCGGTGCCGTGCAGATTTCTGTCTCTGTTCACAGATTTCAGACAGCAGACAGTGCAGACTGCAGCAGACTTCGAGGTGGACAGCAGGTCGCATCGTCGAGGTGGAGACACGCAGTCCAGCGCACTGCGCCCGTGTATATCTTTGTATTCAGCATTCTTTATACAGCAGATCTTCATTGTCCACTGTCTCTTTCTCTCCCTTCTCTCTCTGCGTTCTCTCTCTCTCAGTCCTACGCTTCCGCACCGCTGCACTCTGACAGCTTTCTGCTAGTAGGCAGTCAGCTAGGGCCATCACCTTCTGTATGAGGCTAGGATGCCGAACACAATATTCATTATTGAGGCAAGGTCGTGCGCAATGGTCGGTCTGAAGGCTCTACCCATCCGCCAGGTACTAGAGCCCACAACAAACCGCTCTAAGATATGGAAGGTCATAGGGAGTCTTACTAGATAGCATATCTAGAAGGCGTGGTATCAGGAGGTTTTTGGCAGAGAGAGACTTTCAGTACATGCGACTTTAGCAGAGCTTTCGATGATAGGAGCTCCGATCTCATTTCATGTGCACTTGGGGCGGCAAAGACCATTTTTCATGATACAAGTAGGCAGCCCCAGATCGCGATACACCCCCCCTCCATGGCTTCTTGTCCCCATCCCCCCTAGACCGCCCTAAAAGGCTTGTATACTTGATATATCTGTGACTTTGATCAACTCCAACTAGTCTGTTGAGCATGAGCACTTCCTTGTACTTAGGGTTTTTTCCTAAATTAATATAATTAGCCACACTTTATTTGCACAAAAAAAAAAAGAAATTACACCCACATGTATTGAGAGAAATCATCCACTATTAAAAAGAATTAAGTGCACCATTTAAGGCAGCATTGGGCATTGGGCCACAAAGATCAATGTGAATCAATCTCAATGAACCTTAGCTCAATGAGTGAACCTTTGTGGAAAGGGGATACGGTGTTGTTTACCTAGCTGACGTGCTTTACAAACCTCTCAAGATATCCCAAGCCGCATAGCGATCGATCAAGTGTGCCTAAAGCTCTAATGCTAAATCAAAATGCTGAAGTTGAGAATGAAACTCAGGTAACCATAAGGAATAAAAGAATCGAATACCATAGAATCAAAAACAAGATTGTGCATGCCTAGCACTAGAGAAAAGAAATAAGATGGAAGTGGTATGTCATTTGTGCTAGTTTCTACTTGAGAATGACCAGTCCGAAGTAGAGATTCCGTCACACCTGCATGGTCAATAGTTATGTGCACCAAATCTATAGGAGGAAACTCAAGCTTACGTTCAATCTGTTGTTAAGCCCTATGCATAAGGATGAGATTGTACTCCAGTCGGCTGAAATCTTGTACGGTCAATGGACTCCATGGTAGTCCGAAGTTTCTCCACCCATGCTAGATCTAGCAAGGGCAAGCTGGGAGGCCCACTCATACTCGTTTCTTAACATGATTGGCTATGGAGTATGGAGCAGTGTATCAATGTTTGAAGTCATCTGAACCTTCTGTTATTCTTGCTTCTATGAATGAGCTCTCCAATCAAGTCCAAGGTTTCTAAAACAGAACTTGGCTTTGATACCATGTTACAAGATGCTCTAAACACAAAAACACAACACCAATTGTACGACAAAGCACAAACAGATAACAGAGAACACAGGGTTAGGGTAACTCACAGACAATGAACACAGATAATAATGAAATGAACGACTGCTGAATATACAATGCTCATGCAATAAATACGCTATGCAGACAGTGAATATTGTACCACAAACTCTTGTATCTCGAGGATTAGGACAAGGATAATGAGCTAGAGAGTGTGTTGTACTCTAAACAGATCCCGAAACGCAGAAGGACAACCTCCGGATGTCGAACACCAACAAAAGCAATCAAGAAAGGCTGGATTTGATGCAGACAGCAGTGCAAGAGAGAGAAAAACTAAAAACGCACGTACCTAAGGAGAGAAAATTTGGGCGATAGCTGTTAGATGCAAACGCAAATGTCTGAGACGAGAGAATGTCAAGCGGCAGCCATAAACTGCAAAGGCAAAACATTCAAAGAAAAGAGAAAGTCCTAGCGACATCAACAGTGGGCGACAGCTCCAACAGAGCTCCAACAGCGTGCAACAACTCCAAAGGCCTGGTGACAGCAACAACCACATGCAGAAGATAAGAATTAGGCACCAGATGATAGTAGGTGGCTGGTGGAAGCTCTGGATGTCCTCCGCAAATGGGGTGTGGGCAACAAAGTTATGGCTCTTGAAACCTGTAAAAAAACGAGAATAAGGGAGAGTGGTGGACTACGTGCCTATTTATAGAAAGTTTGGGACACCCAAATTAGGCGTTTGCATATGGGACACAATAACTCTCTAGGATCGCATTTCTTTTTAAAATAAAAGGTTTTCTTCATTAATTAAGCATGTTTTGGGGCTATTTAAGTCGAGCTAATGCATTTTTAGCTCAATACTTGGGGCATTTATGAATCGAGAAAACTTGGGATCTTTGCCAATTCAGCAAAAAGATTTGCTGCTATATGGATTCGATCCGTGAAGCTATCACCGAATTCTTCAGCTCCTCGATGGTCATCGACCTCTTTATGCATTGAACTACCAACATTTAGGTCATTTTCCACATTTTCAACTTCTTGTCTATGTTGAGAACCATGTCCAACAACCAACAACACGCATTGCATTTTTCCCTTCACCACATGACTGACCAAGGAGTGATCCATCCTCTCCACTCAATCCCATATCACCATGTGAAGACATGCTTGCTGTAATTCACTGCTGAGAGCAATTTCAGCACTAATGCAATAGTCCCAAGCTGCAATCAAGTGCCATGGGCCCACCAATTCAAAGGATTTGATGGCATCCTAGCAATGGAACCATGAAGCCAGCTTCCCTTCCGTGGATGGGTGGTAATTCCTTGACTAAAACTTAGTTACAGCAGCCACATTTATTACAAATCTTACGAATGCAAATTAACTTACAATCTTGGACAATGGACACCTTGTTGGCCCCAAAACTGGCACCCCTTTCAATATTTCTTTAACCTAATTGAAGAAGTTAATGTACAACAGGATTTTCCCAATCCCTTTCACTGTTCCAACTCCCCTTGTTGTCCAAAATGACCAGCAAGTCTTCAATCTCATTCTCCCCTTGATTCGGGTAGTTGATTGGTCTTTACCACTTTGATGGAAATGGAAAATACCCCAAATTCATTGATTTAATAGTCCTTCCACTTGAATTTAACTGAAAATAGCTTCAGTTCTATTGAATCCAAATCTTGGAGCTTCCAATTTTTTGCACCCTTCCCAAGGCTCCTGGTAAACCCTTAATTCTACTGCAAATTAGGGTTTACAGCAGAGAAATCTGAAATTTCTCAACCTCTAGTGATCTCAATGTTGTAATCTTCCGAGCAAGTCTATAGAAAGACTGGGAGATGAGAGAGAATACTGAGAGGAGAGAAAATTCAAACTTTCTTCACGAAGAACTGAAGAAAATCAGACATTAAATGCTGCTACCCTGTCAAACAACCATGAAAGTTGTCATCTACAGCTTAGGACCACCATACACACTACTACCCCATCCTATGTATGATCATCCGCAACAGGACCTTGGGCTGCTGTCACCTACTCCTAGAGAGCTCCAAACTACTGTCACTCCATGCTCTCTAACAGCCTCCTCTCTCACAATGGCTGGAATAGACTCCACCGTCCCCTAAAAACATTTTCCTGCTTCCATGGGCAAGTTTTGCCAAGTGGCAACCTTCTAATCCCATTTTCAGCATGATCCAGCCTATTAAATATTAACTTTCAATCTTTAAATACTGAAAATTAATCTAATAATTATTTCCATGCCAAAATAATAATCTAACTAGCCAATAACTAAAGTGGCTAGGCAAGTTCCATTCATGAGTGTCTTTGCGCCATCTTTGACCATCATATTGGCGTTAGATACAATTAAACGCCACTTTTTTAGTGTCACCAACTGACATTATGGCCAAATGAATGACTTAGGCCAACAATTGGCACCAAATACCACCAAGAACCTGTGCAACATAACTTATAGCAAGTTTTTCCTTTGACATCCCGTCATTTCCTCGGGTCCCAGGCTCATAAATTTACTCTAATCCCAGTTACACCTTACATGTGCAACATTTACTTAACCATGTGATTAAAAATTAATCCACACGTTAAGTGAGGTTTCAAAATTATATGTCCTCATGACAGCCGGCATAACATGCCCAAAATAGACATCAGAAAAACCATTTCAAAAATCCATGTCCTCATGACAGCCGGCATAACATGCCCAAAATAGACATCAGAAAAGCCAAATAAAATGCCTAAATACATAGGATAATATCCTTGTGCCCTAGCCCACAGGATCACATGCACAGACTCAACCATGAACTGACATATCTGCTAACACTTCTCTAGTGATAATCTCCCAACTTCGAAGGGAGGTCGTTTACCAAACAATATATGGAATTGAGGTTGGACCAGCTAGAGTACACAGTCATCCCAGCATTGGTGGAAGATGTTTATTCTAGTAATAATGGTGTTTGAGTTTGAAGGCTTCCAGCACCCAGTTTGCTGTCACTCAGATTCTAGAGAGTACAGTAAGACACTAGCCTCCTCAATACACAAGTCAGAAGAGGTAAGAGAATCCAGTGGACCTCGGATATTACAGCAGGAATAATAATGTATACAAGGATAAAGGCTGCCCACATGGAATCCATGTTGCACTTCATCCCGTATGCAATCTTGCACATTCCCCTTGCTCTGTGTATGTGTGCTGCCCAGTCAGATCTTCAATTGGACCACAAACAATCCTGTTTGCAGTACTTCCATGCACATACACGATGTCCACCTCTGCATTCTTGCTGATGTGAATGACTGACTGACTAACTGAGAACCAAGAGTGTCTTTAAATAGCCTAGATTCTTGAAAAAAAATTACAAAGCATGCCAAACTCATAAAGTAATTACAAATTTGGCCAAATCATTGAAAACTGTAATTTTGAACCATTAAAAGGATCATCTACAGTGCAGAACTTTTAGCCAACTATGAACCAATGGTCTAGGAACATTTTTACGAGGTTTTAGCTCAATCTATCACCTGAACTGTTTACTGTGGAAGGACGAAGCTGCCACATGCCAGGTGCACTACAAGCAGAGTGGTTCTGACAGAGAGAAAGGGCACTTTCTAACCCCTTTTTATTGTTCACTTACAGCTTCACAGACAAAAACATTCCATAACCACTTTTCTTCTTGTTGCTACAAATATTTGACAATCAGAGTCAATGCATACCTTGATCAATAGACTGTACAGCCATTTGAAGAAAATTACCCAGACCACCAGACAAATCAAGAAGAATGTTTCCAATGCTCCAGCCAACTGTGCTCTTTCTTTTATAATTCATCCAAGCCTGTAAGCAAAAATAAAATGGTGAGCATTAATAAGGATTTAGGTGAATTCTGGTTAAGACCTTATGAATTTGTGATTGTCATGTGATGATAAATGAAATGGAAAGAATCTTACCAAATCATTGGCTCCCTAGAATAGAAAGTCATAAAAGATGCTGGCCAGAATCTACAAGATTGCAAGCTCTCAAGGATGGATCTAAAACCATTTGTAGGAATCTTACATAATGGAATTCTGGTTATGACCTTATGAATTTATGGATTAGGTGAATTCTGGTTAAGACCTTATGAATTTATGATTGTCATGTGATGATAAATGAAATGGAAAGAATCTTACTAAATCATTGGCTCCCTAGAATAGAAAGTCATAAAAGATGCTGGCCAGAATCTACAAGATTGCGAGCTCTCAAAGATGGATCTAAAACCATTTGTAGGAATCTTACATAATGCTAGCATCTTGAGCCCCGAATGTCCAATGTGCATACAGCATCTTTCAATTATGAGCTGAATACCAGAGTTTCAAATGCTCCCCTCATCTAAAACCTACTCTCCCCTCATCTAAAAAGCCTACTCTCCCTAGTCATTTGGGTCACGCCTAACATTCATGAAAGAAATAGTTGTGCATATTGTTATGAGATGCTTGATAAGCTAAGCCCACTGTGGCATTGTAATGTCCTACAGGTTGACATTGGAAAGTGGATATAGTCAAAGCTCTCTCTTAGATTCCTTCAACATAAGGTGATAAGGTTTCTACCTCTTGGGTCACGTATCAGAATCTCATAGTAACGATACAAATAGCAAAATGTCAAAGCTGTCACTAGCCGTATGTATATAGCTTTATCAGAAGTTTGCATAACCTCAATATAGTCCAGCTCTTGGAAATTATAGGAACTAAAAAGTGTACCTGTGGGACATACTTGATCACTGTCATGACGACTTGGATAACACTGTTACAAAACAAGAAACATGAGGAGAGTTTGTGCACCAAACAATTGACCCAGCCAACAAAGTAGGGCCTCTTTTTGAAGAAAACAATGAGAATAATTATAACTTGAATGCCTTCACCCAGAGATTACAGACAAATAAAGCAACTCTGTCATGAAACATGGTCAGAAACTAACTTGAAATCTGAGACGAGCCAAAGCCATCTGCCTTGGGGCCATGCTATAATAAGACAAACACCAGCAACAAACCAAGCTCCAGCTGAAATACATATTGCGACCTTTGAGAGTTTTTGTTGACCCCTCTGCAAATGACGCATATGGAGGCAAATGCTTAATTTTCCAAAGAGGAAACCAAAAACCATCGGGTAGTGAAAATGAACTTTCCAGTTTGTTGAAGGGTGCAGATACAAAGATGCTGCTGAGTTAATCGATTTAAAGTCCTTGAACAGTCTTCTACTCAAAACCTTGAAAAGACCACTATCAGAAAGTTGTGAAATACAGCAGACCAGTTACAATTGATCATCTGCCAAATGGAATCAGCTGGTCTACTAGTCACATACTCAGAAATTATACTCCAGTCTCCTACACATTCTACACTCACAGAGTTGCACATACTCAGACTTCAGGCTGAAAAACATGATTATTTCTTGAGGGATGGATTGATAAGGTCAGAAAACTTCAAGCCTCCACATCCACTTGACAAGCAACAATAATTACCTACCATTCCCATCTAGTTGAGGAGAATGAATTAGGTTTTGACAACATCCATCGTTATACAAGGCTGAAAAGCCTGGTTATTTCTTGAGCAATGGATTGGTGAGGTCAGAAAACTTCAAACGGCATGCTTACTCCTTGACCAATGGATTGATGAGGTCAGAAAACTTCAAGCCTCCACATCCACTTAATAAGCAATAATAATTACCTATCATCCCCATCTACTTGAGAAGAATGAATTAAGTTTTCCTCCGAGGGGTTTCTTCATTCACCATTCTGCTCCACCAAAATTTATATTCCTTTGGACCTTCCATACCATGCCACATAAAACATAGTATTGGTAAGGCCTTCCTCCGTTCTTTGGACCTTGAGATGTGTTAAGTATTGGTGAGGCTGTCCTCCATTCTTTGGACCTTGAGATGAGTTCCAATGTGCAATGTGACAGTTACAAGTAGTTGGGATGAGTCATAGAATTAAAGCAGCGATGATGTGATGTGGTTACACATGGATTTGAAATCATTTCTCATATTTGACCCATTTTAATTCAAGGAAGCATAGAAGGTGTTCACATTAACATGTTATAGTGTGTTCTACTGCTTCCAATGAATGTCCCATTCTCCGCCATACAAAGTTCCACTTTCAGACTTAATCCTGAGATCTCAAACTTGCAGTTTCTTCAAAGGAGGATCTTGATCTGTTAGAGCAGAGCTACTACTATAAACCCTAAATGCAAAATGCAAAACTCAACTCCGCATTTTTTGTGCTCTCTATTCAACTACAAATGCATGCAAGGTCTCATCAACGTGGTAATGATACACAAATATTTCCAAGTTTACCAACAAGCTCAATTTGGAGGTGCAATCATCTGTGAAGCTGAAGCCATTTCCTGTGGTTGTTCCAGTCAATTCAAGTTCGCATGTGCCTCCTGCTGACTATCCAAGTGTGTGCCGCATTTGCAACAAACACTCATTTTGGCTTCTATAGGTTGATAGAATTGCAATCCGCGAGGAGCTCTAGGAGTTCTGAAATCACACACCATTTCAGAGCACCCAAAGCTCCTCAGGATTGGGACTGCTAAAAGGTCTTCGAGCTTCATCATTGTACGATTGATCAAACCCATGATCCACTCCACTATCACATTAATGCCAAGAAAATAGTATAGTACTTAATCCTAGAGTAAGGTCATATGCTAATCTTGCTAAAATAAATAAATAAGAGGGAAACTAAGCATGAGCATAGTACTAATCTTGATAAAAATCTAAATAGGGGGTGGGCGCGGATGGTGAAGAAGAAGAAGAAGACAACATTCCTTTATATGAATTATCTTTATATCCATAGACAACAGTTCTTGGATGAGAGAAAGAAAGACATTAACATCTATGTAAGGCCAATGTGGCCTATGAGACAAAATCCAAAGTACATCCATGTCTAATGTCATCTCATCAGTAAGGTGAAGATAACATTAAATAAGTAGCCCACGAAACAATGCTAAGAAATAACTTTACATTGGAACAATGCTAGAGTAAAACCATGTCTCGTGTTGTCCCATCAGTAGAAAGAAAAGGAAACCCAAATCTGACATTACTATGTACAGAAATATGTGGTGGGGATTGTAGACTATAGCTAATCTCAAGGTCTACACATGATCCCGCCTATGATGTGATCCCTAATTGCTCCACTAATATGCTTCGTAGTGAGTCTTTGGTGTCTCGTGATAATGGCTCTAATCCAACTGTGGTGCGGCCTCCTCGGACGCGGTCTTGGTAGATGGGGTCTTCATGCTCAACGAAGTGAAATGGCTCTATCCAATGTGACTCCACGGCATGGAATGGGAGGTTTCTAGCAAGGTATCTCTGTCTCTACAAGGCTAATAGTGTCATTAGGGTCGAATCTATGAAAAAATCTGCCACTACTTTTTGTGTAGGTCCCTCAAGGTGAGCTGGTCTCCTATCTTGCAATAGTGTTGTGCAGCGCCTTTGGAGCTCCAGGAGGAAAAGACCTAGGTATCTTTGGTCCTCATACTCCATGACTCGATGAAGAGGTCCAAAACCATAATGGAAGAGGCTGTATTGCTTGCCACGTCATTTGCAGCCTATGTTGGTAGTTTTCTCTCTCCTCCAGCTGTCGCCCAGCAGGCAGTCCAGCCTTTGTTGGCAATTTTCTCTCTCCTCCAGCTGTCGCCCAGCAGGCAATCCAGCCTGCGTTTGGCAGTTTTCTCTCTCCTGCAGACTATCCTGCCTGCGTTTTTAGTCCCTCTCTCTCCCACAGCCTGCGTTTTTAGTCTTTCTCTCTGGTGCGGTTGCTGGTGTTCGACATCCAAAGGTTGCCTTGCTGCAATTCGGGATCCGTTCAGAGTACGACACACTCTCCAGCTCATTACCCCTACACTGATCCTTGAGATACAAGAGTTTGAGGTTCAGTATTCATTCACAGCATAGTGTGTTTGCTGTATGAGCATTGTATATTCAGCAATTATATCACTTTAGTTATTTTCTGTGTTCATTGTCTCTGAGTTACCCTAAACCTAACTCGGTTCTTTTATCAGTTTGTGCTTTGTCGTACAATTGTTATTTGTGTTTCTGTGTCATAGTATTTCTTTACACTTGCGAAGATAGAGATACTCCCGGCTCGCACTAGAGTCATCTAGATACCTAGCATTAGAGGGGATACTGAGTGCTAGTATGCTCGGATAACAGAGGCATAGTTATGGCTACATGGATTACACATGGATCACCTCCCACCAGTACAGTATAGCTTGGATTGCCCTCATGTGAGAGGAGTTGAACCGCATCATTAGGATGGAAATTATTCAACTACATAGAGCTAGGACATGAGTGACACCTAGTGAGGATCTAGGAACAAATATGGCTTTCTACCAAAAACATCTTTTGCACATATCCCCCAATGTCTTTGTTGTCTATTTGAGATACATGGATGCACGATAAAGAAGGATGGTGGTGTGGCGGTAAAGAACCGCCAATGGAGATAGCTCAGGATCCATCCAAGCATCCTCTGCACAATGAGATGCAAAGTAGTATGCTACATGATGAGAATACGGATGCAACAAGTGCCACTTGGACAATGTCTCTCATGGGAAAATTGTTCACTTTCCCAAGCGCCCTTTACAAGAATGATGAAATCATGCAATGCAAAGGAGATGTACAACAAGGAAGGGAGGCCGATGTTGAATACAACTACCCAATCCTATAGAATACCAAGAATAGTAGGAATCCCCTCTCAACCTTGGATATCAACGCCGAAGGAGGAAAAGAAGCCTGGTGTCAGTCTTCAAGTAGTGGAGAATCATGGTGATAGATGAAGATGAGGATAAAGCACCCCAACTAGAAGAGCAAGGTAGAAGTCACCCCCATGATAGCATCAAGGGAGATGTTGCATGATCCACCTCAGGAGGGGAAGCCTCCATGTTGATAGAAGAGCAAATCTCCTAGGAAGATAAAACCATGAAAGGAATAGTGCACATCCCATGTCTGCAACCCAAGAAGGACCGGTGCAAACCTACATATTAGCCCTACATTGAAATACAAAATCCTGCAAAAGAGATTAGCATCTGCAAAACAAAGATCAGTACTGATATGCTCCAAAGTAAAATAAAACAAAAAGTAAGGATAAATGAAAAATGTGCAATGAGTGTGTCCGGATGAGTGAATGTAGCAGAACATTAAAGAAGGAAACACTAAGGATATGGCTACCATCACATACGACCACCAGTAGGTCAAATGAAACGCCAGATGAGGTGGAGAAGTGGTCCTAGATAGAGGTGCAAAGAATGACCTAGGAATGGATGCAAAGAGAGCAATGGGTGAGGAGCTAGTTGACCAAAAAGCTAATTCTTCAAGGTGTCATGGATTAAAGGCTGCCTATGCCTAGCTACCTACATTCACTTATACTAATTACCCACACACATGTACACTGCAAGTGACAGCCGCCTATCACTATCACTTTATTCTTTATTCTTTACACGACAATAGAATAAGGAAAAGCAGGTCACATATTCTGACTATTGGACTTCCCATACACTGTCTTGCTCTCTCTTGCTTGAGCCTCCATAGCTCTTACTCTCTCTTGCTTCAGCCTCCATAGCTCTTGCTCTCTCTTGCTTCCGCTCGTGCTTCCACTCCTACTTCACCTTTCAACCAGTATCAGAGGGGGCATTCTAGAAGCTCCTCCTTCTCCAGGTAGCATCACCTACACTGATCCAAAAGCCCTTTGTTGTACAACCAATCAACCAGCAATTCTGGCCAATTGCCCCTTGATTTTCACTTAGGACTTGTACAAATGGGTCACAAACTGGCCAGATACTGCCCCAATTTACAAGGGATGAGCTAGCATCTGAAATCCCCGACAGTTACTTGAATTTTAGGTGATTTTAGTGTACAATGCCTCTAATGGATGGCACAAGTCCCAAGGTGGCTACCAAACCCTAATTGCTACTGTAAATTAGGGTCTACAGCAAAAATTCATTTGCTATCCACCAAATTTGGCTGAGTGCTTCTCTGAATAGCTAAGAAATGTTGAGATTTGCTAAGAGAGGGTGTGAGAGAGCTGTAGAGAGAGATTCCATAATTTCTTCGTGGAGGCCCCAAAAATGGTTGTTGCCCTACCCAAATCAGCCCAAAATTTGTCGCCTCCTATCTAGGAAACCAAAAATGTTGTCACTTATCTCTAAATGCTGTCGCCAGCTGCTGATGACCTCATTAATGCTGTCATCTGCTTCCTCTAGCCTCCACGCTGCTGTCCTCTACTTCGAATGGCTGATTCAGGTCTGAAAACTGATCGACAGCTTCCTCCCTCTCTCTCTCTCTCTCAAGCTAAATGAACTAAATGAGCCTCCACCAGCCCCAAACAACCTTGTCCCCCATTGCATGGGCATTTTTTCCAAATGGCAGCCTTCTAATCTCATTTTCCAGCCGTTTAATTAATTTTCAGAGTTAATTAATTCTAAAAATTGATGCATATTACAACATTACAAGAGAGCTACATGTTAGAAGTCCCATTCGATGCAAAAAAGATCCAGGGGAATCAGCCTTTATCTTCTATTCCTAGCATAAAAACTTCCAAAAAGTCAAACAAATACAGTTCTGAAATGGTCTGTTGCTGAAGGCTTTTCTCTTTTAATGAGTATCCAGATAACATAAAAACGCAGAGCTGATGACTTTAGTGTTGTGTCAAATGCATGATTCAATGTCAAAACTTTGACATGAAAATGTGTGCATTTATACCTCATAAGTTAAAGTCTGATAGGCTGTAAATGCAGTGAGTAGAACAGCATGGCTGGAGAATGCCACGTCACTCGCTGCCACAGGTATTAGCTGTTCAACCCAAAGAAAATCAATAAAAACAGATACCAGCTTTGAACAAACAATGCCAACGACTGTATAACTAGAACACACCTCTGAAGAACCATACTTTTCACGATACTGTTGTTGCACAACTGGAATGAAATAAAGGCATGCATTATAGATCAAGTACGAGGTGTGTTTTGTCAAATTCAGAAAAACAAAATCGAAATTCAGCCCCACAACACTGCAAAACAACAAGATCTCTATTTAGATGATGTCTTCTCAATAAATTTAATCCAGATACAAGCCTTTGGAAAGATACACCAAAAGTAAGAAGAACGATATCCAATGCCCGAACAGTGACGTCTATGCAGTAGGCTATCAGTGCTCACAAAATGAGCCCATTAAAGAAGGCAAACTATGTCCATCATATAAGCCAAACACTATACTTCTGATGTGTTGAACAATGTTTACAAAACACAATGGAAATTCAGCCCCAACACTACAAAACAACAAGATCTCTATTTAGATGATGGCTTTTCTATACATCTAGTGCAGATGCAAGTCTTTGAACTGATATAACAATCGTAAGAGAAAGGTATCCAATACCCTCAACAGGAAGTTCCATGCAGTAGGTTATCAGTGTGTTCACAAAATTAACAAATCAACAGAGGAAACTGTGCCATTCACATTTTACACAATACAAGTTATTAGAAAACTACATGGCATGCATAAAGAAAGCTGATCATATTAATGCCTGCTAGAGGACAAAATGGCCTATGAAACCAAAATGATAAGCACAATTTATCCATTGTGTACCTTGTCAAATTTATTTGGCACTCTGATATATGAGGCAGATACAATTTCTGTATTACTATGCTTTTCTGAGCCTCTGCAGATCGCACCCATATATGATAATTGGTAGATGATTCTAATTGTCAGTGGAATAAATCTCTTTTCTACAAATATTTCATTTGCTTGCTAGTCTCATAAGCTTGACCCAAGGAATGATTCAGGACTTTATAGAACCATGAATCAGTTTCTGACAATACATTTCTATATTTTGCTCACTTGCTGAGAAAGAAAGAAAGAAAGAAAGAAAGTTATATTAACGTCTACAACAGGCCAAGTTGGCCTATGAGACCAAAATGTTGCATACAAAATGTCTGGGAGATTTCAAAAGTCCCAGTGAAGCTAACATTTATGCTATGTTGAACTAAATTGAGTAGGTACAAAATGATATCTAGACTAGATACAATCTAGAGGTACTCCCAATGCGGTGTGGAACTGCTCCTGGAGTGTTCATCCTAGGATGTCCCGCATGGGTCGGTCTAACATGGAGAGACTAAAGCGGCGGGGTAGGGCCCTCCGATGGCGGCGTAGTATCCCTTGTATCTTTGACATGTGTCTTCTGCGGGGACGGGGGACAGCGGGGCGTGGGCGCCGGGCTTTGCCTCTCACTGTGGCTATTTCTAAGGTGGTCCCCCGGGGTCGGGAGGCCGTTTGGGCTGGTGGGGGCTTGGTGGTGGGGAGGGTAGCTGGTATTTGGTAGAATTCGTTGAGTGTGCGTTGGTTGGTGGCTCCTTGTCTTTGCTCCGTGGTTCGTAGGAGGTGGTCTCTATGGCGTCGTATTTCCAGTAGAAAGAGCCCCAGGCATCTCTGGTCTTTGAATTCCATCACCTTGGAGAGTGGTCCGAATCCTTCGCTGAATAGGCAGTGGAAGCGTCCCCGGATTTCGTAGTACACTGGGCATCTACAAATATAGTGTTCCTCTGTCTCTGGCTCGACATGGCAGAGCTGACAGATTCAGTCTTCTAGGGGGAGGGGGTTGGCCCCGTATCTGCCCGTTTCAACCCGTAGTTGGTGTGAGGATGTGCGGATCTGTCCGATGGCACTTCTGACCCCGTGAGACAGGTGTGTGTCCATGTAACTTGGGCGGGTGATGAAGCCATCCGGGGAGATGTGCAGGAAGTGCTCTCGGTAGAAAGCCTTCTTGGTTCCTAGTTCCGACGTGGGGGTCCCCCATGTCCTGGCTATGTCTGTCTGGATGATATCCATTCTAATGATGCGATTCACCTCCTCTCGGCTGAGCTCCAGGTGTGGGCAGTCTAGGCTGTATTGTAGTGGGGGGAGGTGGTCCATGTGCAGGCCATGGAGCCGTAGCCAGATCTCTGTTCGGGCATACCAGCACTCAGTGTCCCCTTGTGTTGCTAGCTGTTTGGATGACTCTAGGGCGAGTCTGGGGTACCGGTGCCGGGGCAGGTCCCATATTCGGTGCAAGAAGGTCACGGTCTGGAAGAGGGCCTCAGCCACGAGGGGCGGTACCCCCAGCTCTGCGCGGATGATCTCGTGTGGTACGGAGGGCTTGCTTCGGATCATCCGTGAGATCATAAGTATTAAGCATCTCTCCATCTGCTCCCATCCCTCATAGGTGGCCTCCTCCTTAGGCAGTGGCTGATCCTGTGGGGCCCTCCGCGTGTGGTAGAGACTGGACCCCCATATGGGAGCCCCGTACAGGAGGGCTGGTGTGACCAAGACATCAAAAAGCCAGAGCTTTGTCCGGGGTTCCTGGAACTGTATGCGGGCACATTGGTTCTCCATTGACCCGAGGGCTGCATAGCCTCGGGTTAGTCTATCTTCTGCTGCTTTTCTCGGGGTAAATCTCGGTCCAGAGAATGTAATCCCCACATAGACGTATCTTTGGACCACGTCCACGGTCTCTCCGCCGTATGTGAAGGGGGATACCGACCGTCGGAGCCATTGGGTTGACATGTTGAACACCATGACCTTGGTTTTCCCCAGGTTCACAGTTAGGTCTTTGTCTTGGCAAAAGGCCTGTAGTGCGTCCAATTGGCGTTGTAGCCCTTCGGGTGTGCTGGAGATGAGGACTATGTCGTCCGCATATAGTAAGATGGGTATCAGTGTCCCTCCCAGGCTCGATCCCTCCTCGCCCAATCTATCTATGTACTCTGAGATCTCATCAATGTAGAGGCCAAATAGAGTGGGTGAGAGTGGGCATCCCTGCTTGACTCCGATGGTGCTGGTTATCTCCTTTGACAGCCCTCCTGGTGCCCGAACTCGGCCCATTACCGATTCGTATAGTGCCAGTATCCCCCATCGCATTTCGGTTGGGACCTCCAGTTCCTGTAGTCTCTGCATGAGCCTCGCTCATGGGACTGTGTCAAAGGCCTTGCAGAAATCCACG